>NW_005054321.1:4055303-4085592 GCF_000277835.1 Geospiza fortis
TGAGCTGGGCCGGGGCGGGCGCTGCTCTGGTGTCTGCGGGGCTCTCCTGGCTCCTGCCCCCCTAAACACCCCTTCGCTTTCGGGCCGAAAGTCTTTGGTGCCTTTAACCTGCAGAAACTTCAGGGGGGTCCTTCTTTATTGCGATGGTGCCGTGTAACTCCGTAATGCATTCCTGAGGGTGACTTAAAGGAGAATTTAGGAAAATTTTTCTTTTTAAACTGCATATCTGCAGGTGATAGTTCTGTTAAAAACCCCAATCAACACCTTTCCCCCTTCTTCCCTAAATTAACTTTCTAATATCACACTGAACTTTGTACTGTAATTGCAAGAAGGTAAGATTTGACTTCCATAATTCAGTAGTTTTAAGATTTTTTTTTCTTTTTTCAGCTGGGATTGCTGCAGACATGTATCAGTTCCTGAAAGAAAGTTGTAATGCGTCCATAAATGCAGATGTGAGCACATTCCCAGGTAAATATGGCAATGCACAGTGAAGAGAGGCAAATGCTATTGAGGAATTGGCCTATGAATGTTCTGTTAAGGGAAACAAGTCAGAAATTCAGGTAAACCCAATTGCTGTGGTGTGGGCCTGTTCCTGCTGCTCCTGTTTCTGTGGAGGACCTGACATCATTTTGGCAGCTAAGGTGTTAGGAGATTATTAGATTGATTGGTTGTGAGAAGTGAAGGGGAAGGGTTTTGAAGAGTTGACAAATTTCAGTCCAATTGAGCAAGGAAGAGTAGGAAAGGGCTTGATTCTCAAGTCAGTGGGAAGCATGATATTTTAATTACTCCAATAATGTCTTCTGATATTTTCAGTAGAAACGATACTTGTCTGTTTGGTAACAGTTCAGAACCTTTATCCATAAATATTAAATCAGTTTTTCACCTTAGAATAGATATTTTAAGGTCTGCTTTAGTACTTTTAGGGGCTGTATGTTTGTGTTTTGTTGTTTTGGGGTTTTTTAATCAAAAAAATACTTTCTTAGTTCTTTACTTGGTTTGGATATCTGCTGTTATAAGCTCACCTTGTCACAGATGTCATGTAATTGTGATTTATGTGGGAAAACCACTGTAAGCTCTTAAAATTCATGGAGATGGGGAATGTTAAGCTGTTTTCAAGTTCTGTGCTTTTTATTGCATAGAAATGTTGATGGAGCATCTAATTTTGTGATCTCCAAATCATATTTATGAAAGGTGTTACTTAGTTCAGGTCTGATACAGATGGTCCAAAGAGAAAGCAATATTATCCAGAACAGAAAAGAGGTCAAATGTTTTCTTACTTACTAAGAAAGTGCCAAAGGAAAGTAGAACTCAAGTAATTGTTGCACATTAAATGACTTACAGAATCTTGTAACAGAGGTGTTCATTACAATGGGAAGAATATTGTAGTGAATTGATTAATTTAAATAATTGTTTTATCTCTTTGGAGCTTGCTCAGTGGCTGGAATTCCAGGTGCAAAGAAATGGTATTTTGCAAGTCACGTCATTTGTGGTTATTATCAGGTAAGACAAATTCTTTTAGAGTACAAGTTCCTCAACTATCTGCCTGACTGTAGAATAAGCTTAAACTGTGATGTTCAAAACTCTTTTTGCTTATTTAAGTCTTTTTGTTTGATTAGTTCTGTAGTTCTGACTGGGAGGAAGTAAATGTTGACACACAGAAAAATGAAGACTCTTACCAAGCAAGCATTGATGAGAACCTGGGAACCACACAAAGTTTTGAGGAAGATAACAGTAACAGTCAGGAATCACTGTCTCTGACTGAGTATGTGTATTATTATTTTTATTTAAAGAACAGTGATCTGACATCTATCAGCAATGACCCAAGGGGATCAAGAAAGTTTAACAAATGAGAGTTATTACCAAAGCAAGACTTAACTATGAACAATCCCCTACTAGCACTGAAAATGCTTTTATTTTGTTTAGCATAGCTTTAATTTTTTACAGATTTTATAGGATAACTGAATAGTTTCCTAACAGCCAACGTTATATATACAAAAATTTCTTGCTAATTCCTTTTGAATCCTAATTCAAGTTTTACTTCAGATTATTTTGATGTCATTAGTCCTACTTCTGTCTTAGTAAAAGAGGAGATGATTGCTCATAGCCTAAGTATGTTTGTGCAGAGTTTTAAAGATGTAAGATACATCAGGTACCATTCATTAGTTTTAACATTTTGTTTCCAAAAGACTTTGTTTATATTTTGGTTCCAAACATGTTGTTCTTCATTTTTAGTATCTATGATGAAGCTGCTGAAAGTCTGCATCAATTAGCTGATAAATTGCCTGCCCCAGGTAATCTGTCTTTAAAAACCAATTTCATTAGAGTTTATCTTGTTTGGTAAAAGGATAGTGAATGGAAAAGTTCAGAGAACCTTAGTTTGGTAGCTTGAAGGTAGTTTAGGAACTTGAGCATAGTTGGCATTGCAGATCAGCTTGAGGACTAGTTTGCTGCTTGTTTCTTTGGCAGGCTATCGTTCAGTAGAGTTTAAAATAGCGATATAATAAATTTATCCATCTCAAATGACACCAAAATAATCGTATACAGTAAGCAATACAAAACTTAACACAGGAAATTTCTTATTTAAAAAAGGAAGATGTTGATAGCAGACTTACATCTGATTTAACAGCTTGTGAGCCAAGAAGATGAGGAGGAAAATACATCACAGCTGTTGGATTGGGATTTTCTAAACTGGAGATACATATCACCTTGCATATATAATATTGTAGAAGTTGATTTGGGACAACAGAGGAACTCAAGGAGAATGAAAAATAGCAGTTTAGAGTGTTAAAAGTAGGAAAAGGACATAGCTTAGTTGTATGGGAGGGAAATCTCATCTGTCAGTGCTGAGTGAGAGAGGAGAAAGGGACAGAACCTTTCACTGTCACTGAAGGAATGGTGAAATACTTTGTGTTCATCTAAGAGGAGCAGCAAATGATGAGCTAAAATGTGTGAAAAGTGTTTTAAATCCTGAAGTTACTTGATATTTTTGCTGGTTTTAGTGCAATCAGTGATAACCAATACTATTCTATGTTTAAATGACTGAAAGATTTACTGAATCATGATATTTGAGTCATACACAACTATTTTATAGGCAGAGCAATGGTTGATGTAATCCTGCAGGCTGTTGAATGTGATGGACCCAAGTTGAAGGACTGCTTACCTGCTATTGGTGCCCTGAAACACCTGAGAGAGTGGCACTCTGCACAGATCACTATTGCTGCAAGTGATTCTAAAGGGTATGGCATTTATTTCAGAGCTTTGTGTTAGCATAGATCAGTGGGTTGAAATAAAAACAGCTTGTTGGGTACTTCACATGTATACTTTGAAAATATTGAAATTAGTTGTCTGTTGTTGTATGAGGGGAGGAATTACTCATCCTGATTCATTGTAAATGCATGTCCTAACCACAGAAGCAGGCAAAAAAGCCAGTCCTCTGCACTTCTTGTTTTCTGTGGGAACAAAGAGTAAAATATTTTCTCTTTCCATGGGTTCAGTGTGCATACAGTGTTTTCATGGTGTATTATGCTATGGGATAACTTGTATATTGATTGTAGTTTTCCAGATTTTTTAAAGTAAATCCATACTACTGCTGGTTTTAATTTAAATTTTATATCTCCTTTGGTATTACATTTCAGGGAGGAAAAGTAGTGTGCCTCATTTGTCCCTTTTGAAAAAGGAGTGTAAACACTCTATTACTTCCTGTATGTTTTTCAAGATTTTGTTAGTATGAAGAGTTACTGAGACTATTAATTCAAGTTGAAGTCAATTCCAGTAATTTACTTACTGTCCTCCTCTAATTGACATGTAAAGGCCATGATGTATCTCACCATATAAACCACAGTGATTTGGGGTTTTTATCCTATTAAGTGAATGATTGTGTGGATACTGAACAACTTGGCAAGGTCTCCACTTTCCTTCCCCTCCATGTCCAAAAGATTGAAATTTGCTTCATAGAACAAATGGTTAAACTTAATCCTAAATTAATAAAACTGTTTTAAAAGGTGAATGTTCAGCCCTTGGATAGAATAAGCAATATACCTACTATACAGTATTTCCTGAACATGTGTGGAGGACAAGAAAGTTACTCAGTGACTTTCATGAATACTTGATCTCAGTGTTCATTGATATCCTGTGGAACCAGCTTCTGACTGAATAAATCTTCCTGCTGCCTTTTATGTAAAGTGATATTATTTGGGTATAGATGATCTCTGATGAAAGTTATTTCACTTATTCTTCCTGTTCTGTTGATGGTGCTGATTTCCCTTGGAAGACAGACTGCCAGCAGAACCCATAGCTACTGGCTGTTCTCTCTTGTTGAATTTGGATAATGCTTGTGCTGCAATCATATCTCCATTTAGAGGGTTAATTACAAACCATCTGGACAGACCAGTGATAGCCCCACTGATGGCTGCCCGGCTTTGCTGCAGCTTCTAGCACCCAACATTACCATCCTGTGCTTGCATCTTGCTGTTGCCAGCCTTATTTGATGTGAAAGTTCTTTCCTGTCACTTTCATGGAGCATATGAACAACTTCCTTTACAGGCCCTGAATGAGCAATTCTGTAATATTTTTTACTTTGTGGAATGTACAGCTTTTATAAAACTTTATTGTCTGTCTTGACATACACAAGATTGTTTCGTGCTAAGAGGTCATAGGTGAATTCAGCCAAACTGCACTGCATGTTTATTGTAATGTTAAATTCAGTAAGATTAATTCTTTGATATTTTTACAGTAGCTGGCAAAAGATTGCAGACTATCTGTCAGCAGACTTCGTATCTTCAGATGATATAATGAGTATTATTGATTTAAATGAACTCTGGAGAGGAAAGATTCAGATATGGGAAAGAAAGGTAAAATAACTTGTATTTTATTATTGTGCTGGTTATTTTTTAAAGCATCTGTATACCTCATTTAAAGCATTTATTATGCTGTGCATTTTATGCTTTAAGCCAAATTTGGGTTCAACTATGTAATTCAAAGGTAATGTGCAATTTGTCTGGGTGGGTGGCAGGATGAAATGATAAATCAGACCAATGCATCAATATCTGAACTTCAGAAATTCAGATGCTTCCCTCTGATTTTTTTTTTAAACATACTGTTGAAAATTAGAGTGTTTTTTGTCTATCACAAATCATTGTCATGTAACCGTAAGTCATTGTTGCAAGCATATGTTCTAATGTTTCTGCAAAACCTGAGACCTTTGTGATGTTGTTTACATTTTCAGTATTATTATTTTGGATTTAATATTTGGTTATCTAAGTATAATCTTTTTCTAGTTTTACAGATCTGATGAAAAATAATATTAATTGTTAAAAATAACATATCTAACTGGCTGAAAAGAAATCATTTTTATCTCTTTTCGACACATTTATCATCGTCTTTTTTTTTTCCCAGTTTGGATCTGGAGTAGATTTTCCAGAATTTTGTATAAAGAGCACTTCAGCCAAGACATTCAGGACTGCAAATTTAAGTTCTTGCTTTGCTGCTAAAAAAGAGTGCCAACTGAGGAATACTGATACTTTGCCAGAAGCAAGTATTATTCTTGATTTTTCTTTGAGTTTTAGAATTCATCTGTTTTACTTTCTGGAGAAATTAGTAATTGGGGAAACCTTAGTCAGAACTGAAAGTTAAGTAGAGAAATAATTATTGGATAAAATTGAGGAATACTTCTTTTATACACCTGCGCTGTCAAAACCTTAAAACTTCATCTGTTTGTTCTTACGAATACAATACCAGATTTTTTTCAAGCAGAAATTGAGACTTTGTTCAGTTTAATACTCAAAATAGTTAAATTATCAATTCTGTATTTATCTAATCCTTCCCACTTAATTTTAAAAGTTTGGGTTTCTTTCTTTTTACACTCTTGGTGTTTCATGTTATCTACTGGAAGTAGATAATTGGTGGGAACTGCAGAATCATATGTGTTGATGAAAACAAAAATGAGCATTATGAAAATTGGTTTGGAGTTTGTTATTTTCATTGTTAAAACATGTGCATTTTGTATTGCATTTGTCTCTTCCTGGTAGATCATATTTTATTTTGGGTAAGAGAACTCATTTGAGGCACATTGTTGATGTTCTATAAAGTCAGATTTATTTAAAAAAATTAAATACCTTCCTTTTTTATATAATTTAATATGATGTTGTGAAATGTTTTTGTATTCCTTTATACCTCTTTCAGATGTTATCTGCAAGGCTAATACCTCCAGCAAAACACTTGAGGAACTTCTGGTGATACAACTTTATATGAAGTGTTCTATATATAGGTTTTTATTTGATCTCTTTTCAGGTTTTTCATTACTATGGTCCTGCGCTGGAATTTTTACAGATGGTGATGCTCTCTGATCTACCTTCCATTTTTATATCAGATCTGGAGTTTGAGCTGTATCCTTTTTTTAAGGATCTGAACTACTACTGATAATTGTCTATAGCAGAAAGAAAAAGATCAGCATCTACCCATGCAAGCAACAGACAGATGAGGATAGGCAAGGGCTCATTCCATTCTAGCCTGCTGTGATTCTTCACAACTGGATTTTTTTAATTTTGAAATTTAAGTTGCATTAGCAGTAACCATGCGTTGTTGATACTATTGCACATATAATTTGTCTGTTGATGTGCATGTTCTTTGTGGTAAAAGAATAGAGAAATGTTTATTCTGTGCAAGTTTAAAAAAAGCCTCAAGCCTTTCTAATGAATGAATGCTTCACAATATAGGAACATTTGTTTGCAAACTGTGTTTTTATTGTGCAGCAGCAAAATCTGTGGCAAGGTTTAGCAGAGGAGTTCTCTCTTGAGTGTGTGTGCTGCAGAGATCTCAAAATATATTACTATTGGTTTTTAAAAGTATGTACTTTTGGTTCTAGTCTTGGTGTACCAATAATACCTTAGGATGTATAAGCCTGCTATGATTTTGAATATATACATATCTGTTTCTGTCAGCCTATAATAGAGATGTCAGTGGAGTATTTTGTCATACAACATTTTCAAGTATATCACTTTACCTGTAAAGGTGAGATTTTTATGTTTTGTGATACTGTAGTATCAAAAATTAGATGCTTCCAGTGCTTCTTTTAAATATGATGATAATCTGACTTGTAAAATAGAAGTGCATAGTTCTTTGTGAAGATGAGGTTCCTTAAACTGTTCTGTTCAGGAGCCTGTCAAGAAAGAATAACAAGAAGACATCTACACTGCTTTTGGACCAGATATCTTTTCTCTCTGGGAAGGTAAAACCTTTTTATGTATGTATAGTAGAAAAATGAAGGGATCTATATTGCATGTAAGAGATATGTGAATAATATTTTTAAA
The DNA here is from genome assembly GCF_000277835.1 of Geospiza fortis. Classification (NCBI taxonomy): domain Eukaryota; kingdom Metazoa; phylum Chordata; class Aves; order Passeriformes; family Thraupidae; genus Geospiza; species Geospiza fortis. The sequence continues at coordinate 4,062,611 of NW_005054321.1, forward strand.
TCTGGTCTCTGTCTAAGCTTCTTCGATATTTAGATCTAAAGCAAACATGGATTTCAAAGGTCCATGCTATACCTACCCATTCTCTTCATCTCAGCTAAGTTTCAATCTCCTAAAACATTTTCTAATCCTATCCTGACAGATAATTTCTGTGCTTTTGTAATTGAGCTATTGATTTTTTTTAGCAAAAGGCAGGCACGTGTGCAGCCCACAAAATGTATCTAGCTACTGTGAAATGGTAGGCTTTTTTATTTTATATGTGCATATTCTAATTTTGGATAAAAAGAGTTCATGAAACATTTACAGTCCTACTTTTTTCCTCCTTCCTCTGCCTTGAAATGATACTGAGATTATTCATAGCCAGAGTATTAGTTTGAAGTTGTTTTTCCTGAACATTCTATCACCTTTACATACAAGGTAATACATCTTGTTTAGGAAAATGTTTTAGTGTTCATAAAATAAATCTATGCCATTCAAAACAAAACCTGCACTTTGAAAATGGTGATACACTTATTATGAATAACATGTTTTTTGTTTACTGTGGAGATAGTATCCCATTATCAGGCTGTATGTTTCTTTTTCAGTTTGTTATTTGGGTTTTTACTGACTCTTTTTCTTCCCTGCTACTCCATTCTCTATTAGCTTAGCCAGAAAAGGAAAAGGTCCTTTTTCTAATGCTGTACCAAAAGTATCTTTTAAAATGGTTTTAAATTGGTAAACATCCCAGGTAATTTTTATTTTATTTAAGAACACTGAACACTTGATCATACACCTTTTACAATCAAAGGGTTCACATTTCTTCTAGTGTTTTTAAAGAAGGTGCCCAAACAGTGAAAACACAATCTCAGGTTACTTTTTAGAGTCTGCACATGTTGAATTGAATATGTTTTGAAAATAACAGTTTCTCATAGGGATTTTTTTCAGTCTCCTACTGGAAATACTGCACATTTGTAGGCTTTTCTAATACCTGTAACAGCATTGCTTTATTGCTTGGGTATTCAAGTATGTCTGCAATTTTTGTGTTAGTGCTTATTGGTCTGAAGTCTATGTAGAAACACAGACATAGTCCAGTATCTGGTTAAGAGGCAGGGGTAATATGTAGGAAGGAAAATAAAAGAAGAATTTTTTTTCATAGGAATGCAGAGTCACCAATGCCACTATTATCCTCAAATTCTCTTTTCATTCTGGATACTGCTCTACAAAAACCTTTGTAGCCAGGCTATGGAGACACTTGCAATATATAATAAATACCTTGTTATGTATGAAATGGAAATTCAGCAGTTAATGATCCCTCAATTGGACCAAAAAGTAAACACAATTTTTACAACTTTTGTGTCAAATGCAGTTCCATTTTGATTGATGTGAATGACAGGTATGTTAAGTGGAGATGTTTTTCTTCAGTTCAACTAGATTTGAAATAATGTCAAAACAGTAGCTCAAGAATGAAGTGTAAAACAGGTTTCACTAATATTGCGTGTTTTATATTTGCTCTCCTTATTTAGGTGGGAGCTTTATTTACATTGCCATGTAATGTAAGCAGTGTAGTGATCCCATCTCCTGCCCAGCTGAGCACCAAGAAATGGAAGGAATATATGGCTAAGAAACCCAAGGTCATCTCTGGTATGTGTATTTTGTTTGGTTGTGTGTGTGTGAATACATGGTGAGTTTTTTCTGTACATTTGGGATTCTCTTTCTAGCTTCAATGAAATTAAATCAGTGATTGTAATCTTCATTGACATGAGAAGATTTGGTGAATGCAAGTTCAGCTATGCAAACTTGTAGGAAGAAAAATGGTAACATCATGGCAAGCTTTGGGGAAAGAAGGCGTCTCCTTTAAACCATTTTTGTGTCCTGTCAGTTAAGATCCAATTTCCACACATCTTTGTAAGGTGATTGTAAAATCCGTGGTGGAGAGGTTTACTTCTGCAGATGGAATTCCAGTCTGCTTCACTGAGGTGCTTCCCTTCTTGTTTAAGCATTTCCAGAGGTTCTTCACTTGCATTTAATTTCAATCTCTTCCTGGGAAAATACGGACTATTAAGAAATGCTGAATGCCTCCATTCACCTGGGAGCCAGTGTGCTAAACCTGTAGTTGAGAATGTGCTCCCTGTAGGGCTGCAGTGATGGCAGCTGACTCACACCCTGTGCCAGTGCTTAGAAATCTGATTCAGAAAGTGGGAGAAGAGAATCAGTCCAGACCAAGGCTGGGGGAAGCTTCTCAATCAGCCAGTAAATGTGCCCTGCAAGTGGAGGCAGTGTACAAGCAGTGACTGAGCTTTGTAAGCACTCAAAAACATCAGGCTAAAAGGAACTTGGTGGTAACCCAGTGCTTAAAGTACTTACCTGGAAGTGAAGTGTTGGATTCGGCCTTCTTTCATAATCTTGTCTGTTGTTTTTGGTCTAATATGTGATTAATGTAGATTCCAAGGAACAGTGACTATTTCTATTGCCAACTTAAGACAATATTTTTAAACAAGTATGCAGATCAGGATGTCTTATGTTTGTGACTGATATTTTTTTTCAGGTTTAGGGACAGGAAAAATTTGAGAGGAATATGTAGAGTTGTATAACAGTACAGAAGCTTAATTATGGAATGGGTGCTGGCAGTGTTGCCTTTTACCCAACCTGGAAATGAAACTCGAGATAATTTTAGCAAGGAGATAATATAAAAGAGGATCTTTAATGAAGGTCTTCAGAGGCAGTTATGGAAAGATGTCCACAAAAGCCCACCCCCCGTAAGGATGAGTACATTTATAGGTTTTAGCAAATTAGCATAATTGATAAAAAGCACTTAGGAGGACAAGTGGTGATGTAATTCCCCCCAGATCAAGCCCCTTCTCTGGAGCCCCCCTTCAGCACTAGTTGTACTTTGTCCATGAGAATGTATCTCAAAGAGTTGTTCTGAGCCTTGGTTCCCTGGAAGAGCCGAGATAGCCCCGGGCCTTGTACCTCCTGGGGCTTGGAGCTCTGGAATCTTTGTCTTTCTGGTTAGGGAAAGGCCATGGAAAAGTATTGGGAAAACTAGCTACTAATACAATAGGTGACAGAGTTACAAATATATGTGTGAAGAATACAGAGAACATACAAAAGCAAAAAGGCAAAACCCAAATGGCATCTGTATTGTACAGATTTAAAGTTATCTCTGCATGTTGGGAAGTGGTAGAGTATGGAGGGTGTGGAGCTGGTCACAGCAGCAGCATTTGTATTTGTTGGAGAGATACTGCTGATGCAGTAAAATGAGCACAAGATCCCCAGTGTCTGCAGGATATTTGTCCTGTGCTCCAGTGGAAAAGTTTTGTACAAGTATTAATTATTGTGTGATCAGTAATACACAATAGGAGTATCTTGAGTAAAATTTACAATAGGAGAAGAAATACAGCTTTTTAAATGTATTTTTTGTTTAATTGAAAACTGTTGATTTTTTAGTGGCTAACACTAATCTCACTTTACTAAGGATTTGTGAATCCTTAATCTCTCCCAGTTGTGGGGAAGGTATGATTCTTGGTATTGGTAGTTCTTAAATGCTAAGATTAAATTGTGAAATAAAAGTTTACCCATGAGGAATCAGCTTTGAGATGCCAAGATAAACTGGAAAAGGAGTATATTTCAAATGACATGAGAAATAGGACATTATGACAAAGTTTCTAGAATATTTTTTCTTTAGTGTTATTTTTCTTTATCTGAATTTATATATTGAGGTAGTGGGGTTTCCCCTCTTTTCCCATGTCCAACTATAAATTTTCAACAAACACAGGAATATGTTATTTCTTGCTAACAAAAATTTATGATACTAATAAATGTTAAGTTCCCATGGAGGTGATTATTGAGACAGTACTGCAAATATCTTATAAAATTAAAATATTTGACTTTTGAAACTTAGTACATTAAGAAGTATTCATTATCTTGATTGCTGTGTCTTCCAATAAAATATTTTCTATGTGAAAAGATAGCAAACCTACCTTTCACTGTTACTGTCAAGTCTCACATTAATTTAATTTCACAACTGCATACTATATGCCAGTGTTCAAAAATAGAATGTCTTTATCTTTCATCCAGGCACAAGGGTAAAGCAGGGAGTGAAGCTTTTATTAATGAATAATGCAGTGTCCTTGGGAAGAGTGTGTACAATACTTCCTTTTCTTCTAGGGTTTTATGTTTGTCCATTGAACACTTATTATTTTGATGCACATATGCAAAAAGGCCTGGTTTTACCCAGCAGAACAGAAACTTCTCTCTATTGTTTCATGGGAAAAATGTAACTTTGCCAGTTAAAGGCTTGCCTCTTACTTAGCCCAGTTAAAGAGCTCTTGGTTGGTGATTAGTAAGATTTCTCACAGAACAGAAGAAAGCAAATGAAAGAATTTTGATGATGGATTATAGTTTGTTTTAAAGATGTTTTCCTGAGGGTGTTTCACAGTTATGTCTTGATGTTTGTTAAGTTCCAGAAATTGAACTGAAAGGAGAATCTTGCCGATATTATTTCTTGCTACAAGGCAATGGCTCTGGAGGATGCAAAGCAACCTTGATTCATTCAGCTGGCCAGATCAATGGGATGGCCACTCTTGCTGCAGTAAATGGAAAGCTAAAGGCAAAAGCAGAAGAAACAGAGTCAGGTAAGAGTGATCACTTATTTATTAATGAGTATCTGAATGCAGCAAATGGTAAGTTCTAAATTTCATAAGTTCCTTTTATTCACTCCAGTCAGTATTAAAAGCAGGAAAACAAGGAGAAATATTACATCTTTTATGAAAGTGTCTTTTAAGAATACTTTTCCAGATCCATAAGAAAATATACTAAGGGCTTATTTATTCACAGAATTTACTGCTACGATATTTTTACAATTGACTATGCAAAGTTATTGCCAGTTATTTCTCATAATCGAGGTAAGTTGAAATTCGTTTATTGTAAAGGGACGTACAGGTAATATTAATACAAAACAAATTTGTGAAAGCTTAAAGTTCAGAAAGTGTGTGTTGTTGGTGTAAAGACTGACCAGCCCATGCCAAAAATCTGTGTAAATATCTCTTGAAAGTCCCTGTTTCACTGATGATTTAAAATCAAAACTGCAAGGCCAGTAGACAAGTTGAGTTTTGTTATAACCTTCAGTCCCTTTGCTGATGTCCACATTACTGCAGAGTGTTTAAGGTATGAGCTGGCACTCCTATCCTAACTGCTCCACTAGGAAAGAGCAGGTGTGCAGCCATTTATCATGGAGTAGTTGTCATGTTACAACTACACCGACCAGATAACTCTACCAACTCCTGTATTTGTTTCAATAACACTGGCAGAGAAAAGGACCACGGTGACCTGCATCTTATCTACTTAATTCCTTATTATTGAAATAAATCTGTGTGTGATATGACTGACTACTCAGCCATTTATCATAATTAAAATCCCATTAGTACAGTGTCAGAAGACTGAAAGTCCTTGACCATATGTTGGGAGAAAACTTTTCTTCCCTGGTATCAAACTTAGGATCTTTTTACCTTCTTTAAATGTTAGTCATGTTGTGTTGTCATTATACAGGTTTTGTATAGAAATTCAGAAATAGTCAGGTGTCTCTTTGAAATTGTCCTCCTGATGTTCAACTGGAATTAATTAGTTTGGTTTTTCGATGATTAGCTGTATTTGAAAGTCTGGTTGTTTCTTTTGAATATGAGATTTTTATGTTTCCTGTGTTTGTATCTTCTATTAAGTAATGACTCCAAAGAGTGATTTGTGATAAAAATTTCTCCTAATCTGTACAGGCTTTCATGTTTCTGACTTTATCAAGTCTCTGCCATGCTATTGTGGAGAGGATATTGTAGAGAGAGAAACAAAACTGTCACGTCTCCAAGTGTTTGCCTTGAAGGAGTATCTCAGTAAGTAATGGGAAAGCTCTGGTAATTCTCAAACTGGTATTTAAAAGGTATTTATTTCAAATTGTATGGGATGGCTCACCTTACAAAACTGAAGTTGTTTGACAACCAAAGTCTGTTGATCACTTTGTGAAGAAATAGCAGAAGTTTAAAAAGAAACTTTGAAGTACATCCATGATTATCTGTCAGATAATGGAAAAGAGAACACTGTATTAGTGCTGGTGGTTGTTACATGAATACTCTAAATTTTGAGCATAGTGTTGAAATAATTCTATGCAATTCTGTGATGATTTCCCCAAAATCCTTTACTGCTGGATATGCCTTCTACAAAAATAAGAATTCTGTTTAGGTTTTTCAGCTTTTTAAAATTTTAGTCTTTCTTTGAAAAGTCTTAAGCAGCAGAGGAAAACCATGCATTCCAGATTTGTTAGATTTATCATGATGCATCATTCTTAATAAAAAGTTGAAGGATCATCCTCCTTCCATTTTTATGACTTTGCAGAGAAATCCATTTGAGTGTCCTGATTTTTTTCCATCTTAAGTCCATTTTCTAAAGCGGCTCAATTAAAAGAAAAAATGCTTCAGAGAGATTGTCTGGCTTATTGAAAATGGAATGCTTAGAGGTAATTTAAGTGTATTATCATTAACAGAATAGCAGCTTAAAGAAAATAAGATTTCTGTAAGTAATCTGGTCTCCTACCCCACACTGCCTGCTAACTTAGTCATTCTTAGATTCCCGTCTGCTTCACCCCTGAGGCTGGGCTTGCTTTAGAGCTTGTGTTTTAGTTTCTTTTGAGTGGGTCACCCATTTCCATTAAGAGGCTGAGTAGGAGCAGTTGGAATTCACTGATTGTTCTCAATCATACCAGAAGTACCTTACCCTTAATACTGTGACTAAAGAGACCAGAACAGGCTATCAGTTACACTGGAGCCCTTCACTTTTAGTGTCAGCAAGGCCAGGTGTTTGTCTCTGGGGGATTCAAACCTGGATATACTCAGAAATGCATATATCCAGAAGTTAAAGGACTGTAAAAACATCAATCATATGTGACTTCAGCTATTCTCACTGCTGTTTTTTCACTTGTCTTTGGAATAAACCACTCATGTCTTCCTGGTACAATAGTAAGTGTCAAGTTAACTTGTTTTTGTTACTGGTTTTGGTTGGAGATTTTCTTGTTTAATTGTTTTTTAGCAGGCTCTTGTTGTTCTTTGTTACTTAGCAGATGTATTATTATTTTTTCTTTTATAGACAGAAAGGAATTGGCCAAGCAGCCTGTAGTTATTTCTACCAATGAGTTTAAAAGCCTATTAAAACTCACAAGAGAATGTTTTTTGGATCTGTGCAGCAGTAGTCTTCCTAAACCTGGTCTACAGAAGGTCTGCAATAAAACCAGGTCATGCACTGAGACTTGTGGTAAGTATTTCTATTTACAAAATACGCTGCTTATTTTCCTTGGCTGTTTTCTCATACTGATCATCAGTCTTTTACTAAAAGGAGTAAAGTCTTTTTACCAAGAGAGGAAAACATGGAAGGAAAAGTAAAGCAGCTTTCTAGGCTTATTTTGCAAACTAAAATTACCCTTGCATTTCCTTTTTCTTCCTTGACAAAAAAAAAAATGTCCAGAAAACATTTCTGATTGCATCAACAATGTTGTATTTTATCTACATCCTTTTAGAGAGATGCATTGAGGAATATCTATAGATAAAGGACTGTATATCTATTCCTTTAAGCAATAAGATTCTTTATTTAGGGTTGTCCAACATGTATTTCTTGCAGAGCCTGATTTAATAGAGCCAAATCCATTGGAGTGGCCAGAAAGACATGTTCTTCAGAATTTGGAAAACTTTGAAAAAAACAAACAAAAAATGAGGTAATAATGAAATACTGGTGATTTTCTTTGGAGTAGCCATTAAACTTTACTATAGAGAACTTTATATGTTGATAACCATAGTGTAAACTGTTTTCACATGTTGATAATCTTTCAATGAAAATATTGCTTAAGACTAAAACTATTTTTTTGTCAATTTCCAAATGTGTAGTTTATTGGTATTTAAGGAAGTATTGTTTTGATTTTTATTGACTGAATGCAACTTGAAACTAGCTAAAAGTATAATAGTTCTAAAACTAAATTACCAAAATGGTACTTCTAGAAAATAGTAGCCGTGGTAGGAAAACATACAAAAGCTTTTCTTTCTCCCAGCTTGGGGTACTAAGTAATAGAGATAATTCAGCTGTTTTTTGTCAACATGTACAATGTGTTCCAATCTCCTCATATTTCCTAAATAGTCAGTATTTAATATCATGTATCAAGTAATTTTGCAGTCGTAGAGCCTATTGGTTTTATGTTTGAAATTTATATTTAGTTATGTTTTGCCTTCAGTACTGTTCACATGAAACCCATAGATATTTGTGTCACTTAAGACAGCCTGTTGATTTCAGTTGAGCTCTCACTTTATATAAGACTTGTCAAGAAATGTTTAGGTTGACCATTAGAAAAAAGTTCTTTACCCAGAGGGCGGCTGGGCACTGAACAGGCTCCCCAGGGCAGTGGTCACAGCACCAAGCCTGACAGAGCTCAAGATGAGTTTGGGCAATGCTCTCAGGCACAGGGTGTGACTCTTGGGGAGGTTGCTGTGCATGGCCAGGAGTTGGACTCAATGATCCTTGAGGTTCATTCCAACTCAGCCTATGCTGGGATTCTGTGGCTTAATGGTCTTTGGTGGTGTTAATGTTCTTGCTGACAGACCTGTAGAGGCAAGTGTCCAGCTGTCCTTTTCCGAGTCACTTCCATCCCATTTCTTCAAGTACCATTTTCCTTTTCTTTCAAGTACCATAGGTGGCCATGGCTTAGATTGGAGTTCTGCACGTGATAAATTCTCACATTAGCTTTCTCATGGTGGTATTATTATCATCATCATCATTATTGCTATTATTTATTATTATTGGCTTTTGTTTCTCAAACAGGCAAACTTCTTCCTTTTAATTAGCTGTCAAAAAGCTTCCTGAAGGATCTTTCTGTTACATAGCTAGTGTTTATTTTACTATTCATCAACTGAACTGAGTATCTTTCTTATCCTGCATCAGGATACAATGTGTTGCTTAAAAAGTGAGAAAAGGGAGAACCTTGATATACTTGATTGAAGACAATAAAAAAGAGTGGAGGGTTGCATGCAGTAGTGGCTTTATTGTTCCTTTCCTGTATACTGTATATTTTTTATTTTTTTTAATTGGACCCAATTTTTGGTCAAAAAATAGAAAAAAGGGGTGAATAATCTTCTTCCCATGTTGTATTTCATAACCCAGCTCTAAATTCTTGAAGAAACTACTTTCTTCAGTCAAATGTTAGAGAATTTGCACCAATTATTATGTTATTTGTCATAAACATTTGTGTGAACATTCTCAAGGAACATTCTCTGTTCATTTTATTTTGATACTAGTTTTAATTGCTCCAGAGTAGCAATGATTTCATATTTTTTAAAATATTAAATGAGCTTATGAGTTTATTTAAAAAAACAAATCTTAGATTGGTCTTTGCTCGCTGCCTTTTTTACAGAGTTCCTCTGTTTGCACATTCACCTGAGCAGCTGCTGGGACACAAAGACAGCCAGAGGGAGTCCCTGGCGTTGCTGGATGCCAAAGAGCTGCTCAAGCACTTCACCCCAGAAGGGCTGCCCGTGGGGGAGCTCCAGCCACTCCAAGTTCCCAAGCGGTATGATCATCTTAAAGCCACTAACACCAAACTCAGAGCTGATGTTGGGGCGTGTAAATAAGGGTGGAATGGGAGTCACAAAATGGCCTGACTGGATTTGAGTTTATAACTTGCAACATCCTTACCTCACATGCCTGCCAGTGAAATGAGCTGTTTTGGTCTCCAGTCAGTGTTGCTATTTAGTTCTTTCAGAATCTGAAATGGCTGGAGATGATGATCTCGGTCCTATGCATTTAAATAACAAAATCATCACCTGAAGCACAAACTTTTTACTGGTAGAGCCCTGCCAAGCTGCTGCTGCCCTTACTAGAAATTACTAGTAATTACTCCATTTCCAAAAGAGTATTTCTAGTAAAGCAGAAGCTACTGTGGTAGAGCTTTAATTTTTTTTGGTGTGATTTCTTTCAGTGGAGAGGAGTCTAGATGGGAAAACAAAATAAGAAAATATCTGAGCTTATTTAACTGTGTTTGTCTCTTGTCATGCTTTTTATAGATACATGGAGTTACTGGAATAATTTTCAGGATCTGTACATCTGTTAGAATTAAGGCCAGAATCTATAAGAGTCAGTGTTTGTAGAAGAAGAACCTGTACTATTTGTGCAGTGTGTCACAGAGTGCTAGGTAGGCAGACAGTCTTTGCAGTCACTGCAATTATATTTGTTGACCTTTTTAATACTGAATAATAGAAACTATGATGCAATTATTTGATACAGCCCTTGATCCTTTTTCAGGCTTCATTATATGTAATAAGAGTGCTTGTGTGAGGGAAAGGTTCTGTAGTATTTTGGATTTTCTGTAGGATTTTTGAGACTTCCACAAAATAGTTACGTAAATTTTGGAACTAAACTGAATATGTTCTGAGCAGACTATTCAATTCAAGCAAATTAGAAAATATGCAGTAAAGATTTAGAATCTCCTACTGGGTTGTTAAGGAGTGGAAAAGATTTAGACTTTTGGCTAAAATATTTTCCTTCCAACTAGTTGTATGGGAAAGAAGTGAATAATTTTTCACTAAAAAAAACTATTTTTTTAGTCTTTGATTTTTTTCAAAGCCTCCAGAGAAGCACTATAGCATAGGATACCTTGAGTGTCTTGAATGATTTGCTTTGAGCTACAGATGAGTAAGATCTGAATTTGAATTGAGTCCAGCAGAACACTGTACTCCGAGCTGCTCACTCCCCTAGCAGTTGCTTTGACTAAATTCTCTGGAATTATGAGGAGCATTGCATAGTAGGTGATCAAGAACAGTGAATATGGACCTAAGGATCTTGCTGACCAAGAGAAGGATTGAAGAGATTTTGAGAGAGAATTAAAGGCATGTTCACTTGTTCTCTGTGTTTGAGCTTAGATAGAAGTTCGATAGATTACAGTTTTGGCTGACAATCTTTCCAAATTATCATTTTGCTAGATTCACTATTACATCTTTCCTGGATGTTTTTCTTAGATTATTCCATTGGAAATGGTGTAGAGGCAGTCTATATGAATAAAATTTGAAACAATGTGTAAGTTTCCGATTCTCTTACATCTTGCCTTTGTGTCTTCCCTTCTTTAGAGATAAATGTCAGGGTATGTTGAGATCTGGCAGCAAGATCCTTCTATCTGCCTTGCTATGGCTTATTCCCTTGAAATACCCTCAAACAAATACACCCTTATGATTTAGCTGTAGAGAGTTACTAGTTGGAATTGAAATATCCCAGGAAACAAGCCATTAGTTCTGAAGGCTGGGAAAGGTGAGTGTTAGGTGAGGCAACAATTTGAAGCTGAAGGGAAGGAATTCACTACTTACAGTGTGTGATTGAGAAATGGGAGGTCACTTCTCAGTTCCTCTCAGCTCATTCTACCACTCAGGTGTCCCATTGTGATATTTGCCTAGTTTTATTGGTAACTTGTTTGGAGCAGTGACCTTAACCATCTGAAAAATGTCTAAGAGCTTCTGGAACAATAATAGCTCAGTAGGAATTAGTTGAACTTAAATTCTCACTTCAATACAGATTTAATTTTCCATTGATGCTTTATCCTAGGGGCTTAGCTGCAAGACATGCTGTGTTGTCCTTCATATGTGAAGGCATTTGTTTCTGATTTTTGGAAGTATAATTTATTCTGAAGGTAACTGGTTAAAATAGATCTTTATTTTTCTCCTTTCAGTGAAAATGCATTTCTTTTGACACCAGAGCTTACTCCTCGAAAACTCAGAGGTTTGCCTTTTGAAAAAGCAGCTGGATGCCATTACCATGGACTTGAGTAAGTTTCCTGGCTTCTTTTCTCAGATTTACTTTTTAGTTTCCAGTCTAAGTGTAATTAGAAATGTTTCAAGCAACATGTTAAGGGTATGTTAATTATGGATTAAATGTCACTGATTTCAATTGCAACATTGCTGCCTTGATGCATTGAAGGTCTTTTTTTCTCAGTTGTACTGTTTTGTCTCTTCTCAGTGTCTCTGAAAATTTTAATTCAGAGCTAAAAATGGCAAGGGAATTAGTACATATCAAGTTACTAGTGATGCACATGTTTTAAGTACATATATAGTTTCTGCTTTGATACTTAGTTGTTGAAACTTTAAGACTGATGATCAAAAGGTTTAATGAGACCTGCTGTGATGCTGCTACCTGTATGTTCAGGGAGCCTGAAAATACCAGCATGCAAGTGTTAGTGATAAGGATGTTCAAAAGGAGCCATATGGTTAGAACTGTTAGTTAGTCTCAGCCAGCCAGCAATAGTTATTTGTCAAAGCAAACAAATGGGCAAACTGTCACATAATGTAGCTGTATAAAAATAGGTTAGAAAAATACAAATATTGACCTTGAGGAGAAAAGGAAAAAGGCTATAGAAATGCTGGAGTAGATAATTAAGCATAACTCTTCCATACAGACAGTCTTATTACATTATATATTAAGAAATGCAGTGGATACCAAGCATAGTTAGTTCAGTTTTTGTGCAAGCTTCTGCTGCCTCCTAAAATCACATTTTCAGATAATCAGAATTGACTGACAGTGCTGCTGGTATTTTTTCCCTATCAATTTTACAAATAGTTTAAGTCTGTGTTTAATATCTGGTAGTTTTAGCCAGATTCTCTAGGGCAGTGGAGCACTCCTATCTCTTTAGTTATCTCTTTTTCTAAACAGTAATTTATGAGCCTGTTAGCCTTTTTAGATTTGTAATAAGTGACACAGAGAAGCAACTGGGTAGAAAAGAGAAATTCATATGGTAGTGTGGGAAGAAACCACTTGGTCTGTTGTCTGTTGCTATGTGGTATCTTGCTGCCCTGCCTGACCTCAGCCAGGAGATTTCAAATTAGGCACAGCACAGCTTGTGCTGCCTCTTCTCCTAGCAAAATGTGACAGATATAGACCACATGTAGACCTGGCTATTGTGGAGAGGAGGGAGATCCTGGCAGATTAATATTGCAGGGGCAATGTGCTTAGCAGTGTGGGAGGGAAGCAGTAGAGTGGGAGGTAGTGTAGGACCAGAACATATTGTAACAGGAGTATTCAGATGTGTTTGGTACTATGCAGTTTTCATCTGCCCAGCTGCTGTATTTATATTTGGAGGTAAAGTCTTGTCAAAAAAACAAGGAGTAGCAGTTATCATAGAATGGTTTGAGTTGGAAGGGACCATAAGATCATTTAGTTGCAGCCTCCATGCCATGGGCTGGGACACCAATATCTCACATCTTTTTCCCCAGAGATGCTCTTAATTAATTTTTCACTCAGCCTGTATTTGTGCTGGCACTGCCCTTACCCAGGACCTTGCACTTGGTCTTGTTGAACCTCATCAGGTTTGCACAGGGCGACATCTCAAGCCTCTGGATGGGATCCCTTCCCTCTACTGTTGACCATGCCACAGAGCTTGGTGTCAATGGCAAACTGCTTTCCTGAAGTCCAGGAAAGGAACTGTGTGTTCTCCTTGCTGCCCTGAGGATCCCAAACTCCACTATTTAATGGTCACTGCAGCCAAGGCTACCCTTGAACTTCCCATTCCCCACCACCCCCTCCTTCTTGGTGGGCACAAGGTCCAGCATAGCACCTCACCTCACTCAGAGAAGGAAGTTGCCAGTGCAGTCCAGGAGCCTCCTGGATTGCCTCTGTCCTACATATTGGCCCTCCAACAGGTTATTGGGATGGCTGAAGTCCCCCATGAAGACCAGGACTTGTGAACGTGAGGCTGTTCCTGTTTATGATTAAATCAAATTTTCGTTGTAATGAACATGTGCCAGACACTTGAATGCTGTTTTGCACAGAGAAAGCAATTGCCATTAAAGCAGTGAGTAAAATGGCAATTTAACTTCTAAATTTAAATGGATTTTTTTATCTTTGTAGGGTATGTGACTACTCAGGGGACTGAGAATGTAAATAAGAAAAATTAAATACCTTGGAATTTTTAAGTTCAGACAACTTACTCTCTTATCAGATAATGAATTTATTTCTAGTGGAAAGTCTTCCTCAGCTGTAGAAATTGATTCATCACCCAGTTATTAGAAAAATTAATTTCTCCCTGAATATGAAAATACTCTGAAGAAAATGGAAACATCAGAACTAGCAATTTAACATGACTCCATGTTAAGAGATAAAAGTAAAGAATGTGTCTTGCATTCCTGAGAGTAGGAAACATTCTGAGCAGTTTGAAGGGTGGCCTGAGCAAGAGCTCACACTGCTCAAAACAATTTGTAAGAGAGGCTGGAATAAGGAAGGGTTTACTGTTACCTTTCCCTGCACTACAGTAAGGTACTGGGTGATCCCACTGTTCTCTTGCAAGGAATCCTGGAAATCATTTATACCAGAGAAAAGTTAGTTAAGATGCATTTTGTGTTACCTCATGTGTATGTTTCACTGAGTTAGCACTTGTTCATTTGCTATCTTTCAGCCCCACTGTAGTTATTACAGCTTGTTCTGTTGATTTGGTTGATCAAACCACTTATTCATGGTAGTCAATAGGAAGCTTGTGCTTGTTCATTGATACTTTTTTTGTATTTTTAGTACTTAAAAAATGTGAATCTCTCATACAGCAGTGTTTATCTCAGACAAAGCTAAGAAAGTTGCATTTCAAAGAGTTTGTTCAAGGAAAAAATTCTGCTAATGTCCATGGAAATCTTATAAGAACAGGTAAAGAGTTACAAATAGTATATAATTCAGCTTCTTTGTTGAAGTTGGAGTTAAGTATAGCAAAATCCATCAGGCAAATATTAACTTATGGGCTGTTAAAAGTTGTCTTTCAGAACAGTATACCAGTTGAAACAAAAAAAAAGGTTTTGGAGTTCACATGACTGTCAAAAGTAAGCTTTTCTGATTGTAATAAAACAGGGACTTTCTCTCACAGATTTCTCACCCAATTTCAATTTTAGATACTGTCTTGATGACAGAAGAGCCTTAGAGAGAGATGTGGTGTATGCTGAACTTCAAACTCGTCTTATTCGCTATGAAACTCAGACTACTTGCACCAAAGAGTGCTGCCCTGTGCCACTTGTCCTGAGTCCTCTCCCATCTCCTGCAGTCTTGTCAGAGCCTGGAAGTGTCCCTGATGGAGAGACTTTGCAAAGTGAATTCAAAACAGAGACATCAAGGCTAAAACGCAGATCAAAAGACCTGGATTACTTTTATCCCAAGAAAAGGTAATGCACTGAATAAAATGAATCTTTAGCATGAAATGTTTCAGTGGTCTCTTGTGAACTGCATCTTTTCATTTCAAAATGTTTTAGTGAAGCTATATAGACAAATGTTCTAGTTGTTTCATCCTCTTCTGTAGGTTCATTTTTTTTCCCTCAAGTGTGATCTCTCATCGATGGCATTAGATTAATCAAAACCATGCAGCACAGGCACACTTTGTTTAACAGATTTGGGGTTATATGCTGCAGTCTCAACTGCCTTTGAAAAGATGACAGCCTCATCTAGGACTGAAACAGTCAGAGCTCCTGTACTATGAATAAACAACTAAAGGTACAGAAAGCCAAGGATTGTACAAACAGAATAATTGAATTTCTAATCCAAAGGACTACTAGCATAAGATGACCTACCAAAATTCAATCTTATTGTCAGCCTTGTTTTTTAAAGTCTTTTCTGGAAGTTTAGTTTTTAAGATCTCCCTTTGTATCTTGTCCTCACTCTGAAGATGCAAACTCTGTCACTGAATAATAGCTGCTAGGTAACACTATTCCCAAATTCACTTTTTTACTGCAATACTTCACTTCTTCCTAATTTCCAGGTTGATACCCTTTGCATTCTAATCACCATAAGCCTTTAACAGAGGTCTGGTTTTAGAAAGAAGTATATCTTTTGCAACTTACTGAATAGTTAGAAATGAAGATGTGATAAATTGGACTTTGGAATTACTGATGCTCTTACAGTTGAAGGATCAAAGATTACAATGTCTCCATAGAATTATAATGCCCAACTTCTTGTAGTTGAGTTGTGACATTCCTATAGGGCCAAAAGAAATTAGATATTTTCAAGAAGTGTTGTCTCATCCGAAAACTTGAGGCCAATTCTCTTCCCAAGAGTTTTTCCTGATTTCTTCAATTTGTTTCTAGACCTTTTAATCAGAGGTGCAATGGATCTACATATCACAGCCCAATCCAATCAGCAGAGTGCTCTTCTAATACAAAAAAATTTACAGAATGGAATCCTGCCTTCCTGTCTGCTGTTTTCAGATGTTGTTAGGAATGCTCAGTACTTACTGCTCTGAAGCAGCAGCCTCTCTAGCAGAAACAATGGCACTAAAAGAGTCGGTACAAAACCTGAAAGTTACTTTTATAGGGGTTTTTTCCTGTTCTTTGTAGGCTGACCAGATGTGAGAGCACAGAGTCGCTGCTGTGGCAGGCAGGGGGGAGCAGCAGGAGTCACGGTGCAGTGGCTGTGCCGAGGACGCGCTCGGACAGGTCCCCTTGTGTGGCTGCAGCGCCATTGAAACCGCCCGGCCACGGCCACCGAGCTGCCACCAGGGCTGGCCCAGCTGCACAGCCGGAGGCTGCCAAGCCAGAGAAGGAGTCGAGATCCCAGAAACACACGAGGGTAAAAATCTGCCTTGTTCTCTTAGTGAAGAAGAGCTGTTTAACTTCTTTCCATGGGACTTGATTTGTAAAAAATTTTTAACTGAAGGTGAATTATCTTCATCTGTATTTGTTACTGAATTTCATTCTGTTCACTTGTGTAAGTGAATCCTGAGGGCACTGAGTGCTGCAGAAGCAAAGAATGAAAAAGTGTGCAAAGAAAACTTTATCATGCCCAGAAAATTAAGGCTGAGAGAGATAACAATGAGGAATAAAAAAGGTGGAAATGAATACCAATTAATAGAAGTTACGAAATACAGATGATTAATGTAAAACCTAAAGACACCAAAGAGATACGTGTTCTGGAAGGGTCAGAGGCATTTTAGAGGATCAGACTAGTCTGAGAATAAAGATTCCTGTAGTTTTATAAATCCATTAATTGAGATAGCAGTTAAATAATTTGGTGGAATAATGTCTAATTATTAGCTGTGTATATTAGGAATGCCTCTTCTAAAATACAATATACAAATCTGTTTCTGGCTTGGTGATACAAATTTTAAATTAATCCCAGGGTACAAGGAGAACACTGCAAGAATCTTAAGGTACTGTCAAAGGCAAGTTGGAATGGTCCAAGGAAGCATAAATTGGTGTGACTCATTCAGACCTACAGCAGAGTTTAGACATCTCTGATGTGAAGAATGCCAGAGGAAATTGTCTAACGAGACTTTAGTGTCAGATTTTAATTTTTTTTTAAATATGTATGCAGCAAACAAGGAAATATCAGTACAGCAAAAAGTGATAATTTTATATATATTATTTTAGAGAAGAAAAAACCCAAGATAATATTGACTTCTTTTTTATCTTCCAAGCTCCATGTGACTGTTCACTGATCCTTGATATGTAAGCATTTTCTTAGTATTTTAAAATTAAGGAAATGGAAATAGATTGTTAAAGAACTGCTCAGATTCAGGCAGTGAGCTGATCATATTTGGCAATAGATTAAAGGCAGGCAAGATCACAAACATCAGGTTTTCTGTGTTGGGCTTTTCTGCTTCCCATGGACAATTTTTCATGCCAATAGTTGGGATGAACTTCTGAGTGTGTTTTCTTCTGTTTCCAAGATGCTGAAGGAGGTGGTTGCTAAGACTCTTCAAAAACATGGAATTGCAGAAGATCATAAGTGCTTTGCATCATGCAGCCAGCGTCTATTTGAGATATCAAAATTCTATTTAAAGGTAACTAGAAGACACACTCTTACAGTTCTTTATTCTTAGTTAAGTGAAACCACTCCTAAATAAAACTTGAGCTAGCATGTGAGATATTCAGAGTTGATTAAGCTAATATTTCCCAGTGGTATGTTAGTCATGTGTAGATTGTGTGGAGAGACCTTTGGAATTGTTGTCAAATGGAGAAGGTAGTTTTACAATATAGTTTGGTGGGGTTTTGCTTGTTTTAAAACCTTCTAAAGCAGTAGCCTCTTATACATACTGAAATAATACGCTAAAACATGGGCCTGTTAGGTTGGGTCACTCTTAAGAGCTGCTAAGCAGCTAAGGAGGCAATAGAGCATTTCCCAGCTGTAGCTGTGACAGCTCAGCTTTCTCCCTTGTTCTAAGGTTGTTGGCTCAATAAGAATCTTACAGAACTGACTCAGAAATTGCAGTTCCCTGACATGATGTTCTCTATTATCTAACACATACTGGCTCAGCAGCAGCCTGTAGAATTGCATCAACCTTACGTTTAGGGGGAGATGAGAATTCTTTCCACAATACCTAGGAGACTGTGAGTCAATGCTGAAGCCCATGTTACTTGAGCACAAAATCAAGTTAATTACAGTATAGAGTGATTAAAAGCTATTGCTCACAAGCTGCACTGCTGTTCTGTTCATTTGCATGTGTTTAACCTTCCACTATGGGTGAACCAGCTCAACTTCAGTAATGGTGCTTTAAGCTAAAAGAAGGTTGATCAGAGGTGGATGTTTACACAATCAGAACATCTTGCTGATAAGCACCAATTTCTTAAGTAATTGGAACACAGTTGTGCAGTCATTCTGTAAGTGCTCCCAAAATCTCCCTGAAATATGCCCTGAAGGAAGATCTCCTAATCCAAAATCAGAAAGGGCTGCAGGTAGGGATGTGTAAGTAGAGCAAATCAGGGTTTGTGGTTCCATTTCAAGTAGAAAAGAAAAAGGAAGAATATGGCAGTGATCCTGTCCTTTCTAGAGAGAGGTGTCACAGGATTGTCTTCTCCTGAACTGTCTTTCTGCTCCAAGGCTGTGGGAGTCCTTTGAATCCTTTTGTGTGCTGCATCATTCAAAAGCATGGTAACATAGGTATCATTTTCCTCTGCAGACAAGTAGTAAATGCATTTTCTTTCTCTCCAGGCAAGGTTTTGTTCTTGCTTTGTTTAAAAGAGTAGGTGAGGTTGGACTCATTAAATGGACTGCAAAACAGAAAAGCCATTCTAGATTTTTCCCTTTTCTGCACTGATTTTCTTTTCTGTTGTCTGCCTCTGTTCTTTGCCAGAACTCTGTATTACAGGGTAAGCTCACAGCTGATTTCCATGTTTATATAGGAATAGGATTTCAGTCAAGACTGTAAGAACTTTGAATATCATTGAAGAAAAAAATTCTGGAAATTGTGCAGAAATCTGCAGAAATTTAGGAAGACTCAATCATCATAGAGTACTAGGTTTGGACTGCTGTAAGGAAACCTGCAACCCATTGGAATAGATGTAAATTATTTTCCTTTTATTAAAAAAGCAAAGGCAAATAATAGTTCTTTTGTTCTGAACAAGGTGATGAAAGTGTAACACTGCCCTGGTTATCAGGGCTCATATAACCCAAATTAGAATGACTGTATGCTGACTTCTGTGGCTTTTTGTTTCATATTTAGGACCTAAAAACTTCTAGAGGACTTCTTGATGAAATGAAGAAAACAGCAAACAGCAATGCTAAACAGGTAAGACCATGTGTTTATTTGTTCCTGTACATAACCGTGGATGGTGTAGTCCACAGCTTTAAGAGATGAAAGGTGCATGTGGGTCTCATTTCACTCTGATCTCACACGAACTCTCTCTCAGGCAGTAGTTCCAAGGCAAAATTTCCAGGTTTTGGATGTTATTTCATTTACAGCTGCCAAGATGATATGCCACAGTGAGAAATGGAAATGAAGACAATAAATGTTTCTACATCACTGAAACAAACAAACAGGGGAAAAAAAAAGAGAGATGAGATTTTTCTTTAATTAGGATCATTAGAGAGTTCTTCTTTTCTTGTGTTGAAGGAAATAACATTTCAAAGGTTAGGAAGTAATTAGCAGGTCTATGAAAGAAAATAAATTTTTTAAAAGAAGCAATGAAAATGAGTAATTTTAGGCTTGTGAGTAACTGTAAGCACAAGGGATATCAGGTGGGGTTATTTGTGCATAATGTGGGACTTACATGCACAGCAGCAGAGAGCAGATGACAGAAGTAAATATTCATCCAGAAATTAAGTAACTCTGGTACTGAGACATACACTGAAGTGACTCCATGATTTGGGGATAAAAAAAAGGAAAAAAAGTGTAATGCAGAATTACAGTGCAGTTTTCATAATCATAAATTACATGGAAGAATTTGAACTGAGGTAGGTAAGTAACAGAACACACTCTCAAGAAAGCTGCTAGATCCCAGAGAACTTATTCTATGAGAGCAGTATTTACTGTGTTCTGTGCTGTATTCCTTTGTGGATTGCTTTGTATCGATGATAAGGTTCAAAAACTATATGGGTTGTGATGGTTGGTGTTGAACCTGGCTATTGTGCTGATACACTGCTTCTCACCTCCATCTTGGGGCAGAAAATTGGTAGTTTTTTGTATATTTGCTGTTGGCAAAAGGCATTAAAATTGGTGTTGTCCTAAACTGCTTGTCTCTGTATTAGAGAGTATTTAGTCAGTGGTCTGAACAACTGCCCTGTTTGGAAAGCAGCAGTGATAATGGAGGTAAAGAAAGCAGTGCACAAATTATCCTTCATTCTTCTCTGGGATTAGGAACTTTTACTGCTGGAAGCATGAGCTGTTTGGCATTATGTGCACCTTCTTTGGCATTATGTGCACCTTCTTGCTGGTGTATGGAGAGAATGGGGTGAAGTATTTCAATTCAAGGGTTCTAAAAATGCCTTTTCCTAAAGACAAAGCATTCTGTAAGATTAAATACAATTCTAGGGTAATGCTGTTTCCTCTCAGATTATTAACAACACTTTCTTCTCCTGAGTAGTTTGCTTTTAAATGCTGTTTAATAAATAATACACAGATGGTGACAAAGGACTGAAGAAAGAATTGATAACTATGAGATGTTCTTAATTTGCTTTCAAAACCAGGACGTATGTAAATCGCTTGCTTTCTCATTTATTTGCCCAGGTGATTGAATGGGTTCTGGAGAAGACTAGCAAGTAGAGGCACTGTGTGGATTCTATTCACAGCTTCCCAGGAGCTGTGGAGACAGAGCACTTCTGACTTGAGAAGCATTATGCTGTCCAATGCACACACAGATCTGCACACTGGGAGGACTTTGGTCAGTGGAGTTACACAGATTCATTCTTCAAGCACTGAAGCAAGGTTGGAAGCTTTTTATACTGAAAGTTTTTAATTTTTTTTTTAATTCAAATGAAAAGAGGTTGTGTTTTATATGTGTATTTATTATGTTTGTTAAAACGAATATAGCTTGACTTGATTCATAAAGCTTTGTATATTTTTCAACCAGTGTATTTGGTTTTTACATGAATAAAAACCCCCACATATTTAATTTCGATAACTACTACTTTGTTTTTCCTTTTTGTGTGAAGATGTCTATTCTATTTCAGCTTGCTCTTGTATAAACAGCTGTGTACAGCATCAGCCATTGACAGTTTATATACTAATTAAGAATAGAATTCCTATTCTGCAGGTGAAAACAAACACAATCAGAATTTGAACCATAATTATCTCTGTGTTGTAATATAAGGAAGAAAAAAAGCGTGGCTTGAAACATGGTGCAAGGTCCCATTAAAGAAAGTTTCTTTGTTTTACAAGCTGACTTTTCAGTATAATTTCCTGCATGTTCTTTGTAACACTCCTTAGAAAAATATCTAAGGAGAGGTCTGAGATTTCTTTTCCTGGAAGAGGAGAAAATCAAAGCAGTAGTGGTAATGAGGATGGTGAGAGCTGGAAAAGAGCTGGTGTGCTATGCTGAAATGTAAGGAAAAAAAGAGTTTCTAGCTGTGTTGCAAACACAGTAAAATACTAAATTTGGCCTCTGTTTGTTTAATCTCTGGCATGTACCTGGCTGGGACTAATGTAATTATTCAAGTTAGTATTTTGTTGAGATGTGGAGTTCCTACTAAGGAACATTCCTATTAAGGATTTCCTATTTATCATATAAACTAACAGGATTAAAACTGATTGAGGTGCAGGGCTATTGTTTGCTATATTATCCCAGTAGGAAAATAGATTAAGCAATACAAATATAAATGACACGTAATGTTGTGAAAAAATAATCGAACTAAACCATGTGGACGTTAGACTTAATACTGTAATATCTATGCTTTCTCTAAAGAGCCTTCCTGATTTTGGGGCATTATTCTTTGCTTAATTCTATTTGGTGTAAAGCTGAGCCCTAAGGAGGTTTTTCATGTCTAACAGGATCTTGAGTTCAACTGTTCTGTTCCTTTGTTCCCAAGTTTACCAGTCCTGAACTCTACAAGACCTTTCCTGGCTGGGGTTGTACGTGGTTTAACTGAGCTACAAGAGGAGAGCTCTGCAGTTGTTCTGCTGTGACAGTGGGCTCTAGTGAGTACTGTGTGCATCTAAGCCCAGGACAAACATAACCACTTGTCAGATGGATTACATTTGTCTGCAGAATGCCACACATCCACAGCATTTCAGTTTTAGTGATTTGGTGAAATAGAAATGAAATGAAGAGAGTTATTTAAATAATAATTTTAAAAGTGCATGCACAAAATTGTTCCAATTTAATGATTACTGTGTATGGCTCACATTTCTTTGCATTCAGTATAAAAAGAAGAAAGTAATCAAGACATTAACCTTTCTTAACATCTTACAGTGAATCAGGAAAAACTCTACTTCCAGAGAGAGAAAAGCTGTAAGCTGTAGCCTTATCTCTTCAGCCTGAATGCTGATACTTTTGTCTGAATACTAAAGCAAGCCACTGAAAGTTGTATTTTCTACTTAATTTTGGGAAGTTTATATATTTGTAATTAGAAAAACTTTGTAGTTAATAATGATACATAAGTTGATAAGTACAGAAGCTCTACATTTCACAAATCCTTGAGGCTAGCTGCCATGAGCAAAGAAAATACCTTCAGGAAAGTAATTAATTAAGACTTTGAACTGCTTTTCTTGTCCTTCAAGTAGAACCCAATGGTTATTGGTTTAATTAATTCTGTAGACTCAAAGACTGGCC
>NW_005054321.1:4085630-4145939 GCF_000277835.1 Geospiza fortis
TTCTGCACAGTTCCCAGTGCAGAACTAATACACTGCTACCCATGTCTTATTTGCTCTTTGTGGTGGTGGCTTTTTAGGACAAGTGGTAGCTGGTTTATTATTGTGGCTTAATTACACTGTGCCCTGTTTGAGCTGTGATAACTGTCCCTGTCCATGCTCTTAACCTACAAAAAAGTAGGCACAATAATTTGATCCGTTCCACTGCAACAGCACTAAACCAAATTATTTTACATCTGTCATAGTTCCAAAACCCCACACTGAGAGTTCCTGCAGTTTGGCTGATATGCTGTAACTTAAGTGATGCAGAATGTAACATCACCCTTTGCCTCTGAACTTCAAACTATTTTCTTGTTTGTGGCTGCCGAACCCCAAATCCAGTCTGCCTTATGCATATTTTGGGTGCTTGCTTTCATGTTTTTGCAAATCAGGATATAAATCAGATTTACCAGTACACATTTCTGGTTTACCCATAATCCATCCATCCTATATAATAAGCACATAATAACATAGCATAATAACATTATGCATTATATGTAGAAGCACATTATCCATCCATGTTATGTGCTTATATTCCCCACAGGACTGGGATAAGACAGCACTGATGTGGTTGCAATTACTTGGTGATATGATTACTTGTAATGTTACAGCAATTAATTGTAATTACATGGTGAGTGTCACTGGGCTACCACAGAACTTAGCTTGGGTACTAACGCTTGTCCAAATCCACAAACTTCTTTGTCCCAGTTCACAGTTCTCCCTTGGAATTTGTTTTCTGAACTTGTTTCCTAATGCCTCTAATTATTTACACAAGCACAGAAATTCTGATGAAGGAAAAAAAAAAAAGAATAGCTAATTCCACGTGGGAAAAGCAGGAGATTATGTTCAACAGGAGGTATTATCTCTGTTAAATATTTAAAATGTTTTCCCCCTCATTCTTTTAAATAAAAATTTTGCCCTAGTTAGTCTGGGGGTTCACTTTAAGCAAGCAGGATGAGTTTCTCAAAATTTTGTGAGCATATTAATATCTGCTTCTTAAAATTGAAGTCACCACTGAATTCAAAATGTCCATAATATACAGTGTGTGTGTATATATATATAAAGATATGTAATATATACTGTATTAATGGTCTCTCTATATAGTAAATAGATTCAGTAAATAGCTAGTTATCAATCTGCCAGTTTGACTTTTATGGAAAATAACATAAATTTAGAAATCAATGGTAGTGTAATGATCTGGAGCACATAACTTCTTTAGGCTCTGATTTTGCTTCCACTGAAACTAAAGAAGCTCCAATTAACTTTTAAGCATGGGTAAGAGGACACTGAGAATGCTCTCAGGTGGAAATCAGATCAATCTCCCCTTCCAATCAGCTGAGCTTCCCAATGCAAAGAGCTGGGTGGAGGGTGCTGCCATGTCCTGTGGTAGGAAAAATTCTAACATTCTGCAGAAGGAAAACACTTGTTTTGTTACTTGCAAAGGATTAATTCTAATGGTGTTCGTGGTGGTGATTTGCTTGGTAACATGTCAAGAGTCTTGTTCTGATTTCTAAAGTAGCTTAAGAGAGATGCTGGTTCCATTTGAAGGTCAGGACTATTAGAAACACCAGTATGGTTCCCTGAACACAATCAGATCAGCTTTATTTTTTTTTTAACAAACACTTTACATCACATTTTTCCAATAACATTTTTGTTCCAATATGTATCCCAATCTTTCTCATGGTGAAGCTGCTATACAAACTTTCTGATAAGACCATTCCATTTATAGTAATTATTTTGTGAAAAGAGTGAAATTCTGGAATATCCCTTTTTAGGCTTTCCATTAGGCTGTTCTGTCATAACTTGGGTCAGACTGAAAGAAAGGCATAAATTCCCACAGTTAGCTTTTCTATTTGGGCCACTAAGTTAAGAATTAAATCAAAGGAGAAAAAGAAATTTGTTTTCCCATAACCATTCATTAAGAGAAGAAAGGCACATGTTGGCCTCAGTCCTTGAATGCAGAAGCTTGAGCAGAAATTCCTGCTTTTTCTTAATTTTTTTGTAAGTCTTCTGTTACCACCTAGTCCAGTATAAATGACAGAGGAAGCATTGCAACTTCAGCAGACATGTCTGAATGACCTGCCCTGAAACATCCCTGTGGGATTTCAGGTTTTTTTTAATTTTAAATTTTTAAGTCATTCCACCAATGCAATTAACAGTTCCCTCCAGTAACAGAAGCACTGAAGTTTAAATGTATTCGTCCCAGCCCAAAACCAAAGGTCAGCCTTCCAGATAGTTTGTCTGGATGCAAAGTAAGCTCACATCACAAAAATCCAATAAATGACTTTATTAAATATATTCTTTTCCTCTAAAATATAAATATTCACTATACTCTTATAAATGTGGAGTAGGTTCATATTTCATTTGTCTATCCCATCCAAATATGAATCAGTCCAAAATCTGAAAATGAAGAAATAGCATCTGTAATCATCATTAATTTTTTTCTATAAATATATATAATATGAATTTTCTTTGCAAACTGCTTAGTTATTCACTTAGACTTCATATAGTACTGAGCACCTTAGATTACATTTTGTGTAATTTAATTGTTGGCACTAATATAGGAATTTGTAATATTTACAATGCACATACATGTTAGGTATAACTTTCCAGTGATTTGTAAGTGTTAAAAGGAATAAGGAAATAGTGCAGTATAGTTTACATATGGATTTAACCTACTCCTCCAGCACTTTTATAGGAGCCTATCTCCAAATTTTTAAGTTGTACTTTGGAACAGCAATAAAAATGTCCTGAACTGGTTTTTAAAGACTTGACACAAGAGTTTCCTTGGTAAGGTGACATGAGCTCCTCTCAGAGTCCTGTCCCTGTGTGTACCGACTGCTCTCAGCTTCTCAGATCTCTCCTAGAAGTTCCCCAGCCCAAGGAGTCCCAAGGAACTGCCACAGAAAGTTGTGTGACTGGCAGTAGTCACTAAATGAGAATGTCCATCTGGAAACTACTGCTAAATTAGGTAACATGTTACCTCCTTGTAAATTTACATGAGGAATTAATTTTTAATACAAGTACCATGACAGTAAAATGAAAGTGCAGAGCTGGGTGGATTTCTCCCTGGCATGCCTTTGACTGGTGAGAGGTCCTGGGAGTGGGGCTGCTTTTCCAGTGGGGCACTGAGCTGTTCTTCAGTGATTATTTTCTGTATTTATGAATTCAGCCCATCATCCTAATATTTTAATTTGTTTTGATGATTAGGATATCTATGGAAATCACCATGTTTTTATGCTTTGAATAGACAACATGACTTATGCTTAACTCTCAAACTTAGCGCAAAAACAACATGGAACCAAAATGTCTTTAATTTTCTCCTTTGCCAGCCAAGTGATGCTGTGTTGAAATCTATGTGCTTTCTCGGGAATAAAAGAAATGCTGTAATATGAAAACTGAACATCCACAAACACTGAATATATTACTTCCTGTCCTTCAAAGTGTGAATTTAGGGCAAAACTCTAAAAACAGACAAACCCCCACCCCTGTGTGAAGCTGTTCTTTTTTAAAAGGAAGAACAACGTAAGTGGCATCCCTGTTTTGCTTCTTCCTATTCCCACCAGGTCATGTCATGCCAGTTTATTATTTCCAGGTATGGGTTGTGTGTATCATCTCTGGTGCTGAAAGTCAGTGTTCCTGCCTGCTTTTTGCTGCTCAAGTAGCTGTGAACAAGGCTGAAACTCAGTGCATCACGTTTTGAGTCACAACAGTAAGCTGTGGTGCAAAACAGTCACCAGTAAGGTGTGGGCATGGAGATGAACATCTTGTATTTCCCCAGCAAGACACCTGGTCATGCCCATAGGAGCAGTTCCATGTCAAGGAGTGCAGCTCATGTTCCTCCCTGGTGTATGTTTCTCACTGTTGTGGAGCTGCTTCAATAAATTTTTCACAAACTCATATAATCAAGTCTTCCTTCTTCCCTATGTTTGTTATTCTATGAAGACCACACAACCAGCCTTGTCTGAGCAAAGTGGGGACTCAGTAGAGGTAGGAGGACAGAATCTTAGCATGGCTTTCTACTGGAAACTGCCATTGAGATAAGCTTGCAGAAGCATCATCTGGCCTCAGAATGGATTCAGGTAGCTTTTACCTGAGCTGGGGCTTCCAGCCAGCTGAAACTCATTAAGCTGTTGTGGGAAGTCACTATAAAAATGCATCCTGTGTTCACTAACAAAGGGCCCTCCTGCCTGTGCCCCCCTGACAGCTGGCTCTCAGTACCATCCCTGTGGCTGGTCCTGCTTTGGCTCCATCACTAGAAGTGTGGCTGACATGTGGTTACTGTTTAATGTGAAACTGCCCCTGGTGGGGGCCCTCCAGCTGTTAGCTGCCCACAGCTGGACTGCTTCAGAGTGTCCAGCTCAAAGGGTTTGTGTTTGTGGACTCTGCTGGCTATTCATGCAACAGGTTCTGGCAGTGCTCCAAAAGAAAAATCTGTAAGAGGTGCACAGATTATAACTGAAAGAATCTTTTACTTCCAGGTCATGGGACAATCTTTAGAGGATTTCTCCCCAGCCAACCTTGGCTTGCATCACAACCAACAAGTGCTTGACTGCATAGCCCTTTACTTTATATAGACAAATACACTGAAATAGGCACAATTTCTGCTTCTGAAACATTTACATGTATGGTACTACACACTTTTACGGTCTCATATGGGATTTTAAAATCCCATTATTTACAATGAAATCCCCCATCTTCCTTGTCATGCCATCTCTTTAGCTGGTCAAAATGAAACCTGGGCCTCAGAGGACTGCAGAAATGACCAGTGCCCAGTGATGAGTCCCAGGTGGGTGTCTGCTGCCAGCTAGGACAGGTTGCTGCTGTTGACTGTACTCCAGATTAGTGTGGTTGCCCTGTATCTCTTTGAAGAAACAGATGGATCCCACTTATGCCACCAAGCCCAGTCTCGTGATCTTTGCTGACAGGAAGGAATGAATGATGAAAACAATTGGTTTTGGACAGGAATGAAGGTCCAGTTGCTGAAAGTACAGAAAAAAAAATCAAGCTGAGAATTATAGCTCAAACAAGAAATCATTTATTGAGTACTCAAACTGCTGTCTGGTATTTTGAACAGGCTTCTATTAATAACAGCTCTTCTCTACACCATATTGTTTTTTCTTTGCATTCAGCTGCAAATATTTAGGCTACTAAAACTAATAAGCATCTTGGAAGCAGGTGAGATCCTGGTGCCTCTGACTTTGTATCACCTGGGTGAGCAGCAGAAAACTGAGTCAGATTCTGCAAGCACTTTTTGAAGAGGCTCAACCCCATCTTTTTTGGCCATTTCTGCCTGGGATGGTGCTAGGACTGCTCTGTCTGATGCCCAGTGCATCTGCTGTTGCTGCAGCTGAAGTACCTTCAGCCAGTGCTGCACAGCTGCTTCTCTGTTTTCCCAGCCAGCAGTGAGACTGAACTCAGACTTTGTTTTTCATAGTCATGGTTCAGCTGATCTCACCACGCACTTGCTAATCATGACAGGCCTTGTCAGTGTGCAGAGGCCCAACAGCAGAGTCACATCAAAACAAACCACATTTGCCTTTTGTGGTGGTGCATTCTGCCCTGCTCACTCCTTTTTCCAGGCTGCACTGAAATCTGAGAAATGCCCGTTAGGCCTTGGCCTTGAAAATCAGCACCTGGGCTCATCCCTTCTTGAGCTTATCAGAATCACTGTCTGCTCCCAGGAACTACTGCTGTCTATGGAGTTCCTGTTTTCCTTATGAACAACTTTGGAAACTGTTTTCCCTGCCTGGATGGCCTAACATTCCTGTTCCCACACTTTCAAAGAAAGTCCCAACCCAAACTGTGGCCAGGATGAAACATTGTTATGATAAAGCTGGCTCTTTAGTGATCCTAAAAACAGCTGTCCAAAATGAGACCCTTTGAGCCAGCATCTCCCTCTGAGTGGGGCCTCTCAGAGCCAGTGAACTCTCAGGTTTGCTGTTCTTGGAGGATCACCAAACAACAAGTCCTGGGTTGGTACCTTCACTCCTCGAGGCCTCACCCTTTTCCTGTTGGGAGATGCAAAAGCATCTCTAAGTGAGTGTTTCCCCGACCTCTGAGGGGAATTTTTCACAGGTTCCTTGCTTGCACTGACTCCTTCTGTGCATGCACCTGTGTATATGCTTTAGCAAATCTGGGAGACATGCTGTTTTCTTAGATAAGGACCTTAAATAGCTCAGTAAGTTAGGCCTGTAAGTAAGGTTAAGTCTTAAGTTGTAAGCTAAGTTAAAGACTGCTGAATATTATTTTTCTATTGAGCTGCCAAGTTCAACTTTGAAGTCGTAAGTTGGGTTAAATGCTGCTATTCCTCTGTTAAATTGTTAAGTTATAAATTAAGTTAGGTATAAGTTAAGTGTTGTTGCTTTTTTAAATTGTTAGGTTTAAGGTATAAGTTAAGGTAAAGTACTGTAAAGTTTGAGTGCTCTTAAGTTTTTAGGCCATGTTCCTTTTTATCTTTGCCTTCACTATCCTTTTGATATGCATACCTTAACACACACACAAGCGCCCTAGATGGTTCTCAGTTCATTTCTGTTTTGATTGCCTGGATTTTGATTGCCTGGTTTTGTTGCTGCTTTGTTTCCTTGGTGTGCCTTAATTGTCCTGTAGGCAGTAAAGTGACTCTTGCCAACAAACTCTGTCACGCTGTCTCTAAATATTAAATCTGGTTTTTGCTGATACCCTTTCTGGTGATTTTTTAAGCAATCTCAAACACTCATTTGTAACACCTTTCCAGCAGTCATGAATCAACTTTATTGACAGCTAGTAAGAAATTCCCTTCAAACCCTGACAATAAGCAGTCTGCAGAGTACATGTTAACAAAGATGATGTTTAGAATTAAGTACCCACCATGTTTAGGAACTGCTGAAAATATCTGGGAGGAAAAACTGTTTACATTCATAATTAATGGATTTAAACTGCTCATTGGAATATGCACCTTATTTTTAGGCATTATGACAGCTTAGAGGTCTATGCAGACAGTTTGCACAACATCTGTAGCTTTTTTTTTTTCAGCTACTACATGTTCAAAAACACCTAAAACAGCTTGTTGTCATAACATGAAGTCACTATGTGTACATTGGAATTAATAAGGTCTCATTCTTAAGTTCTTTCACCCTCAATATTTTAAAAAAGTGAAATGGATACATACAAAAATTTTAATATCTGGCTATTTAGAGGTACAGTTTGTTCTAAAATATTAAAAATCTTTAATCTCTGTATGGTTTTACAATTTTTACTATCTTTTTAGTTTATCTCGTTCTACAGCCTGATCATTGTGCTATGCTAGAAAACACAGTGTCTATATACTGGTACTGGAACCTGGCACTGGCCAACTGTTGGAATGGAACAGAATGGAATAAAGTGTTTCAGTTGGAAGGAACCTACAGTGCTCATCTAGTCCAACTTCCATTATTGCTTCTCCACTCCCACAGCCTGTAGGACAACCAAAGAAATGGTAACACGCATTCCCTTTGCTAAATGCAGTACTTACAATTTCTCCATCTTTTTCTCCAAAGTCTAAATAAAGCATCCTTATCCCATCATCTGAGGACATTTTCAGTTTTTCATAGGGATATTGTGCAATTGTCTTGGAGAAGGCACCATCTTGTGGTTCGGTTGTAAGAGAGAATCCATGTTCATAATGGATGGTCAAGCGGCACTCCTGGCTTTTGTATGTGCAAGCTGGAGAAGAAAGATTTAGTCAAGATTTAGTCTCTCACGTTCTTAAAACAGTTCTTCATGTTCCATCATACATCTACATGCTGACGAAAAACAGTGTACTGAAGTTTAAGAAGGCTCAGACTGGTGTTTCCTCCTTTCAAAACTTGACAAAGTCACAACTGCTCTTCTTGCATCTGACAGACACAGCCAGAATCAATAAACACAGCACACAATGCATGAGAAAATTAGGAGCTGTAAAGAGTTTCCCTAAAGTATTTTGACAAAGATGAAGACACTCCTGAGTCCTCATTAGTGTCATGGTAATTGAAAAAGGGCCCAGATAATTGTATGTAATAGCTACTGCAGCAGAAAGTCTGCATCTTCCCCTCAGCTCTGAAACAGAGGCCATGATCCAAATTAAGGAATGAAGAGTTTTGGAGTTCACATCCCAAATTCACTATTCCATCACCTTCTTGGAGCAATTCTACCAAGAAGGATCCTTCACAGTGGGACAAAAGCACTGTGATAAAAGAAAGGGCTGATGCCCTTCTTTTGGAAAGAATGGCATCTATGTCACAGTGCTGAGGAGATGGACCTGTTCTGAGCTGGTTCCCCCTGAGCTCTCGGGCTTGCACATCAGAGGCCTCACAGAGCATCCTGAGCTCCCTGTGGGGGCTGAGGCCCAGCAGCTGACATGCAGCCAGGTGGCTCTACCTGAGCTTTGAGAAACAAGAACAGCCCTTTGGCATGGCTGGATTTGTGCTTTGGCTCCTGCTCTCACATTTCAGGAAATGAATGGAGATAAAATTCAACATTAACAGCCTTGCTAACTGTAGGACTAGCAGGGGAAGGACTGCAAAGCCTGGGGGCACCGAAGAGAAAGGCCCAGCCTCAAACCCCAGAGCCACACCAGGCTTGCAGCTACCTGGCCAAACAGGGCATCACTCCAGAGCATCTGAGCCAAGTATTTATATTCCAATTGATTTTGCATGTACAGAAGTGCTGAGAAGTGACACCCTGATGTTCAGGGAAGGAAATTACTACCCATCAAAATGTGGTTATTAGACTGGTTTGTGGTTTTTTACTCTCTATTGTGTAGAGCTGGGTCAATAAATGACCAATTCATTCTTGTGAATGTGTCAGTCCTCTTCCGTCTCCTCCCTCTGCAGGAGAAACTCCTGCTAGGCTCACAGGAGTTTCCTGAATCTCAGAAAAATGCTCTTTTCTGTGGGTTTCTGGACCAACCTCTGACAATCACTCCTCTATGACATGCAGGCAAACATGGCTGACTACAGAGTTGTTTCTGAAACAACGTGCTGAAAACAAACCCAAAAGTCAGCATAACAATGAGTGTGTCACTGGACACAGGTACCACAGCAGCTGGGACTGGCTCAGAACCTGACAGCATTTTAAACAAGTAGAATCCTAAACATGCACATTTTTAAAGTAAATCACCTCTAGCAGAAGGAACTTGAACTGCCACGAGTGTCACAGGAAGGGTTGGAGGTGTGGAAATGGCAGCACTGCAGGTGTTACTCACATGTGGTGATTTCTGTGATGAGCTCTGCAGAATTGTGGCAGCCCTGCACTACACTCCTTGTCCACAGTGAGAGGTCTCGACTGGTCTCAGTCCTGAACAGGTGAGTTTCAATCCCTTGTCTTGTACCGGTACGGGTTGCAAAAGACAAATCCACCCCTGACTTGGGTGAGCCTTTTCCTGGGCCAGAATGAACCAACCTGCAATTCGATTTGAAAACACGTCAGGAAATTCCAACAACAGTGCACTGCCCCAAAATCCCCACCTGAGCACAGCTCTGCTCTGCACGCTCCTAATACACGTGGTTGGGAGCATGAGAACTCGCATCTCCATATTCCCTCTCAGAAGAGTGAAGGTCCAAGGCAGTGAGCTCAGAAGCAGCTGGACACACAGGTGATGACATGGATGTCCCAAAATTACTTAATGAATTGTACAAAACATCCCTTTGGATGAGGAGCTGAGAGAAATCCCTGACTGGTGTGTGGTGATGGAGTCTGGTCCACAGATACAAGTGCTGGCTCAGATAAGGCAGCTGAATCCAACTTCCATGGTGAAGCAGCATTTGCTTTAAACATCTGCCATCAAATTCAATGATAAATGGTGTTGAATAAAGTATGAAGCTCTGTAAAACATGTAGATGCCAAAGTACTGTCTTGTACTTACTTTTCCCATAAGAAACCTGTAAAATGCAAAATGTTGCAGCTACTTGTAATCTAAAATTCTCTCACATTTGTCTGCAATTAACATTTTTGCAGCCAGCATCAACAGCTGATCTCCTGTGGCCAGGAAAGGTTTGTTCATCTGGGCAAAAATAGCAGGGAATATTTTTGAGTGAGAAAAGCAATACCTCATAAAAATTAATTCTTCCTTAAATGTGCCCTTTTATGTTGGTTTTTTTTCCCTCTAAAAGTATGGACAGTCAACACAACACTGATACATCTGAAAATAATAATCCAGGCGAGCTCATCACTCTTTGAGACTCAGAGACCAACCCTCAGAGGCAATCACAAAATGAAATTTGTTTGAAAAGCTTAGTTCTGTCTTGTGCCTCTGGTTTTTCTTGTATAGGCAAACAATATACTTCATAGTAGTCTATAAAGTACATGGCATGAAAGTAGAACACTTGTGCTAAAGGAGAAAACATCGGGTTAAACTAATCTACTGAATACTAATTTACCCTCAAATTACTGCTTGGCATCAGTAAGAACAGTTACCTGTTAGCTGACACTGTATGGGTATGCCACCAAACAGGGATGTTTTAGTAGAAAAGAAAAAAGCAGAAAGGAAAGAAAAAGCACAGCTTTAGCTTTTCAATTATTGAAACACCAGCCACAGGGCATCTGAAATCTTCCCCAATTCCCTGACAGTCCATGCTGACATTTGGGATGCACATTGTGGCAAACAGATGCACCCTCCTTTCATACCCCACTAGAAGGTTTGCAAGATTTGTTCACGCTCAAGTTCATGGAAACTTTCTTTTGATTTTGAGCATCCCCCTGGATTTCATGGTCCCAAGAGCTCCTGGGAAGCAAGACACAGAATATCCTGGCCAGAGATGCCCTGCCCTGTGTCTGGGCAGGACAAGAAGGGCTTTGTCCCTATGGAAAAGCTGAGTTAATGCCCCACTCAGCTTTGATACTCAGGGCCTCCTATCTCTACTATTGGCAGATTTTGCAATCGGGGACTGAATGGCAAACAGCCCAAAAGCTTTAATTCCCTTTCATTTGGTGTGAGAGGGTGCAAACTCTGAGGGGAAGCTACATCTTGATAATTAAGGCAGGAATCAGGGAGCTGAAATCTCCAGTGACATCTGCTGCTGTCTGTCCCTGGGTGGTCACCCAGGCACAGGCACGGGCACTGCTCTCATGCTGCCTTCAGCTGCTGGGCTGTGGGAAAGCAGCCTAGAAAATCACATCAAGTTTGTCATTAGAAATAAAACTATTCCACCTTTTTCCTGGGCCATCTCCTTTATGCAGTGCTCATCAGCTGTACTAAAAATCATTTTCTATTACTTATGTTACTGAATACATAACAAACAGATGGTTCCAATGTTTGATTTCCTTCCAAAACACACAGCACCACCACCCACTCCCCCACACCTTCATGCTGTATCCATAGTACTGCATTGTAGGTTTTTCAGCATATGGATAGAATGAAGATGTACTTTACAAATTAAAGTATGTGAACACATCCAACATGAACATTGATTCTTGCCTGCCTTTTATTATCTCCTCATTATTAAAAATCTCCTCATTATTAAAAATGCTTTTCCATCAAGCAACTCCAGGTGATGCTTTGGAAAGTCATGCCCTTAAACATGAACTAGGCAAACACACAGGAGGACATTTGATAGTATTTATGTACCAGCTATCAGTGCTTATGTATTTGGGTACAGGTCAAAGAATGCTTTAATAAAGTTGCATTAATGTGAACCATTTCATTTACATAGTATGTATTTCATCCTAAAGACCACAGAGATACCTTAAAAGGCAAAAAAAAAAAGCCTTAGAAATCTCACAGAAGGCTTCCCCTTGCTCCTGCCTCCCAACACCGCGACCACAGGGGAGGGGGGGTGTGTGGTGTGTGCTGCACCCCAGAGCGGAAAAAGCACCCCAGGCCCGGCTCTGGTAATATTCACCCAAGCCCTAGAAGGTTCCTGTGCTCTGTGGAGGTTTCTGGGGGAATCTGTGAGCACCGGAGCCCGAGAACCGAGCCCCGAGCGCCGAGGGCTCAGCCAGGCTCAGGCAGCGCCGCCAGAGGGCGGGAGAAGGCCGGGCACGGCCGGGAGCGCCTCACCCCTCACGGAGCGCTCGGAGCGCAGCGGCTGAAAACCAACCCTGGGGCCAGGGAGACACTTTTGATCTCTCATTTCTCCCTTCTCTCTCTGTATTTCGGGGACCTTTTTAACCTTATGCTTTGCGAACGTGTGACAGCAAGATGGATGTGTTCTAACATGGGGTGCTGGTGCAAGGTGAGAAGCACTGGGACCTGCGTCTCATCCTAATGTTATGGGAAGAGTTTCAACAATTTACTGCAACAGCCAGATCTAATGGTCTCTGCAGAAAGGACAGTGAAACCAGCACTGGCATTCAAAGGAAGCCTTCAGCTGCTCACTTGGGATTTAGCTCAGAAGAGACCACGTACAAGCGTATCAACACTGTGGTTAGAACACCACTGCCATCTGACCTTTCCTATGGCACCCTGACTTAGCATGTGAAAGCTGCCTGGAATGGCTGTGCTCCTCGGAAACCTGTGCACATTCTCTCAATTCATCTGCATGGAGGCACCCAGAGCCCGCCTCAGTGCCTTGGGAAGACCAGCAGGGAACTTGCATAGCACCCCATACACTTCTTGGGGCTCTCAGGGCACCCAGTGCTCTCTGCCTGTCCCTCTGTCCACCTGCCAAGATGAGTAATCAGTGCCCAAACTCCTTCCCCATTTTTCCTATGTCATTAGCTATCAAACTGCTTTAATACTTTCTGGTTACAGACCTCAGCTGTACACAAAAGCTTCTTACCTGATCTTTAATCAGAACCCAACATAGGCTGCTTTTTTTTTCCCCTTTTCTTTCATATCTGGCTATGATAGATAATGGAATTTGATTACAAACACATAAGATGTAATTACTTAAGCTCCATTCCCATGCTAGAGGGAGGCACTGTTATTCAGGCATAAGGAAACACTGAAACAGAGATTATGACAAAAAGGTCCTTGGAGTCAGGGCTGTGTGCCAGCTGCCGTGCCTCCCCACGCAGAGATTTAAAGGAACAACTTAAAATCTGATCTCAGTTTTATTTGAGCTATTATTTATATTCCATGAAAAGCTAGAAAAGACTGACTGGAAAATATTTTTAGGTCTTAATGGCTTCCATAGGTTGTAGGTAAACTTATCAACAAACAAGAAGGACATGTAGAAATTTTGCTGTTAAAGGACTGTGAGAAGATTGTAATCCTTCTACCAATTTCCAATTTTCTCTGCTCATTATGTTTTGGGTAGATTAAGCATGACTCTGTACAGTATCTGGCCCTGAAGTTTTCCAGTTTCAGCAGCTTTTCAAATATGCATTAGCTAAGCAAAAATGTTTTCCCAAGGACTCATAAAAATCTGAAAGATGGGAGCAGCTAAGATTACAACATGTGCTCTGCAAACTTTCCAGGTGAAAAGTTCTAAATTGCACTGATCAATGCACAGAGGGGATTAAAAAACTCATCACAAGGAGGGGAATCACTGACCGAGAATGAACACAGCAGTCAATACCAACAGAAAATCTGCTCTACTTTTTTGCTATAACTGTACTCAGTGTGGCAGATCATAAAAGCAGGACCGTGCAGAGTTTTAATCAAAATCATCCAAAACAGGAGGTGTAATGATTTAGGCAATCTGTCCACTTATGGAATCTGCTGTATATGTGTATTTATCACATTGTGACTCCGTTCTGAACTCCAAATTCTGCATAGCTGCTGTCTTTTTATCTGGGTGTTACATTCAGTGATGGTAGCAAGAAATCACTGAAATAGGGCTGGAATGGTTGTCAGGAGGTCACCCAGCAGATCCCCCTTCACAGAGCAGGGCTAACTGTGCTGTGTGTCACCCATCCTTCAATGTCTCCAGCGATGAGGATCGTACACCTTTCCCAGAGAATCTAAACCAGTACCTCACCAATTCCCTGCCACAAGTGCAGTCAACTATGTTCTGTTGTGTTCAGGAGGGATCTGGAAAAAATACTCCCTGTCCTCCTTGTGTCTTATCTTCACATCTGAAAACTACTGACATGTTTTCCATGGACTTCTCTAGATTAAGCTACTAAGGTTTCTTAAGTATTCCCCTCCTGATAGTGTTTCTGTGTTACATATTTGCATTGCTTTCTTCTAGACCTTCCACAGTTAACTGGCATCTTTTTGGAAGTGCAATGTCTCTCATGAACATGGAGTATCACCCAAGGCTTTACTCCTTCTCTGTAGTTATGATTACTACATCTGCCCAAAATGCAACACTTCTGCTATAACCCAAGATGATTGTCTTCATTTTCCCCTCTCAAAAACACACCACCTTAGATTGAAGCAATTTTATCACAGTGCTCGGGTGCTTCCTGGCAGAGCAACTACTTTGTTGCTCATATTCCACCCCAAAACAGCAGAGGCGATAATTCCCCAGCACTGAACTTGGCATCTGTCCTTTCTGAACTGCACCCTGTCTTTCTTACAGGCCATCCTGGCTTGCTTTCTTCCCAGTCTGTAAAGACCCTTCAGCAGCCTGACACATGTGCTGTGCAACTTCTCATTCCCCTCCAGCATGAAGGCCAATGTTTTTCCACTCAGCAAAGTACCCTATCAGACAAGGAGATGACCATCCCCACCCAAGACAAGGCTGTCTGCTATCCAATGTGGCCTCTTGAGAAAAAATAATTAAGTAACAGGGCCCAAGATGTGGACTTAGATTATTTGATGCAGTAAATTGGTCTCACTGATGATGGGAGCTGGTGACACTCAGCAAGGAGTCGTCTTTATACATGACAACGTGTGGCCAGGAAAGGGCAGGGTGCACTACAGGATACCCAGTCACTTTAGGGAGGATTTGAGCTCATGTAAAAATGAAACCTTAAAAAAAAGGGGAGGAAATGCATCACCTTCTGCTGGGGTGCTATTGCTTCTCAATCTCTAAGGCATGGTGACACAGCTGGACACAGGCTGCAATACTTCACCCAGCTTTCACTGGGACTTGTCACCTAGAATTGTCAATGGCATCCAGCACCATACACCACGCAGCAGGCTGCCAGCTGCAAAGCTGGTGTCTCTCACCCATGTTAGGGTAACAAAAGGGGAGTCAGAAGGTGGCTTCCCACTGATGGAACACACCATCAGTATAAATCAGTGAGTTCTCTTTTTATTTTTTAACATAATGACTTAGCAGCAAAGTGCCAGTTCATTTGAGGAGACACAGAGAACAAAAATTAACTAATGAGAGTGCAGTAAGAGCCCCACTGCTTCTGGCCAGAGCAACCAGGCCCTTCTGAATGAGAACTCATTGAAAATGGTATAATAGAAGCCTGTAGCAAGGCTGAAACAAGGAACAACAGCTCTTTCTCAAGCCTTTTGACCATACTGGCAGAGAAACATGATTAAGATTCACATCAAGAAGCACAGACAGTTTCCAGTGCATAAAGACAACCATGGGAAAACTCTCTCTGAATTAGTGTTAATGGATACCTTCAAAATAATGCAAATGCTTATTGCTAACCTAGATTCAAGAATGTGTCTTCCAAGCTTACCATTTTAAGCTAAAAAAACCCCAGGAATTAATTTGCTAGAGCAGGAACAGAAGCTGTGCTGAAAGTATCTCCATCACATGTGGAACCTTCCAAAAGGCCCAAATTGGTGGTGCAGAACTGCCACACCAGAACATTCAACTCAGGGCAACAAGTTCACTTTTTTCAGCCTGGAGGAGCAGCTGGAAGTTGGGGTGTTTCTGCCTAGCTCACAGGTCTGCACACTGAGATAGGAATCTCAGGAGATTGAGCTTTCAGCTTTTTCATCACTCCTGCCTCGGTATCCAGGCTAAATTGCCACATCAAAAATCTCAGTGAGTTTCTGGTTGTCAGCTTCAGCCAGAACTTGAAATGGAGAAGAGAGGAGTTAACCTTGGCACATCAGCCCAATGAAGAAGAACCTGCTTCTCCAACCACAACATTTCAAGTGTGACTGCAGCTGTGTATCAGCTATACCTGCTCCTGGCTGACTCAGCTGCTCCCACTGCTCCTGAAAGCTGTCATGATTGAAAAGCAAAGGTACCTGGTGGCGAGCAGGGGGTAGGTATGCACAGGGCTGAACCAGGCTTCCTTTATCCGTGGCATGCTCTCATATATTAAAAGGTCTTTCTCTGTCAAAACCACCAACACTGGCTTCCAGTGCTTCTCATTGTCTCCTGGCACCTGGAAAAGAGCAAAGTCTCAGTGAAACAAGAAGAGACACAGCTGCCAACATGCAAAGCCAGATAAGACAAACGTTGAGTTCTGGAGCTCTGAGTGAGAAAATGAACACAAGAGAGTTTTACTTCTCTGGCTTTTTGACATCTCCCACCTGAATTTATAATGAGATGCAGCAGAAATGGAATAACGTGCAAAGTCATCTGCTGCTACCATTAGCACTGCCATTTCCAGCCTTCCTTCACTACAGGCTACTCCATAAATGCAGTTGTGGAAGAACACTGAGGTGGAGCTGGCTGTTAGCTGTGGTATGCATGAAAAGACCTTAAATCTATATTTATAATGTGCACCGTTCATGTGTAGCTGGCACATTAACTTTAGTCCTGAACACTGCTGCTGCTGTTTCTGTTTAAAAAAGCTGCAACATCATCACTATTAAAGAAGAGATAGCAAAAACTAGTGGTTTGGGAGTAGATACTTTTTTCCTCAGCAGTTCACTTTTTTTTTTCTTCTTCTCCTTCCTTCATACTATTCTTCCAGTTTTAGAAATGCCTTTATAAGGAGATCCAACCTAAATGTGGGGTTCATCTCAAGCACTGACTTGGTAATGGATCTGCCTTCACATTTCAAACCTTTCTGTCAAAGATGTGCAAAGACCAGAGCATCAGAGCCTTTTACTGGCTGCAGAATCCAGATCTGGAATTATATTTTGCAAGTTAGATGTGTGATGTCCACATGGCAAGACAATTATTGTTATGGGGACCAAGTATGGATCCTGGTTTTTACTACTTCTACTCTGGCAGCATAGAAGTGTCTTAAAATAGTTGGGAATATGTAGGGACTTATTTCAAGTAAGAATGAAGCTCTTTCATGGACAAACTAATCATTTTCCTTTTTGTGCACATAAAGAAAAAGAAACACTGGTCCACAGTCACACTCACAGCCATGCTTTCAAACACAAACATCTTGGCTGGGTACTAAAAGGAATGAAACAAATTCTGAAATTCACCAGAGAATCTGCTTGTCTTTATGACTCCTCCACTAAAACCTCTTCTGGGATAAAGAAGCAGCTGCCTGTGCTGTTCTGTGGTTGATGCCAGTCTACTTGCCATGGGCATGTGTCACTGGGCACATTGTTGAGTGGAGAAACATATAAAAGGGATCAAAGTTTGGCCAGGCTGGGAAAAACACACCCAGGTATGATAATTCAGAACCCCATTTGAAATACTTGTATTTTATACAAAGACAGGCTCCCACAAATTTCTAAACTTTTAAAGGCTTTCAAGAGCAATGTAACACACCTTTACCTCAGAACACAATGCCCAAAACCAGATCTTAAACTAAGATTTTTAATATGTATTTCTCCCTCTGAACTATGCTTTTCCAATAATCATATTCCTGTTTACAGCATTACTTGCTCATTGGTTTTTCATGTCATGTCTCTTGAAGTCATAAACAGTTCATCCTTTCAAGTTCTACAGAAGCATTAATACTTATTCACAATTTTCTTGTGGTGACAGTTTCTTGAAACACAATCGTTCATTTTCCAATAGGGCCGAATAGAGAAGACCTGTTACTACACTCAGGAAAGAATGCAAAATCCAGAGTTCTCCACAGTCCACATATAATGAAAATATTCATATGAGCAAAAAGCATCCTCAGCTTCTTAATATCACAGCTATTAACTAGAGTTCACACCTCCGGTCCTAGCGTGGCAATACAGAAATGAATGTCACAGGTAATGTTAACATTCAGTAAGTGTTAGTGTTAATGTTTAATTTTGGACCACCTCACCTCTGTTCTTTAACTAGAAAGACTTTAGTACATACTTTTGAAGATTTATAGAAAAGAAAAAGGAAGATAAAGATGAAATTTCCACGACCACAAGCAATCTAAAGACTATGGGAAGCTGTTTACAGCTTTTCTGCAGAACCATCCTGCCTGTGTAGCATTTCCAATCACATGTTTTGCTATCAGGGGACTGGTCAGTCAACAGTGACTTCAGACTTTGGGAAACAGTGTTCTCTGTAAAGCAATTACAAGAAGGAGAATAAAACTGATTTTGCCAGCTGGTCCTACAACTCTTTGCTGGACAGCTGTAAATATTAGGAGACAGAATCTCCAGCATGAATCCTGAAGTTAATGACCTGCACTGTGAAGCCCACAGCTTTGCCTCAGTCCTTCCCAACAGCAGGGTGACTGTGGAGAATATGTGGCTTGGTCATAAGGTATTGAAGATTTTTCTCAAGAACAAGTGACCTTGCACTACCTCTCCTTGTAGGATGTACCCCTGGTTTGTAGGGTGTGCACTGGGAAGAGGTGAGGAGGTGAAGGATGTTTGCCTGTGTTCTGCTCTGAAGCCCTCCCCAGGGAGCAGGGCCATGCAATGCACACACTTCTAAATACAGTTTTTAACCTTACAGGGACCATAGCTGCCTCACTGATGAGGAATGCTGGTGTAAGCAACACTGCTGCTATTTCAGACCTGAAGAAGGATTTGTGTGCCTGAAAGCCTGTTTTTTCCCAACTGTAACAGCTGATCTAATAAAAGATGCTGCCTTTCCTTAAAAACCTTGAATTGCATCACTGTTCCCTTATTTTGTAGGGTTTGGATCAGGCTGTAACAGCTGATGCCATGCTGTTCAACAGGCAGTTGGCACTTCTGGAGGGTGCCAAAGAGAACATGCTGTCCTGTAAATGGTAATAGCAAATTTTACAAAGGAGGAAGATACCATTAGCCTACAGGGCACATTCATCACAAATCAGCATGGGAAATTAATCCAGATCTACAAGTGTCATACCAAGCATTGATATAATAGCAAATTACAAAACAAAAGCAATAAACATGCTGCTTGTGGGCAGCTTAGTGAAGGATTTATTCAAGTTTTAAAGGTTTTAGTATCCGACATACCATAAAGATAACATGAAATGCCTGTGTAAGAGTAAATTTAAATATAATCTGAGATACATTTTAGAGGCATGGTTTTAGATAATGATTAGGGCTAGCTCCTTAGCCAGAATTTTGCAGAATTCTGGCACTTGCACTACAGTTTCTTCGCTCCAGTTCCCACTTGCACATGTACAATTCAAAGTGCATTGATCTGTGTTGCAAACAAATGAAATCACCATCCACTCTAAAAAACTTTTCAAACTCAACCCTTTTTCAAAGTCAAA
The DNA here is from genome assembly GCF_000277835.1 of Geospiza fortis. NCBI lineage: Eukaryota > Metazoa > Chordata > Aves > Passeriformes > Thraupidae > Geospiza > Geospiza fortis. Next base: position 4,104,963 of record NW_005054321.1, read on the forward strand.
ACTGTTAGATCAACTCTAGATGAACTACAGAAAAGTAAGTACTCCACAGCAAAATGAATCAGCAAATATTTTCCTGGTGTTCTGGGGACTGCTCAAGTACCTCCAAGGAACAGGTACCAGTGTTCCCTCCATGTGTCACTGGGGTCACCGCTTATATTCTCAGGTGAAATTCCACCTCAAGTCAATGAAGCTGTAAATGTTTATACCAGAAGCAAACTTGATTTTTTTTTTTTGTGTCCTAGACATACTATGCCCCTAGATCAAAGTCTTAAAGCACAAACTTGAAAAGGGAGAACATTTTCTAAGAAAATAAATGCTGTGAAGAATAGTTTTGGTACTCCAAACCTCTTTGCTCCTCGTTTACTCACCCCATTACATGGAAACACCACTTTTTCCCCTATGCACTTTGGTTTACCTTTCCAAATTCTGAAAATATTTAATGTGCTGCAGGAATGAAATCTATTTTTTTTTTAATGCATGATACCATGATGGCTCGGCTTGGGATGACACCAGAGGAGACCTGTGCTCACGACTTGCTCAGACACAGACTTCCCCCGCAGAGTCAGGTTAAGTGTTCTGTTCCCACAGAGACACTGCAGTCTCTGCTGGGGTGGCAAACGCTCCTGTGGCACACACAGTGGGAACAGACAGGAATGAGGGGGCAGACAAAAGGTGTGCAAGAACAGCTGCTGAATTCCAGTAGCTACACCAGTAGCCTTGCCCATCAGCCCTTGGCTGACACAACCACGCTCCAGTGCAGGACACAGGATGCAGGGCTGGGACACACCAGAGCCCATGCACCCAGGACACGCCTGAGCTCTGGCTGCCTTTGGGTGCCTTTGCAGTGCCAGGCTTTGCTTTGGGACCAGATCTGTGCAAGGACTGACTGCAAGTGGTGACATAAGCTCAACACTACCTGTATGGCTGCTCCTGCTGCTTCTCTGGCCACTGCTCACAATGTATTCTTAAGGAGTAACTCCCCTGGCACACAGCAGTGTTTCAAAGGAGCCAGCTTGTTGTGCCTGAAGTGCTGGGGACCCCTGTCCCCATCAATGGGTGTCACAGCTTCCTAACCCTTAACAGTTTTCACATATAATTAGTTGCCATAAAGACAGGGGGGATCTCAGTGGAGATAAATTGTTCTACAACTGTTTGGACCTTTACTCTTTCATCTGCCAGGTCTCCTTTTCAAAAGGTTTTTCTTTAAATTTTGGTTATTTATCCCCTTCAGGCTGTCAGGAATGGATGAAAAAATACTTTTAATCTGTGAGGCTTACATATAATTAAATTAGAGACCTTGGTCTACTCTGAGAAGCTGTTTTATATTTTTTTTGCCTCGAAAGGAACATTTCAATTACACTCCCTGTTTAGTAAACAAATTGTAAACTGCCAGCAGACTCCACTGTAGCAAGTATCCAAAATGTGTCTTTTCAGAGACCACTGAAGTTAGCAAGTGTATGTTTACACTAAGTGGTTTTTTTAACCCCCTTTTCCAACACCTCCTCCCAAATCCCAGACCTACACTATCCTCTTACACTGAGCACAGGAAGAGCAATCAGGAAAGAATTTTCTTGCTATTTTACCTCTTCCTTAAAATCTCTCTGTGCTGACAAGCCAGATTTGACACAGGCTGGGATATGTTCTGCTACATATTTGCCTTTTCATTGTCTTTTGATGAAGGGTTACATCCATGTTCAGAATAAATTTGATTAATTTACAGAAACCCACTTGTCAGTTCCTGAAAATAACAGCTGTGTTTTTTTCAGGGTTTTTGCAAGATGAACAGCAGGGATGCAAAAATTCATCCTGCACATCCCAGCATATGCAACAGCGCTGATCTTTGCGCGAGCTCATCTGATGGGAGGCAAACTGTGACGTGAGAGTGGGTGTGAGTGACAGCCTAGGCAGGGGACAGCAACACCTCCCTTACCACATGCAGATGAGATGTGCTTTGCTGCTAAACTTTGTAGTTTTAGACAGGAAATAATGTGCACCTTCTTTAGGATTTTAAAAAATGCTAATGAAAACGTGCCTGGTTTTATTTTTCTCTCTTTTTGACCTCAGCGGTGGCTCAAAGGTGGCTTGTGCTGTTATCAGATCTGGATTAAAGTCAATGCAGAGATTAAAATCCCCCAAAGGGCACAATATTGGCTCCTGTGAGCAGAGAGCAGCGAGCGAGCGATGCACACACTGGCACCAGTGCAGTGCAAGCAGCCAGAGCCACACGGGTCAGGTGGGAGCCACAGCAGGGACCTCACTGATCCTACTCCAGAGCCCAGGAATACACTGACAGCCTCAGTTACAGGCACTGCTGAGCATGGACAAGACATTCATTCTCAAGACAGGTCTGCTCAAGTCTGAACTCCCTCTCATTATAATTTAAAATGAAAGGACACAAGCCAACGTTTGCCAAAATGAACACAAACACATCAACACAGCAATATTTCAAACAATGTCCTTACTCTCTAGACTAATGGGATTTTCAAACAGCTCTGGCTCATATCCAAAGACCTCTAAATGCAAGAAAAGTACCTAAGTGCTGTGAACTCACCCATGCAAGAATGGTAGGTGATCTGAGACCTTTCCTACAACCAAACAGGAATACCTGATCCCCATTTTGCAATAGAAGTTTGTTTCAGAGTTTGGTGAATTCAGCTGGAATTTTCCTAATAACTCTTTAGACCATGCCCTTGGGAAACAAGCCTGAAGGGTTCCATGTCTTCCACACTACAGAGAAGATGGCGCACTGGAAGAAGATGGCATTCAATACACACAAATTGGAGCAAGGGGAATTTTGATTTGATACTCAGGAAAACCTCTTCCGTGTGTCATGGTGGTCAAATGGGAGAGACCGTGAATGGCCACCCCTCAAGTTACAGCACGACTATGCAAGGGCCTGAGCAAGCTGGTCTAGTTGGGTCTACTTAGAGCAGGGGGGTTGAAATCCTTCCAACCTATATGAAATACCAGAAAAAAACTGAAGAAGTTTTTTCTTCTATAAATGAGTCTATGAAATACCAGAAAAAAACTGAAGAAGTCCAGATTTGGATCAGAGAGTCATCATACAGATTTCCCCTGAGGTAAATTTGGCTGTATAATTATTCTGTTCACATACAGTTTTTCATGCATGTGTTCCATGAATGTTGCACCAATATGAATGCAGTAGTAACACAAAATAGTTATCACTCCTAACACTCCTAAAGGGTTTGCAGGATGATTTGCCTTGAGCCTTAAATCCTCTAGAGCTGTATAAGAAGTGCATCCTTGATCCTTCTATCTTGATGGAGTCTAACACTCTGCATTTCCATTGCAGCAGATTAAAGATAAGAAACATAAGGGAGTTAAAATCCCAGCATCACATAAACTTTATTCACTTTACCGGAAGTAAAAATATATTACACAACAATATGAGAAAATTTTAAAATCCTGATGTGTTGTCTTGACATCCACAGAAACTGATTAATTAAATACACAGAAATCCAAGTCCAGGGGACTCAAAAAGGGAAAAAATGGTAATTAATCTATTTTTGAAATCTCAGCCATGACCCACAATCCTTCTGCTATGCATGAAGTTGGGATTTGAAGGTCCATAAGTAAGAGCTATTCTTCAGTGAGACAGGAGATTGTAACTTCCTGATAATGTCAGGATTCTTTCCAGGGAAAACCAAACATGCAGTATGCACAGGAGATGGCAAATGTCCCACACCATTTGTTAGGACACTGATTGCTTTTCATCTTAGTTAAGGTGACCATTGTGATTTAAGAAATATGCTGGTGCTTCCTGGGTAAAACACATTTTCTTCTATAGCAGTGACTTCAGACCATGACAGCACTGTGTGAAATTCGAGTAGCAGTAATTTACTGATAGCAAAGCTTTGCAAATAGCAAAGGTCCACTCCTGAAATGGTAGTGTTGAACCAAATTACTTCTGTAGAAAAACCTACACTTTTCTATCTTTTCTTGTTTTCATTTTTATTGCTTCTTAGAAATTGCCAGGGAGAGCAGGGAAGGTAAGAGGACATTTCATTGCTCAAGGGCAGTGGCCAACCGGTAAGTCACAAGGACAGACACAGATGCAAGCCAGACACACAGGAAGGTCAGCACAGTTCCACTGGCCACTCAGGCTCATCAGGAGATAGTGGACAGCCAAAGTTCAACTGCCCTTCAAAGACAGCTTGGCTGGGAACAAACCTGGACTGGAAGAGGTCACATTTTTAGTACTGCTTGTAAAAGAGGCACAGGTAGGGAGGACTAAAGGGAGGGAAAGACCATTAACCCCAGGCTTTTCTAATCAGTTATACTGATTGAACAAATGAATGGAAAGCCTGAAGAGTGGGGGTGAGCACAAACCTGCTATTTATAAGCAAGAAACTCTGTAAAAGTGGAGGCAATCACAAGTACTTACTTCCATGACCTGTCAGCACCTGTTTGATCTGCCAGCAGCAGTGTTTCACACAGCAACCTGTCTCTCTTCCAGCATGCTCAAAAGCACACATTCAGGATAGAAGTGAAGATGCTATTAGAATAGACACCTTTGAATCTGTTGTGTGTGGATGCATAACTTATTTTGAGGTGTCTGGGCTCTTCAAACTGCACGTGAGAGTGGCTGTAAACTTGCTTTCCAAAACATGTCTCATGAACTTATCACCAAAAAGTTGCTGAAGCACCTATTTGAAGTTTAATAAATATTTAAACAAAAATCACAGAATTAAAGTGTGGTAGAAACTTTACTTCTAAGATGCAGCTTAGTTTTGGGAGAGGTGAGCAGCTGTATTGTCTCCAAAATAATCACTGGACCCCAAAGCACTAAAAGCCTAGTGCTGGGAGAAAAGCCTGTACTTCCCTTTAAAATGGAGCAGTCTCCTTCCTCCAGTAAGCCAGGCTTGTCCTGTGAAAAACCAGGAAGGAGCACAGCACAGTTGGGCGTCTTCTGCTTCAGTCCATGGAACTATTTTGCACTTCAGGGTGAGCCACAGAAGGAAGGGGATTCTACTTTGTGTTGGAGGCTGTGGAAGCTCTACCACCTCTCCTGTGCCACTGTCCAAGAGCAGATATTGTTAATTAGTGGTGGGGAAAACAGGAATGCTCCAGGATACCAGGAACAGCCACTGATCCCTGCCATGCCCTGCTGTGTGCTGGAGCTGTGCTGTGAGCAGAGTTCTCTGTTCAAGCCAAGGTGAAGCACTTTTTGAGGGAGTACATCGTAATCAGTGGGGCATAATGGTAATTGTACAAGAGTAGAATCCATGTGCAGACACGATAGTTTCAACTCGCTGTCCCTGAAGGGTCTATAATTTGTGATTGAATCTGACCTCTGCTGATCAAATGGGTTCCACATTAAGATAAATGAGTAATAATACCCATTGCCTCAAAAGATACAAGCATGTCATCTTTCAATCCAGTAAAAGTGTGTGGATTTCTAAATATCAGCTCAAGAACACTTTTCAACAGCCTCCAATCAAGTGTGAATGCTGGAGGTGGACTTTTGATTTGAAAGCAGCTTGCAGTTTTTAATGATGGCTGAAACAAGAAAAATGCAATTTGAAATTATTACAGTGTCTATTTGGTGAAGGGCAGGTAATCATCAATGTCTACATTAAAACTATAGCGACTGAAATCTGTCCCAGGAGATGTCTGTGCTTTTGTCTACCACATTGTCTTCCCTAATATTCAGTCTCAGAAATAATGGCCCATCATGCTTGGTACCTTTGGAAGACTGACAGATTTGACTACTTTACTCAAGGGTCATAATAAATCACAAGCACTGGAAGAAAAAATAGTAGGGGAGCAATAGAGAGAGAACAACATGTTTTGTTCTCATTGTTATTACATTGTCTGGAGGATAATCCAGAATACTGTGTCATTTCAGTCTGTGTGTCATTGATCAACAGTAAATAATACTGATAGGCTGCAACTAATAACCTCGAGCAAATGAGTGAATTCAAAAAACAGTTTAAAAATCTGTATACTATGCTTCATCAACTGGAGTTTTGAGCATGTTGAGAAATATTTGGAAGCCTTACTAAAAAAAAACCAACAAAAATTCAATTTGAATTCTTAAAAATTTCACTTAATTTTGAAATAATGTGGAGCAGCCACAGATGTATGAAAAATTTGGTGAAAATTAGTCACAATTTGGAATCCAAATCTACTTATTGAGATTTATCACCAAAAAATTTCTACTTGTCTTTTTTTCTGATCTATTTATTTACCTAGTTGTCAGCATCAAAGCCATTTGATTATCTGAAACCTTTTTCAAAAATGGTTACAAAGTCTGTACCTCCATCATTAGGACAGACCTCCACAAGCTACCTAAGAAACTCAAGCAACATACCTGCTTTTGGGGGTTTTTTGTGGGGGGGAGGGAGAGGGAGAAACTTAAACCTGCACTTTTCATTTTGATTTACCATATCCAACATTTTCTGATAGGCAGGATTATTTTTTTTCCTCAGAAAGACAGGTGAGCTGGCTCTGAGAGACTTCTGTTCACCAGAGAGGTATTCAGTTTGCTGCACCTTGGCAGACAGCATGGAGAGCTGGGAGACCATCCAGCAGGTCTTCCTGGTGGATCCTGGCATGAGTGGATTCCAGGGTGCCAGTAAGAAATGAACAGCTATTCCATTTAATATCCAATTCACTTTCTTTCACTACTTAATGAAGTCAAAACTGAATTTAAAATCTTTGCCCTTTCAGAGAGTTCTGTTTGATTTGCAATTTGTTCGTTTTCTATGGAATCTGTACAGAAGACAAATGGTATCTAACCAAAAGTGCCACTTTCCCCACTGAAAAACTGAGCATGGAATTTTTCTGTCTTCCGGAAGGAAGGCAGAAATCAATCCAAGCCAGTCACTGGTTCAGAAATATGAACGCTTGGATTCATAGAAAGAGAGCTGAAGATAGAATCATAGAACCCTAGAAACAGAGAACTGTTTTAGTTGGAAAAGACCTCTAAGAGCATAAATTCCAACTGTTAACCCAGTTCAGGGGGCTTGGTACTCAAAGAACAACTGGTCTTACCATTAAAGACTGAGGCAAAGAATGCTTTAAATACCTCAGCTGTTTCCTCATTCTTTGTTACTGTGTGTCCCCCCACCTCCAATAAGGGCTGGAGATTCTCCTTAGCCTTCCTTTTTTTTGCTGATGTATTTATAGGAACATTTTTTATTGTCTTTTACCACAGCAGCCAGGTTAGGTTCTACATGGGCTTTCACCCTTGTAGTTTTCTCCCTGCATAACCTTACAACATCCTTTAGTCTTCCTGAGTTCCCCATCCCATCTTCCAAAGGTCATAAACACTACTTTTTGTCCTGAGTTCCAGTCAAAGCTCCCCATTCAGCCAGGCTCATCTTTATCCCCACCAGCTCATCTTTCAGCACACAGAGAGGGTCTGCTCCTGTGCCTTTAGGATTCCCTTCCTGAACACTGTCCAGCCTTCCTGGACTCCTCTGCCCTCGAGGGCTGCTTCCCCAGGGATTCTCTGAAGCAGTCTCCCAAACAGATGAAGGTCTGCCCTCCAAAAGCCCACGCTATTAGTTTTGCTGACCCCCCTCCTTATTTCTCCAAAAACTGAAAACTCATTTTGTGATCACTGTGCCCAAGACAGCCTCCAGCCATCACATCACATCATATCATCACATCACACCAGTCCTTCTCCATTCCCAAACAACAGGTCCAGTCAGGCGCCTTCCTGTGCTGGCTGCTTCTCCAGCTGTGTCACTCCAGGAACCTCCTAGATGACTTGAAACAGGAACACTGCTCAGGGGAGGACAGCCTTGGTTCCCAAGATTTGTCTAGCCTGCTTTTTAAAAACTTTCCTGACACAAATCCTCAATGACTCTACTGTAGTCCTAGGCCAGTTTCACCATTAGGAAATCTTTGTCCATACTGGAGCACATCCACTGTGGTCCTGGGGTTACTGTAAGTTCAGGTATCTTTACATTCTTGAGAGACTAACAGAAAACTTGAATTTGCTTTTTTAGCTAAAAGTAGTTTTAAGATGATCTTTACTGTAACCCTGACAAAGTAATTCCAGGAGAGCAATGGTCACAGAGGAAATGGGTAAGTGGGAAGAATGCAGGAGAGCAAGTTCAGAGCTAGAGGATAACTGCAGTTTGTCACTGGTCTCTGATTTGCTGGACAGCTGTCACCACTAGCTGTGAGGCACATGAAGAAACACACACATCCCTAATGATGCAAAAATAACTGGCAAGCCAGCTTTAATAGGAAACCACTGTTATCAACTGTAGTCAGCCAAATTTCCCTTGGGGATGTCAATTGGAGCTCAAAAATCAGTCTGAGGTTTGCCTGGTATTTAAAATACATTTTTAATTCTTGCTGATACATCAAGCCTTTTTGCTTTGCTGACATTCCATAGTTTCAAGCTTTTCTCTGTGGCTAGGAACATACAATAAAAACGAGAGCTCAACTTTCATAAACCCTATTTATTTCAGAAGATGCAGACAAAGAAATATCCCTAAAGTAAACATATTCAAGCTATGAGGTTGCCACCTATAGTCAGGATATGAGCTGCCACTTCCCAAGAGGCACGCCTTTCCCAGATCTGATACTGTTTACATTACAAGACCAGGCAAGATCACAGCCCAGGCGTTTACAGCAACAACTCTTTTAATTAATCTACTATCTACCAAAAAAAAGAAAAAAAAAGAAGCAAATATTGAAGGCCATGTGTTAATAGAAATTATGAATATTGAACATAAGGAAGACAAAGAATATTCTACTTGGCAGTTACCTATGCTGAGCTTTAAATTAGCCACACAGGACAAATGGCGTTAGTGCTGTGCCATGTTATTTCATCTAGATTACTTTAAAATACACAATTAGGGCCATCAATCTACAGAACTAAATCCCACAAATATCAGCAAATTACATACTGTAAACTATGTAATTTTTAAAGTTAATGCTCTCTATCTGTTCTAATTGTCAGTGTTTCATAGTTTTAAAATAATTACAGCATTAAACTACTTTCAGAAAATTGTACTGAGAACTGAACATCCTAAAAAAAAACTTGGGACAAATAAAGTTAATCTCCAAAGTTAGTATAACCAGATTGCATGCTACAAGTTATCTACCTGCGGAGCCAGGATGAGAAATTAAGGTTTCAGATTTAAGAAATAACCCTGAGATACATAATTTAATAAAATAAAGAACTTCCTGGTAACAGCATTAGACTTTCAGATCTCTTAACAAACATATCACCTATCCAAAGAGAAATTATTTTTGGCACAAGAGACATACGATCTCACAAACCAACTGATTTGATCAATGGAAGTTTCTTTCCTGCTGTGGGCTAATAAATCTCCCCAGCCAGCAAGTGCCAGGCATTTACAGTATGAGCTGGCTGAGGATGACTTGAACATCCCAGAGTTGCTGTAACTTCTGCAACTACAACAAAGTGGAAACTCCAAGAAGGCAAACAAGTGTGGATATTACCAAGTGACTACACCTAATTCCACCCACCCTTGGTGTTAGAAATATACTTGCCCTAAAGGAAAGTTTCACTAGCAAATTTTATGAATTATTTCTCTTGTTTTTATTCCTACAACAGAGATAAGTATTTGTCTATTTGTTGAAATTTCTTTTGTAGTCTGCCCTGGTGTACATCTCATATATTGGTAGAAAAAATCTTAAGTAATCTAGTTGAGTAACACTGCAAAAAGAAAATTGGGAACTCTGTATTTCTTTACATAGTTTCATGCTAATATTCACATAACCAGTTTTAGAAGTAGAGCAAATGGGATTGCACTGGCTATCATATCAGCAGTTTCATACCAAAATTTCTGCATTTTTAAATACCCTGTCCTCTTTGACTTTTTTATTTCCTTAGCCATATGGAAAACAGCAAGGCACAATTAACTATTTGTCAGAAAACAATCTATTAATTAACACGATTCTGTGTGAATAGGTTGAAAATCACGTTCTTTGCTTGCCAAAAAGCTTCCATTTCTGCCTCATGTTTGTGCTCTGAACTAAACATAGCTACAGATACACAGCTTGACACAACTGACCAAGGCAGAAAAGAACAACTGCTGCCACAGTTTTTCAGAACCAGCAGCCATTGAGATTTTCTAAAGATAGGCAGGGGGTCAGGAGAGCTTTACCTCTGCATCTCCTAAAATTCTTTACTGACAGATCCTTGACTGAACTGGGCAGAAACAGATGAAATCTTAATTAAGACATTTAAATTTGTGACAGAACTTGAAAGAGAAAAGATTTGAGGGGAGAGGAGGGAGAGCAAGTTACAGTGTTTTTTAGGCTTAACCTTAAAAATATAGGGTCTGACTTCAATTATATTTATATCCTTTCAGTTCTACTGACGTCAATGGATTTACTCCTAAATTATGCCAGATGGAAATCAGGCTAGCTATTACAACATTTTCATGCATATAACTAGTACCCCTTTAAATGCACCATTTATTCAAAAGCACATCCTGAGACAGCAGGCATGCTCAGATAGCCCAGCCAGCATCAGAGGCAGGGGCAGTCAGGGCTGGGGATGGTGAAGATCTGGAGCAAGCTTCATTTGCTGTTATCTGCACATGCATATAACCTTTGCTGCTGCTGGAATCCTGGGCACTAAGCTGATAATGTCTGGGGCTCACACAAGGCAACATAATGGCTATTTGCTTCCCTGGAAGAAAAGCAGTCTGAGATCTCTGTTACCTCTGAGACTGGTATTCTTATAATTAATTTCTTAGCACAACCGCCTGTAATGCTATTGCTTCCAAAACTGTGAACCACTTTGCAGGTCCACACAGGGCTACAGGTGTGTAACCATTATCAGTTAGTGGTTGCCTCCTTGTCACTGTTTTTCAAAACTGTTCACTCACTTGAATGTGATCCTGTAACCACAACCCATTCCTTCTGCTTGCACTTGCAAATATCCAAGCAGCTGTTTCAAGTTATTTGAAGAGGGCAGAGACTGAAGTTTTACTTGATGTATCCAGGCTAACAGAAACTGATGATGTACATGACCTTTGCTGAGTGCAAAGTGAGTCCAATCTGAAGGAAAGTAAGAGAGAGGAGCTAACATTCCTCTCTTTGAAGTCTTCTTGCAGCTATGAAGAGTTAATCTGATGTGACTATGAAAGGTTCAGAGAAGGCTGGTCATATTTTTGCCAGTAGAGAAGATTTCAATACCTTCCAAGCCACTCAACATTTTGTACACCTGTCTGTACCCAGAGCTCTCTGCAGTTCATCTATTCATCATCTGCTCCTTCCACTGTCACTTCCTCCAGGCTCCCCTAGCTCAGAATCTTCCAAGCTCTTGCAGTGCTATTCCACTCCTTCCTTTTCCCCAGCTCTAATTGTCTTTCTGCATACATCCATCTGGCTTATGTCCCAGAGAACAAAAATCACAGCAGAGACATATCAGATGTTTTGTCCCATGTCTCCTTCTTCCTCTTCTTGCACACTCACATGGTTAGAGTTGGAGCAGGGTCTGCTCCTACTGGTCCTACTTCAGCTGCAATCTCACACCATGGCATTCCAGCTTTGGCTATACCCTGGGCACTTTAATACTAAAATAATTATTATTATTATGTTATTAGCCACAACAACCACCCCCAGAACCTGAGCTGCTCTCTTTCTCATTTCAAACAGCAAAGGAAGAATCCAACATCAAGTCAGCTCATCCTCAATAGCCAGCCTTCCCAAAACCCACAAAACCAGACAAAAGCATCACATAAAAGGTTCTCACACTGCCCCATTTAAGCTGTGCAACCCCTTTCCCATCTGCTCCTCTTTGCAACACTTCCAGCTTCTTCCATTTCTTCCAGTTGCCTTTGCCTTGTTAACACATGCCTACAGTTTTGGGCAAGCAGATTTAAAGCTCTGTTTTGAAAATTTATGTGGGAGAGTATTACTGTATGCTGTAGCTCTGGGATTCAGGGATCCAAAGAACATAGCAATAAAAAGCACTTCTTATGTGGAATGAATACATGTATATGCTTAAACATGAAGTTTTAATGTATTCCCCAAACTGAAGAGCTTTGCACTGAATTTCCCAGGGTGACAGAAGCCAGAGACAACACCATAAACTATTTACTTCATAATAATGTATAAGCTTTTCATTCCACAAACAAACAGGTGAGCTTCTATTCCCATAGCAGGCTTCTCCTCAAAGTGAACCTTTTAGAGCCACGTCCATAAACATCACTGGCATTTCCAGCATGAAGTACAAAAAAGCAGCTATAGCTACACTACACTTTGGCAGATACTCTGGCCAATGTCTGCGACTATTTTCAGCACAAGATCAACAAATGAATGTTTGTACAGCAGCATTTGCTCAGCAGAAATGTATAAACAAAAAAAGCTCCAAGAATAACATGATGTGTTCACACAGTTTCAGGAATCTTCACTGCAGCTAATAGTCATTAGTAATTAAAACCCAGGTGCTTCCTTTCAGCAGGGCTACTGGTACTGCAGGAACACCTGAAACTCAGGGAATCCAGAAACATATGAAAAAACCTTTGGCAAGTCCATTTGTCTTCAATGTGACTACATTGAGAACAGAAGGTCCAAACCCCCAGACATATGTCCTTCAGACATAATGCACTTTGGCTCCAGATCCCCTTTTTGCACCCTGACTATTGAACAGGCTCACTGTACAAGCCAGAATGTCCTTCCAGCAGTGCCACAGCAATACTCAATGGGGCAGCTTCTCACACCTGTAGAGGGCTTTGCTCTTCTAGCAGGTCCTGTTTTGGATATTTCTACCCCCTTCTCACCCTGTCCCTTTCAGCTGTTTCCCATCTTGCTTCCAAAGTCTAACACCAAAGACTGGATCTCTGTGGACTTTGGGTTTTTCCATTTGATTTCACTGGATTTTCTATTTGAAGCAGTAATGGTCTTTCAGCCTTATTGATCAGTTTTCATTGCACAAAGGGAATGATAGAAAACTGTGTGTGATCTGCAGAAATCAAATTTATTCTGTCTCTATTTCTCTCTCCCTTAAATGTGATTGTTTGGAGCTTACATTGAAATTAAAATTGAAAATGTTGCTTTTGTACTAGTCATTGAGTAATCCTTCCTTCCTTTCCTAATCCTTCAAGTGAGGAAAGCAGTCGGTACAAGGATATTGTGCATGTTGGGAGTTTTGTCTATCTCTCCATAAGGATGATTCATGAAATACTGTCTCTCCCTGGATTTACAATTGTAAAATGAGGTCAAAATCTTGTTCTTTGAGGGAAGTGTTGCTTTTGGAAATGACCAGAAACACCTTCCTTCTAAACAAGGGATGCTGGCTGTTTGCAGTAATTCAACAATTGGTCTTAAGAATTTTACTTATGAATAAAGGAGAACTTTGCTAAAGTATTGTTAAAAAAGTATTTACTAATAAAAAAATACCTTAATGCTCCCAAATTCCTTGCAGTGCCATTATAGTCATTGGATGGTAAGCTCTGACAAGGTTAAATCTAATTTTATTCAAAGGCTGTTCCCCGAAGCAGATTCCCTTTTGGTAGTAGAATCATTGTCTTGCTGTTTAAACATTCAGGCTTTCCTCTCTATTTCACACTTCATAAAGCACCTTTATGGTACTGAGGCGAGTTTTTTTTCCCAAACAGAACAGAAGGCAGTTTGTTTTTCCAGCTTTGATTAAATCCTACATCCCACAAGCAGTGAACCTGTGATACTGCCCTAGTGTTGTTACTGTCTCCCTCTATTAAGATGCCAGCACGGAATGTCTTTCCCGCAGCCCCAGCGCGTTCTGCTCTGAGGCTGCCGTCGGCGCTCCAGGTCTGAGGTTAATGTGTACACAGCACAACTCATTAGTCCTGCATCACTATCTGAGCCAAAAATCAACGTGATTGATCCAACAATATGTTTGGGCTTGAGACTCAGACTCAAATGAGGTCTCACCAAAAGCAAAGGTCAGCAACTTGGCACGAATTTCGCTGTGCACGGAGAAAGCTTTTCTTCCAAACTATTCATCAGGGAAGTTACAAATGACAACTAATATGGGCCTCATTAAAAATGAGTAGAGGAAACCCCTTGGAGAGGACATGGCTCCCTCAATATCAAATTTCTTTTCAGTCTTTTCCTAAAGCTTTTTTACGTTACAGTAAAGACAATGTGGAGCTTAAAGATAGCTGTGGGGCTTGGGGTTTAGGAGACTCATTAGGCTAATTATCGTGATGTGCACTATCAATTACTGTCCACTTAAGAAGAGAGGGTAATTCTGCAGGCAGAAATAAATCTTTGGAACTGAAGAATCTGGAGTAAAGGGAATAAAAGGATTTTTTTTATCACCAATATTTTTTTTAATGTTAAAACTCTGTTGTCATAACATTTCCCATCTTAAAATAACTAAAATAAAACAATCATTAATTTAAGAGTGGGAGAGAGAAGAGGAATGATAAATGAAACCCTTTCAATTGTGGATTTGTTTCAAGTACAGTTCTTACAAGGATTTCACCAATACTCAAGCACTTTTGCTACAGTCAAGCCCTGAAATCAGAACTTCAAAATATGCTATTTTACATATGGTATCAGCATGTTCTTTTTTCCTCAATAACAAAGGGTGTTGAAAATATTATTGATATAACAACTAGACTGTATGAGAAATATTTCCCTGCAGTCTACAGAGTTGCTGTGTTGCAATATAATTGTCTAATGGCACATTTTTGTAAGGGTTCTCATGGTATTATGGAGTATAATTTTATTTTTACAGGATTTCATAATAAGGCAAAAGGCTGGTATTATTAGTCTTAAGAATTTCTTACACAACCAGAAGTTGAGCATTAAAATTGAACTGGATTTGTAGAGTAGGCACTGAGTGAATGTCTTGCCATACCAAAAATTGTAACGCATGGAACTTTTTCTGCTTCACTGTTCTTTTAAAACTCTCTTATTCTTCTAAAGGTCAATCCCTCTTTCCAATAGAGAACACAACTTCTCCTCAAGATATAGCTGGAAAATCTGTTTATTTCTCTCTGTTAACAGTTTGACAAAGCAGCTTTCAAGGCATATATTGCTCCTGCTTGTACCAGCAGTGCCACTCTGCTCTTCCACAGCAGCCCTGCAACATTAACCAGCTCATCTGTCCTAAAAGCACTTGTGGGGAGAGGTAGCACTGCTCTGACTGCAAGCTGAGTGGGTGAGTGTGGTAGGGCAATAATATGCAAAAAGAGAGGAAAAAATCCAAATGTTTCCCTCTAAATTAGGGTATTTTGACTAAGAATAGCTCTACTTTTGCCAGAAGTTTTCTCTGGGGATCAGCTGAGGGGCCGGGGGGGAGAAGGACTGCAGAGCAAAGAGGCTTTTTTATGGCCAGTTCTGCGGCTTTCTGATCTATTTATTCATGCCATTAATCAAAAAGCTGAAATGGGATTATTGTTATGCTAGAAAAAAAAACCCAAAGAAACAATGACTGGGGTGACAGGAATTCACCCAGGGTAAAGCCTGAAGGTCAACACTCCCCTAATGGTCCCCCCCATTCCCCTGAAGGGGATTTTTAACTTCAGGAGACAAAACGAGCAAATGAGAATCCGGTAACTTTGAACATTGAAAATGCAGCTTGATGGGAACTTAATGCCTGAAAAATCCAGAATTCTCTAAGACAGACAATCCCTTTCTTTTTACACTTCTAACATGCAGCCTGTAAGCAGAAAAATGCAGAGAAATGAGCAAACAGAGTGCAAGGGCACAGCTCTTGCAAAACAGTGTTTGCCAGCACCCCCACACTGCAGGGCTGTGTTCTCAGGGTGGCCCAGCCCTGGGATGTAAGCATGTCTGCTTGTCCCCTGGGAGTGAAGTGGCATCCAGGGGCTGAAGGGTGTCCCCAGCGCTGCTCGGGGCTGCGGTCAGTGGGGTCAGTGCTCAGAGCTTTCCTATTGCTCAGATGCATTTGCCTTGCTCTTCGTTTCAGCTGAGTTTGCCCCAAACTATTGCCTTAATGGCAGCTTCCTCACCCCGAATAACCACTCCACAGCATCTCCAAATGCCCAGGATGAGCTCCACACCTCCCTCAACCATTGTGCTGGTCTGGTTTCTCCCACCCTGCATCCCACAGCTGGGCAAGAACAGGAGCTCCCCTTTCCTAACCCACCACTGCTGGCACCCTGCTTGCACCGGTGAGAGGAGGCAGAAACACACTGGGGCAGAAGCTGATCAGTTGTTTTGGCACTTAAGCACTTAAAACAATTAGGAGGGCCACCCTCCACTCCCCACTGACAGCAGGGCTGGACAGGGGTTCAGAAGAGGTCTCTGCTCCCTATGCAATGTGTTTTATAAAGGAGGTTCATGTTGCATTTAAATCACATTTGAATACCAAAGAGCATCACTGCCTCCAATTCCTTCACTATCTTTCTTGCAATATTTTCTGTCAGAGGCTGAGAGAAAAAAGGAATCTTTTCCCCAGCTTCTGAATAAAGGGGATCAAAGTCTTCCTTCACATCACACCTGTATCTTTGCCGGTTTTTTTCTTTTTTTCCAAATGAACTGTACTGCAAATATGTTCAAACAGAGACTTTCAAACCTGTACAGCCCCAAAAGGTGAGATGACCCAGCACATGCACAAGAGGAGCCAGACCCTTTTGGACAGAACAACAGCAACTGCTAAGGCAAAAGATGGAAAGGCCCAACAACCTGAAAATTTAGCAAAATCTAGGAAGAAAATACCTCAACTATCAAAATCTAGAGAGCTCCTTGTCCAGCAAAACCCAACCTAGCCAAACAGCAGTTCCAGTTTGGGTTATCTAGAACAAAGAGTTAAGTATTCATGCCGTGGCAGACACACAGTGCAAAGAAGCCAGTGCTCAGAACCACATCAGGATGTGCTCCAGACCACACTAGGATGTGGTCCCACAGCTACCACCCTGTTCTGTTGGAGAATCCAAGAGAAACAGCTCCAATCTCAGGAAGGCAGTGAACTCCCCATTTCCTTTCAGCATCCTCTCCCTCCTTTCAAGCTAGAGCCCAGCATTTCCCATCAAGCCCTACCTGGTTTGCTGAGCAGAGATCTGCAGAGCTCCCTGTCCCAGCAGAGCCATGTGGGTCCTGCCTGGGGCTGGTGTCCCCTGCCTGTGCAGGAAGAGCTGACAGAGCAGCAGCCACACCTCGGGCTCAGAATTCTTCCTGATGCAGGGAGGGAGAAGTTAATTAAACTCTGTGGAGAGGAATAATTATAAAAAGGAATTTTCTCATCGTTCCTGGGGTTCATAGGAACACTGATAGACACATGCTGTATTTTATGGAGAAAGCTAAGTCATCTGCAAGGACAGTCGGATCAAAGCTGAGGCAGAGGGAGAGCAGGAAGGATGTGATTACCTCTGCTGGGATCTGACCAGAATAATCCAGCCCTCATGGGAAGGGCAAGGGGATATGCAGGGCCCAGTTCACACTGCAGCTCAACTTCTGCAAGAATAATTTAATACCTGAAGGCTACCACAGGCACACAGTGCTCACTCACTATTTAACTATGCTCTCTAATTATCTGATAGAGGGGTTTTCCTTCACTACAACAACCAACTGTACTGCAGAAATACAGACTTTTGATTTCAGGCCCTTCATGCATTTACCACCATACTCCTATAATTTTTCATTATTTACTTACACCTGTTCTTCTTTCCAGTCCCTTTGCAATGAGCACTTCACTTAATTTTATTATTTGCTCATCTGGGAAGAAATACCATGGGTGTTACAGATAAAGGCAAAGCCTTTAAAACAATACAGTGAATGAAAAGGCTGTTTTCAGCCTGAGTTTCCCTTACTACAGCCATTTACTGAAGGCACTGAAAGCAAGGAGAGAACGAAGTCACTGCTGGTACAAATGGCCTGTGGAGGAACCTCACTGAAGCTTGGAGAGGAAATTACTCTTCATGCTATTTCAGGTTTACGTCTTTCCTAAGAACAGGCTGATCGTTACCCCAGATAATGAAGACTGTTAATGTCATTAAGAACTCTGTTCTGCTGTTTTACAAAGCAAACAAATAAATTCCGGAATTAATAAGCTGCAAGGTTAAGTGACACAGGGCAAAACCAGAATTCTTCATTTGGATATAAGTGCTCCACAGCAAGTCATTAGCTGGTACTTAAAAGTGCAATTTCTAATTTAGGACACAGAGAAGGCTTTCCATTTGAGGTATGTGTAATCTCTAAAAGGTCAGGTCAATTTTAAGATTATGACCAGATATATATTATCGATATGAGAAATTGCATCCTTCCTTAACCACAAAAAACAGGAGAGCAGGACCAAGTTGCCTTGCTCTTCTTCCTGTATATTATAGGTGGGTAGTATTTCCAAACTTGTCTGTAAATCCCTTCCAAGTTAGGCATTTCAGGAATAGTAATAGTATTTTTAGCAAACAACCATTTTTCAGTTTATTTATCTGATTAAATCATATATTTATTTGTACTGACTTAACACATAGTATAACCCAAAGCTTGCTGTAGGCTCAGCCTAAACATGCACAGGTACTTTCCAGCCACAGAAGAGAGACCTGGGGATTAGTATAACCTGGATTTTATTCCTGAAAATGCTGCTGGTTCAGACTGTGCAGCCACCCCAGAGAAACAGGGACAGACGGCCTAATGAAGCAGCAGTTTCCCAATCCCCTCCTCCTTGCCACAGGTTCTCATTACTTGTCTTGCACTGGGATTTGCCACTGTCACAAAACCTGCAGAAAATTAATGGTGTCCCTCCAAAAGTAATGACTTTTCTACCAGAACTGCCACCACCATGATGAAGAGCTGGGAGCGCTAAGGGGAACAGTGGCAGCTGCAACCGCAGACACAGCCACGCCACATTTTTTAAAATGCTGCCTAGCAGATGCTGTGCTTCATAGGAAGGTGGTTAAAAGTCAGATACAAATGAATAAAATCAGATAACATTGAACACATAATGTTAAGTAATGGCAAAATGTTTTAACTTCGTGGTGGGCTGGTGGATTTCTCATGCAAAGACATCCTAAGCTCACTTTTACAATTTGGACATTATATAAAATTTTTTAACTAAAGATCTCCCTTTCTTTGAAAACTCATTTGTCTGTGATGAGAATAACAACACGGTTCTGTTGCTGTCTACTTATTTTGCTAACCTGTGAACATGCTTCTTAAGGAAATGGTAACATTTTCATTTCATACTGGGGAAGAAAAATAACCTCAAATACACACTCATGTCATCTGCCTAAATCTTGTTTGGACAGCTTGCACGTCTCACAATTTTCCTGTTATCACTAGCTCCTGTGAATTAGAGTGAGAGCAGGGAGATAAATGTAATACTGCAATATACAGCTTGATACTGACGATCACTCTGCTGTGACATGCCTTGCACTTCAGCACTAACACAATGATATGGTTATCTAAGGTTTGAGGAGACGGAACAGCCTGTAATATATTAACACACTTTTCATTTCAGAGATAGTGTCAGGAGCTGAAAAACAACTCTGGTTCACCATGCTGCTTTGGTTATTTCCCCTCAGGTCTTTCCTCCCCTCTGAAACCCACATCAGATTTGTAGAAGCAGCAACACCCTCACCCTGCACAGGCAGAGCAACATGAACAGGCACCAAGTGCTGGGGTTAAGATCTAGTGAGAAAAGCCCAGAAGGTCACTTTTTCTGCAGCTTCAAAAATTAACATTCTAAAAGGCAACTTGCAGGAATTCCTATTTTTAAGTTTCTCAAAGGAGCTTTCAGATAATTTTAAGAAGTCCACTGCCTGTAAGACATTTGACATCCGGAAAGGAGAACAGTCTCTGGCTGCAGAAGTGCTTTTTCTTTCTTCCAAGCCTACATGACAAGTATCACTGGCACAGTGAGGACAGAGAGAGATGCACAGCTCAGGGTTTTATTTCGTTTTGGGTCTTTTTCTTAACCGACCCAGCTTGATGCTGGCGCCTGGCTGCAGTTCCAGCTGCCCCTGAAGCCAGTCATGCTTTTGCTTGTGCAGCTGACTGCTGAATTGGCAAAAGCTACCTTCACAAAACCCCTTTTGCCAGAACACCTTTTTGTGTTTGCATTTAAAGAAGAAAAAATTTAGATAAAGCTTTTGCCAACAATATTTTTCTCTATTGCAGCAAATGTTTCAGAGTGATAAAATAAACCACCATTTCCTCAGTGTTTCAGCTCTTCAGTTCAGAGCAGAATTTGCTCCTCATGAAGGAACTCAGTGGTAGATGGGTAAGTGTAAGGAGAAGGGCAACCATGCCTGTTTCAGCTCCTCTGTAAGTCATGGGATGTGCAGAAGTATTAAAAAGACGGGGGGAGGAAAGGTGGGGAAGACATTTTTACAAGGATTGAAAGTGTTTCTGGAGGAGCAGAAACAATACAAATTTGGAAAAGCTCTTCAATTTAGACGACATTACTAACTTCTTTTTTTTATTTGGTTGCTAAAAGTATCTTTACAGGGAACATTATAAAAAGACAAGACCCGGAAAGATTAAAACCCACATGGAACTATTCCCTCATGCTTTGCAGGGCTGTTAAATGCACAGGTCTTGCTGAAGGGAAAAGCCAAATACAGGAAACACAAAGTGATGAGGAGCGCACACACCTCATTACAAACCAGCACTTGGTATTTCTCTTAGTTACAGAGAAGTTTTAGGATGCTTGTGACTAATGCAACTCCCTAATCCTTGGTCAGCTTTAGAAACCTTCCTCATAAGGCCAAGGTCAGGACAAGGCTACTTCCTTAATAACACAGGGAAGATGGCATCTCTAATGATTGCTTCTGGCTGTTTTTCTCCTTGCCTGTAAGAAGGCCACAGAGAACATTTGCTTTCTTAAAGTGATGCAGAGCTCTCTATTTACCAGCAGACAGACCCTCACTGCCCACCAGGAACCTGAAGGTGGAATTGCAAAATGGAAGTTTCAGGTTGAAGACCACAAGTTTAGTGCTTTCCTCACAGGGAAGTTCAGTTAAGGTGGTAGAATCCTGTTAGCATGCAATGGCTTAGTATCTTAGATAACCTACTATTTATTTTAATGTTACCCACCTGAGGGAGGCTCCCCTAATGAATCTATTTTTGTAATGTCATGTAAGTTGAAGTTTAGAGCTAAGTTTAGAGCAGAGTCATATAAAAAATATCAAACCAGGAAATAGCTTAATTGAAGCTCAGAGTAATCACAGCAAATTACAGTGAAATTTCCATGGGATTACATTTTGCATTCCCCAAACAAGCAGAGGAATTCAGCTCACAGTTTTCCCATTTTGCTGAGAATTCACTTTAAGGATTTGCTATATAAATAACATAATAAAAGTTGTCTCCAAAGTTAGGGTCTAAGATGCTTTTGTGACCCTGTGGGAAGCCCACGCTGGAGCTGGCTCCTGGCAGGACTGGCGGCCCTGTGGAGAGAGGAGCCCCTCCTGGAGCAGGCAGGACCTGTGATGCTGCTGGGGACCCCCACTGGAGCAGCTTGTGAGGAACTGCTCCCATGGGAAGGACTCATGTTGGAGAAGCTCCTGGAAGACTGGCTCCTGTGGGAGGGACCCCACCCTGAAACAGGGGAGCAGAATGAGGAGTCCTCCCCTGAGGAGGAAGGAGCAGCAGAGACAAGATGTGATGAACTGACCACAACCCCATTCCGGTCCACTTGTGCCACAGGGAGGGGAGAAAGGTAGAGAAAACCACAAAGGAAGAAGGGAGGGGTAGGGGAAAGGGTTTTTTAAGATTTGGTTTTATTTTCTCATTACCCTCCTCTGTTTTTTGGTAATAAACTCAATTAATTTTTCCCCAAGTTGAATCTGTTTAGCCCATGATGGTATTAGGTGAATTATATTTCCCTACCCTTATCTGAAGTCACAAGCCTTTTGTTTTCTCTCTCCTGTCCAGCTGAAGAGGAGAGTGATACAGCAGCTTTGGTGGGCACCTGGCATCCAGGCAGAGTCGAAGAACCACACTGGTATTCACAGGCACCTCCATAAATCACTGCATGATTCAATCTCTTCCCACTAACAAATCCAAGTTTCTTCACAAGGAGCATCTCTGGTCTGTGTGTCCCTCAGCTGCCTTGACCACCTCCTCTGAATCAATATACAAACAGCTGGCATATACACAGTATATGCAGGTTATCTCTTCCAGCCAGGCTGTACAGCCCACAGTCCAGTAAGAATAAAGAGAATTTCACATCACATTCTGCCACATGTAGGGATTTCCTCTACTTTTCAATAGGTCTCCAACAGGAGAGAAAGGTGGAAACTTTTCATATCACTCTGTTACTACTGCACAGTTCTGGATGGTTTTTAGAGAAAAAAACAGGTTGCCTTTTCAGTAACAAGCAAATTTGTCACTGCAAATCTCTCAAGTCTAATTCTTGGTAACAGCCACCATAAATACACTGGAACATGCACAGAGCCAATCATGACCCTAACAAAGGCAAAACAAGTTCTACCACTAAATTTAGAAAGACCTCAAAATGGTCCATATTGAGCAATACAAAATAAGATTTCAGCCCATAAGGGGAAAGAGAAGAAAAATAAAAAAAAGAAAAGAAAAAAGGAGAAAGAGAGAACCATTTGAATGGGATATTGTGTATTAACTCTAAGAAGAGGAAATGCATAAACCAGGAGCCATGTGTCCACTTAAGATGATCTCTGGATATTGTACTTAAAAGATCTCTATGATCTACTACAGAACAGTCACCCTTTCAGAGGAAAGCATTTTGCAACAGGAAAAGCCCCTTATGTTCAGCTTTTTATAAGTAAGAAATACAAAAAAGAAAACAAAATTAAAGATCTCATGGCTGTACAATTTAATACTGCTAAAATTCACTTACCAATCCCTTGGTGTTTTAATCCCAAATTATTCCCCCAAACTTTTACATTTTCTACAGCACTAAGTCAAAGAGTTGTGCTGTTGTTCCCACTCAGTGAGCTTGGAGGGAGGGACAGGAAAAGATACAAAACCGGCCTGAAAGGCTTGGCAATCTTTGTGTCACTGCAAGTGGTGTAGAGTGACCCATGTTTTGCTAAAAATTAATGGTGTGCCTTTTTAAAGGAAACTAGATAGAAATACAGCACCTGGGCCTGTGGATTCCATATTTTCATCTACAAAATCCCAAAAAGAGATCAAACATACAGTATTTTTTTTCAGGGCAGTTACAGTCAGGTTTGCACATCTGTGCTGGATGCACAGGTTGAAAGGGCAGTGTGCACACAGTGACCATCTTTCCACACCCCCCAGCTGGAGGGGCAGAGATGTTCTGAATGACTGCCCAGGCAGCAGATGGATGGGAATTCTTTCTAGGCACAATTCTAACACTGCTACCATAGCAAATCCACACTTATCAGTTATCAGTGCCTAAAATGAATTCTGAGACTACTGATTTAAAATCAGATCATCTAATACAGACACCACCCCTGTGCATTCATGGATTGTCTCTCCACAGATCAACAGATCCCAAACTACTCTCGAACAGAACACCAGCTTTTCTCTGCACATGAAACATTTTAAGACTCAAACTTTGAAATGTGGGCAAGAGGTACAATTGCAAGCTCAGCCTGATAGGATGCTCAGCTCAAATGAAGGGTTACAATTCAACCATCTCCCGGCCTTTATGGGAGGCTCCAGATCATGCCCAGCTCCAGAGGCCAGGCACAGCAGAGGGGTGGCCTATGGACCAAGTAAGTACTTCCCAAACTGGGAGTCAAAGGTGATAACTCATATACATGATGGGAAATGTAACAGCAAGTGAACTCAAGAGCTGGTGTCAGTTTTTGTGACTCATGTCCCATCTTTGAACCTGAGACTTTTTGATTCCCAGGAAAGTCTTTGTTAATTGGCATGTAGAAGCAAAGACTATGGGGACGTCACAGTTTTCTGCTTGATTTTTTTAAAGCACAAAAATTGGCACGTTAAGAAAAGAAAGGTCTCCAAAGAAAGGTAAATCAAACCCCAGAATCTCAGTTAGTCTCTCTACTTCCAGACAAGGCTGAATTCAGGAACAGAGAATAAGAGATAGAGAGCTTAGAAATGAAAATAAGAGTGTTTTCATTACCTTTTCTGCAAGCCAGCCTAGATGCCTAATCTCTCGACTTCCAGCAATCCCTGTTTTACCCAGCTGGTCTCTGACCTCTGCAATCACCCTGGGGATGAGCTCATTGACACTGGAGTGGATGGCATTGAACCAGGCCTGGGCTGTAGCTGAATCCTTACTCCTGAGCACCACGGTGTGCTTGGCATCAGGTGAATGAACTTCAATAATTCTAGAAAAATGGGGGGAAAAACATTATGTTCATTCATATACTAATAGGCAGCTAAATTTATTACCTCATTTAGTGAATGCAATGAGTTAAAAAGGATACTAATATTGAGACCTAGCACTAAAAACTTACCTTTAAAACACCTGAACAGAGTAGGATCATCTTAACTGAAGCCAGGTCTCTACTGGCATTATGATAACATCCTTGAGAAAGGGATTTGCCAGTGCTGATGCAACCTCACATACAGCATGTCAATAGGAGTTTAGAATACAGAGGCAAGAGGAACATGCACTGACATGGACACTGCCCAGAACCACAGACTGCATGGAAGATGACTCTGGCGAAGCCAGGGATAAGCTGCTGCTTTCCTTAGCTGGTTATCATGGCACAACCAGAGTTTTTCAGTGTGTTTATTTTATCCATGCAGAGATAAATGAAAATCATCCCCAAACAGAGGAATTTTCCTAGGATTGTTCTGTGGTTTCAGTGATACCACTACACATTAACACAGGCCTGGCACAACTGGCCTTCTCCAGGAGTTACCAGCATCCTCAATGCTCCATTTGGATCCTGCTAACAGTGGCTGCAAGAAAGTGCTAACAACAATCATATGATTGCTGCTGGCAGGTACCTTTTATAGATTTTCAAACTCCCGTAGAAGGAAATGAGTTCTGTTTCAAAGAAAACATTCCTACTGGACTATCCTGTGGTTTCCACTGTGGTTTGAAAAGCACAACTGAACACAGTTTTCAGGAAAATGAACCCTGTTCATTGCGGTAATGGGAGCTGTGCCAACACCTTTGCTAACAGCAACAACAAAAGTGCTTTGACAGGCAGCTGCAGCTATTTCAGCTCTGTTCTTAGTGAAGTTATTAGTTATTAGTGGGGCTTTGTGTGCTCTTTATAGCTTTGTGGGCCATTTTACTTGAACATCTGGTAAATAACCCACAAAGTAATAGCCTGTTTTATCTTTATGTAGCAATTATAAAACAAAGCCCTGGTCATTGCCCATCACTCAACTCTGTATCACATTTGTGCTTTTTTATTATAAAAGTACAGTGACAGCTCCAAATGTTACCCTCCCAAATTCAACCTGGGATCTGAGCCTAAGCATGTACTTCTGTCCTGTGTATGCCTGCCCAGGCTCTGGGACACACAATGACGCCTTTCTGCAGCAGAAAATTAATTAGTTCAGTGGAATTTATTCAGGTTGAAGTTCAAAACAGAACTGTAATGCAAATATTTGTTGTGCAATTACTAAATCCAGCAATCTGGAGCTTAACTAACAATTAAGAGGTTTTAATTATTTGGTTAAACCACAGCAGAATCCAGAACAGAGGGTGACTTGATCTGCACAGCTCTCCAGGGCTCAGAGAGGAAGGATCCCTGGTTTCATGTTTGTCCATTTTGAGAAGGGGAGGTTTCCACGTAGACACTGTTCTAAATATAGAAAAGGTCATGATTTTCCAAACTCAGCAGCTGAACTGTTCAGGGTCTTAAATCATTGGATAGTTTAAGAAGTGGCTTGATTTTTCAGGAAGCACTGAGCCAACAGAGTAATACATGTTTCCTCAGTAAAGCTGCTGCAGTTCAGCACTATCTGAAAATTAATGTTCTTATTTAGCCACCCCAGGATGCACCAAATTTTCAGTTTCAAGTACCAAAGTAAAATTACTTGATACATGATGGCAGTCTTGCGAACTAGAAAACTATATTTATAGATAGGCACGTTCCAAATCACACTCCCATTTTTTCTGAACTGCTAGAAACAGCCATCTCCTTCATGGTTAGGATTTAGCCATTTGTGTCTACAAATCATTACAATCATGCACAGCTACCACACTCCAGTCTGTCTTTCCATCACAAACACAGCTCTCCCACTGCTGAGTCCCACTGTGACTCTGAACTGCAGTTGGAGTGTGTTCTTGTAGGCAGCCACTACCAAAAACAAGCTAGACAGGCTTGGATTTTCAAAATACATTGTGGTAATCAGTGAAATGTTGCTTATTACTTACAGAACAGTTTTTGGCAGAAGATCTTACAGTATTTCACAAATGAGGTCAGTGAGAGAATCCTCATTTCACCAACAAAAAAATGGAAAAGTGAAGAACCCAGACAAGGCAGGAAACAGGCCAGGAGCAGCAATCAGCATTTTCAGTCCTCTGTCTCCCATTTTAATACTTCTTTTAAAAACAAAAATTATTTGGACAACACAGGAGTACTGTGCTGCATTTGAAAAATGTTAACACACCACATATATTGTGTGAAACAATGCTCTTTACAAAGCCTGTGGTTTCTACAGGGGACTTCCACCTACAAACTTGCTGCACATCATGCAGTAAACAAAGTGCTGAACACAGACTCTGAAGGCTCAGAAGAAAGTGCTGCTTTTTCAGTTGCAAAGGAACAGCAGAAAACTTGGTGATTTCTTTGTAAGTTAGAGTTGTAGCAGGTTTTGACTTAAAAATAAATTATTGAGAGCTGAAAGAGCTTCCAAATGGCAACTTGTTTACCTCCAGTTAACAAGTGGATTAACATACAAACAGGTATTTTAGTACTCTGCCCTTCATCAAAGTGTATTTTCCTTGATGGTGACTATTTAAGTATTTCTACAAGAGTTCTATCCTCTAAAATAATGAACATTTAGACAGTTGTCAACAGTTCTGTATAAGGGGTTCTAAACCATGCATATTCTTTCTAATATCTACATATTCAAATGTGATATCAAAGTCTAAATTCTAGTATACATATGCATACACACGGACTGAGCCATGCTTGCAAAAATACTCATCCCTCAGTGACTTGTAATAGAGCTAGTTTGGGAATGCTTGTCCAAAGTCACCAAAGTGTGATGATGATGCACTAACAATGCAGAAAGTCTTCCTTGTTCCATGAGCTGAATAACAAGATGACTGGACAATACTACTGACACTTCTCAAAACTTAGTTCAAAACAGGGTGCTGCTTTGACCACGCTGAAAATTATTCTTAAATTATTATTTATCCACAGCACTTGTCCACTCCCAGAAATACACCTGCAGGCATCATTCCTCAGCAAGCTGCTACACGGGCCAACTTTTATTTACACACCCCAAAGTCTAAATCCTCAACTGCCTGAATTCTGCTACTGGCAATTGCTCTAAGATCTGGACTGGAAACCTCAGGAAACCAAGCTTGCAGATTTCCACCCAAAACCCAGGACTCCTGTCTCCACAGTCAACTGGGATGGAGATACTAAAATAAACTTTAAATCTTCCCGGAAGCCCATGGGCTCTGACTGCAATCAGATGCTGAAACTGCTGCATCCCTATAAACTCTTTCCTTTTCTGCCTTTCAGCCCACGCTGCTTTGATTCACCAGTCCAACTGGATGATGCTTTCTGTATAGCAGCTGACTGATGGCATTTCCATACTTTCTGAAAAGAAGAAAATGCCAGTGACCTTAGTAAACTCCAAGACTAAGGCACTTAAATGCTTCCAGCAGTCTAGCCATTATAGTTTTGATTTGTTCCTTGGCTAAACTGACCACCTCTTACTGACTTCTGTTTATCTGCAGTTCAGTGATAAAGTTCCGTTAATTCCCCAGTGAATTGAAATATTTAGGGCAATGCCACAGCTGTGTTTATTCTCACACTCCACCACAGTTATGTAAATACTGCATATGGAGCTGTTTCTGATAAAGCCCATACCAACCCAAAGGAATTTTATGTTAGCTCTCGATGACTGCCAAGATGCGCGGCATCTCTCCAGCTTGGCAATGCATATGAATAATATCACATTTTCTCAGAGATCATTTGGCAAACCTTATAATAAAAGAGTAATTTTCTCTCTCCTTCTCAAAGACCCACAGTGAGCTGAGGAGTGTTTCCAGCATCCCCTTCTCCACCCGCAGAACACAGGGGTGACACAAAACCCAGTGCTTCCAAATGCTGTAACCGGGCACGTAAGAGGAAAACTCCCTTCCTCTCTTCATCAGATTTTCTACTTCACAGAGGATCAGAAGAAGTTGAAAACAAATGTTTGGTAGACCATACTCATTCCACTTTTGATAAAGCTCCTTTCTGTAGGAGTGTTCATTATCTAAGAAATACCTTTTATCAAAACTCTTGAAAGTATTTCTGCCACCAGCACTGGCTCAGGACCAAATCAGGCACTGAGTTACACTTCATGACTCTTCCCGGGTCAGATTATGTATTCAGTAACTGATTAAAGTGTGGAGTAAATCCCTTGAAGTTAATGATAAGCTGGAGCCAGAGTTATTCAAGTCCATCACACTACTTTGATTTTGCACAGGCACAGAGAGGAACAAAACACTCTGTCACTGACTTTGCAAACTTAAAGATGAATCAAAGGCCAGACTGTTCACTCTGCACTTCTCCTCCATCACTGTCTGCACATGAAACCACAGTAAATAATTTTGGTTTTTCTGAGTGCACAAACATAGGAACCTTTCCAGGAAAAGGGAGAATTTAGAAGAACACAACCTGATTTATATTTGAAAAGTTGTAGGTTTTGTTATAAAATAAATTTAAAAAAAACTATTAAGGTTCTTTTGAATTCTACATGCTGCATCAGGAGATGAACCAGGAACAGAATACATTAAAATTAAGCAATGGAAACTTTGGGCATAGTCTGTAAGGAAAATATT
This sequence comes from Geospiza fortis, assembly GCF_000277835.1. Taxonomy (NCBI): domain Eukaryota; kingdom Metazoa; phylum Chordata; class Aves; order Passeriformes; family Thraupidae; genus Geospiza; species Geospiza fortis. Next base: position 4,133,767 of record NW_005054321.1, read on the forward strand.
CCAGAGAGAGACTGTTAGGCTTGCAATAAATTCCCCAGCATACTCTCTGAAGAAGCATCTTCATTTGATGAACCTAAATGGAAGTGAAAGCAATTTTACCAAGCAAGCCCTGCTTGGTAATCAAGTGAAATTTTTCTATGTGAAAGGCTCTCGGTCCCCTTGCTGTCAGAAGAGTACTTGCTGTATTAAGTGTTACTTGGTGACTTTCAGCTTACAGTGCTAAAAATGATGTTGATACTTTCCTGGGAGCTGGACTAGACCGATGTCCAACCAGAGGGTGTATATATCACTAATGAGCTGTCACAGTTGATTTCATTTCTATTTGCCACCAGCTGGGCTTTAATACAAGCAATATCACAGGAGTTGTGCTACTTGCAAGTAAAGAAAGGATTTGGGTCTGCAATGGACTTGCTCACACCGCCGCATGCAGATGCTGACCACTCTGCAGAGACATCACACACTGCCTTCTCCACCCTGAGCAACCACAAAAGTAATTGAATAGTTTTTAAATGTATATGGATATTAAGGAGCACGACTCTTACACCACAGTGCCCAAAAGATCTCTTATATTTTACTTTCTTGATTTTTTCTTTTATATTCTGGTTGTAATTGCACTGAATATTGGTAATCCAGGAATATAGAGTTCAGCCTTCTTCACACCAGAATCAGCACAAAACAAGACCAAAAGCGCTGTTTGAAGGAGGAACTGGGGTAAATTATTTGGAAAAAACCCCCACAAACAGCATTATTTCATAGAGATGTCAATAATTTGACTGAACATTAGAAGATGCCGAAATTTTAAGAACAGAAGATGTGATTGGTATATTCAATACACTGACCAGAGGTCCCTGAAGCAGCTGTTTTCCCAGAAGCAAAGCCACAGCCAAACTCAAAGCAGCAGCAGCAAAGCAAACCTTCTGCAGCTGGAGCTGCATCTGGGCTTGGCAAAGATCATATAAGTGCAGCTGGTAATAGTGGTAAATGACCCCTTCCAACTGAGAAGAGGGTGGAGGGTCTCATGCTGCTGCATAAGTTCATGGGTTTGGAGATGAATTAGATGCCTTGTGGAAGGAACACCACTTTTGCTGTTAGGAAGTGCTGTAGTAGGACCCAAGGGAAAGAAGAGGATGTGATCCACAAGTGTGGGTGAAAACTGATATGGAAACAGGGAAAATTAGTAGGGCTGCTGACACATCAGCTCTGTCTTGTGGATGAGTTGTCACAGGAGAAAGTCCTGCTGGAAGGGAGAAAGGGCAGGTCCACCTTATCTAGCAGGGTATGTCTCAATGTCTCATTATGTTCTAGATCTACTTTTTGACTTCCATGATCAAGAATCCCAGGGATCGCTGCTTACTTGCCAAGTGAAGGAAAACCAAAGCCAGACAACCATGACTACAAAGCCACATATTCCTTCTGGATCAATTACTGGCCTCTGAGTGCTGTAGGAAGAGGCCCCACCTGGGAACCAGCCTCCCAGAGATAGTGCCAGCTTCTTTGGGGACAGTGTGCATGGGTCATCTCCTGACACTTTCACAACTGGCAGCAGACCCATCTTCCCATTGAATAGACACAGAGACTGATGGAAAAGCTGTAGGTAAGTGATGAGAAGAAGTAGCAACTTCAGCAAAACTCTTACTACAGTAAAACAGGAATTTCCATCAGCAGAAACACAGGAGAAAGCAAGCTAGAAGTGACCAGAAAGTATTATTAAAGTAGCAAAGTATTCACACGCAACCTAAGCACTAAGGACCAGCCTCAGCATCTACCAACATTGAGTTGGGGCACCTCTGATGGCAGCCCAGCACCAGGGCTCACACTGTGATTGCCATTTGCTGCCATTTCCATGACTACATAAGGTGCAAGAGAGAGCAGCTTTAAATACAGCGAAAATCCTGCTCCTTAATCAATGGCAGATCAGGCCAGATCAGAGCTGTGAGACTGAAATCCAATTTGCAGATGGGCTGGGAGGTGAGGGAAAGGCCAGCACTGAGCACAGGACAACAGCCAGGCAGGAAAAAGAGCCTTGAGGTTGTCACTGTCTCCAAACCATAACACAAGGACTGTGGGAGCATACCGGGAAACTGAAACCCTTGCACATCAACTTTCTTTCTTTGGGACATCTCAGGAGTCTTTAAACTGCTCTTCAACATCATTTAGCAGCAGCTTGGGTGTCAGCACTTACATACCTTTACATACAGATGCACGTAAAAACATGAATAACTATTTGTTCTCCTCTTCCCTGCAGGACTCCCACTGCTCTTCCTTTTCCTTTACTCTGTGACACATTTCTTAGAGCATCTATCTTTCTACACCTTCTCAGAGCTTTGTCTTTTTTTCTTTTTTACAAAAGTGTTTGTTAAGTAAAGTCCACTGCAGTCTTCACTCTCTGGGTTTGCTGCTCTGCCTTGCTGGTTGGATTCTTCTTTAATCACTTTTTCTTAATTTGTGCTCCTCTCTTCCCTCCATCCATTTCTCAAGGCAGTTCCTTTTTTTCTGTTTCCCTTCACCTGATTATTTTCCAGTTCCTTTGCTCTTTTTTCCATTTCTCAGCTCACCCCTCTACAGCGGAAGCTGATTGGAAAAATCCAAATTCTTTGACTTTTTCAAAATTCCCCTAACTGAAGCAATGGCTGAAAAAAACCCAAAATGCAACACAAAAACCCACCAGCACATAGTGGGGTTTTTTCATTATTTAAATATTTTCCCAGGAAATAAAGACTTCGGTTAAAAGCTTGTTAATCAAATATCCAGCTGAAAGATTTCTTCCAGCCTTAGTTACTGCCACCTCCTCATCACTCACATCCTTCCTCACCACCCAACTCACAGGGACCCATTTTAATCCTGTCAGGTCATGTTCAGCCCAGCTCACACATACACACAGACATCCATAAAGTTTTATTTATGGTCACACATATGCATGCATGCACAGGCACTGCTTTTGAGTTACACATGCAAGAGGTTTACCCATTCCTATTTGATTTATGCTGGAGATGGGAAGGACATCAGGAGCTCACCTGTATGGCCCAGAAGGATGGGGAAGGGAGAAAGCCCCATGCCATTACACCAGGAGAAAAGATTCATCTTTTTTTTTCAAGAAAATGAGACATGCCTAGTCCCAAATTCACCAGGACCTGCAGAGATTGAAGGTTAGTCACAACAGGCTGTAACAATCCAGTTCTTCACTGGTATCTCAAACACCCTGCAGGAAAACTCAGGGGTTTCCACCGTGTCCCCAGATCCTGGTGCATCTCCCAGTAATTCAGCTCTCAAGCCATTATCCAGAGACTACGCCAGCCTTTAGGACATTAGAAACCTATTTTAACATGACTTAACAGAACAAGAATTAAATAATGAAAAAAACAAGTAATGAAGTTCACTTTAGTTTCGTGATTTGTCTCAAAACATCAAAAATGCTCATCTTTATGGGAGGGATAGTCCTACAGAAGTGTCTGATCTCAGTGGCCTTTCAAGAAAGATAAGAAAAAATTGAGGCTAACAGAAAAATTGGTATGACCCAAACTAAAACTGTTTGACTTGTGGGGAGTTTCACAAATGATAGAAAACAACTATTTCACGTAATGAAAAACAAATTTGAAAGTCATCATTTCTGTCTAGAGGCTTCAGGGCTCCAGCTCCTACAGGTTTAGAAAACTTCCCCTGATCAAGATAGATGACTGCAGCTTACAAAATGCACCAGCAATTGCAGGACTGCCCAAAAAGCAGATTATGTAGATGGCAGAGAGCTGTCAGACAACCAATTATAGAACCATTCATTATTAAATCTATCAGTTAATGAATTAATTGTAGCAGTTAATGACTTGCCCCCAAAACACTGTTATGAGAGAAAAAATGCAACGTTACAGGTCCCTCATGAGACAACCCTAGCCCTGAATGCACTGACCCTGGCTACTGAGAAGGGTCCCACAGCCATGCAGGGTATCGAGGAGGAAGAGGAGGCCTTCCCCATGACCCATTCCACAACTCCACTCCTGCTGCCCATACCCCAAATTCTTCCCTCTCCTGCCCTCAGAGTACTGAAGGGGTGCAGCCAATGCCTTTTTAGCTAAATTACCTAAGTTCTTTCAACTTGAAAGAGGCAACAGTACATAAACTTCAGGTGCTGCTTCTTGTTCATCCCATCCAGTAAAGAGCAGGTTTTGTAAGGAGATCAGCAGTTACAGAACAGGAATACAACAAGAGACATCCAGATTCACACAAAAGCTGGATTCGGATCCATTACAGTAAAATAGTTGGAAGCTAAGGTTAGAAACACATTTTCATCATGACTTTAAATTCGCAGCCTTTTCTGGGCAAGGCTGTAACAGACCAAGCACACTGTGATAGCACAACAGGGTGATTTAAGGATGAGGGGAGAGTCAACCAGAGTTTCACCCTGATTATTGGCACTTCTGTTCTTTTCTGGATTTGAATTATACTCTTTCAAGTTGCTTTACTTTAATGTTGGATTGTTGATATAGTATCTAAGGAGATAATAAACACAGGCCACCAGGAAAAAACCCCAAATGCTAACAAAAATTCTTGATATAAATCAGACTGACTGAAGCATGCTCAATGACTTCTTCAAAGGACTTATTGATATTCATACAGTACAACATGTCTGCACCAATAATGATAATTAACTGCTATGTGCCTTTCATCCAAGGATCTCAAGCTGTAGCTCACAACAACACTATGAATTAAGTATGGTCTCTGCATTTCACAGAGGTTCTACAGCCAGAGAGCAGCTCAATAACAACACAAGGAGCAAAGCACAAATTCCTTGAGGAGATGTGGAGGGAGACTTTTAATACTGGTAATGCGCCCATTCTATATCTTTATCCATGCTCTATGCCTCATGCAGACATAAATTCTTTGTCTTTCCTTGCCTACCTACAACATACAGGAACAGAAAAAAGGCCCCAGTTTCCTAAACCAGAGCCAAGTCCAGCTACATCTGTACTGTGCACTAGGGAAATAAATTCCCACCTCCCCAGGAAGCCCCACAGAGCTGTGGGTGTCCACCCAGGAGTGACACAGCTCCAGCGTGTCAGCAATGCCAGCACAGAGGTGGAAATGGGCATCACCTCCTTCCTCCTTGGTGCAGGGCACAGCCTTTTCCCAGCACTAACCCCATCTGGGCTTGCTACTGCCAGTGCCACTGGCTACGCTCAGTGCTGTCAAACTACCTCCTAAGAGGCAGAAAACAAGGTAAGTGTGACCCGCGCTCTCCAAGAGTGGCTGTAACTCATCCTGGTTCTCTGGTCACTCTGTGGCAGAGCCCTGCCCTCTGTGAGCCCCAAACATAAGTGGCTCAGGGAAACCATTCCCCCAAAGGCAGAGAAAAACCCCAGGCTGCAAAGGTGCACCCCTAAGGCACACTGCTCTTGGAGGAATCAGCACACCAGGGCCTGCTGATAGCTGGCAGAACCAAGGCATGGTCCTGTTCTCTAAACAGGAGAGAGGCAGGCTGGGGGCATGAGCCAGACCATGTTTTCATCAGTGAGATATCCAGAACCTTCTCTACTGCCTAACACTTGCCTCCCTATCCCCTCAGTTCCCCTTAAGCTATATAAGCAGGAACTTGAAGAGGTACAGGAGCTGCTTGGTCTTTCATTCCCTCATCTACCCCAAGATGTCTGTCTTTTTATTGCATTTTTACAATCTTTTGCTTATGCCTTATATTTGTTGTGAGCATTCACGACTCAAGTGTTTTGATGCAAGGACTTGTTTCTACTATGTCATGTTAAATCTGTTTGAAATTCAGTTTTTTTCTTAAAAAAGCTTCAGCTTTTGTTTTCATGTCTTATTGTAACAAAAGTAAATACATGCAAATTCACTAGAAATTGTTTTATATTTAAGATTTTGAAATGCCATGTTAGAATCACACTGCTATTTCATACTGCATAAGTTACTTATACACCAATACAGTTCAAAATGTTAAATCTCATGGACACTATTACTGTGCATTACTGACATTGCTGTTATTAAATAGTGTAAGAAGAAATTATTATTTAAAAATGTGTGTAAAAGGAAGTTTGGGGAGCAATGGCTTTGCAACAGATCTTCAATGAACACTTCATTTAATGCATCAGTATTTCCCAATGCAAAAAAAAGAAAATCACACAAACAAAAACACCTCAAAGTAATGAAGTTCCTTGAATCTATTGCTGCCTTTGGAGTAAATAGGTCTCAGTCTGTCCTGTTCTGCACCTCCTTGATGTTTTGGGAAGCTCAGGCAATTCCCAGATGCAGCTCACTGTGCAGTCCAGAATGAATGGATACCAGCCAGCTCTTCTGCCATCTTGTAGCAGGTTGACCCTGAATTCCAGGCACCCAGCAAAGTTATTCTATCACTCCCCTCCACTAGTGGTGAGGGAACAGAAAATATAACAGGTTCCTAAGCTGAGATAAGGACCAGGAGCAATCACTCACCAAATATCATCACAGACAAAACAGGCTCCAACTTCAGGAAATTAATTGAATGTATTACTTACAAAATCACTGAGATTATTGAGAAGTAAAATAAATCTTAAAAACACCATCTCCCTCCCCCCACCCCCTTCCCTCCCAGGCTCTACCTACTCCCCTCCAGTGGTACAGGGAGACAGATAATGAGGTTTACACAGTTCATCACAGGTTGTTTCTGCCACTGCTGCTCAGGGACAGGAGTCCTTCCCTTGCTCCAGTGTGGGGTTCCTCTCATGCAGATCTTCATGAACTTCTCCAATGTGAGTCCATCCCATGGGCTGCAGAGCTTCATGAACTGCTCAATGTAACTCCCTTTCCTCAGGGTGCAGTCTTTCAGGAGCAGGTTGCTCCAGAATGGATCCCTCACAGGGTCACAAGTCCTGCCACCAAACCTGCTCCAGTCTGGGCTCCTCTCTCCCCACAGGCCTCTGCCAGGAACCTGCTTCAGCACAGATTTCCCATACAATCACAGATTATTTTGGGCATCCTCCTGCTCTGGCATGGGCTCCTGCATGAGCTGCAAGTGGATCTCTGCATTCCTGTGATCCTCCATGGGCTGCAGGGGCACAGCTGCCTCACCATGGGCTGCTCCGTGGAAATCTCTGCTACAATCCCTGGAGCACCTCCTGCCCCTCCTTCCTCACTGACCGTGGGGACTGCAGGACTGTTTCTTTCACATATTCTCACTCCAATCTTATCTGGCCACAATTACATCTGCAAAGCAACTTTATTTTCCTTTTTAAATATGCTATCACAGAGGTGCTACTACAATTCCCAGTTGGCTCAGCTTTGACCAGCAGTGGGTCCACCTTGGAGCTGGCTGCCATTGGCACTGTAAGACATGGAGGATGTTCCTGACAGCTTCTCACAGAAGCCACCTTTGTAGCTTCTCTGCTACCAGAACCTGGCCATGCAAACCCAACACACACCTACAGAATGTACCCGATCAATTTTATCTTCTGACTGTAATTAGTTCAATCCTGAAATGGACAGTGATAGGAAAAGTTCACTACTGGGAATCCATCTCAGTCCATTTTTCCTAGCTTCCAGACCAAAGCAAACCTTTCCCATCAGAGGGCCAAATCTTGCCAATGAATAACCCAATCATTAAGGCTGGACCCTGCTGAAGTTCCCTGTGAGGATCACACTGCTCTGGACTCCTGACACTGGAAGAACATGATGTGTGCACACCAAGTGCTGACAGGATCAGGCCCACACCTCCTGGGTTTGGCTGAAAGATGTGCAAGCAGAATTTTAGGGCGACTTCAAGAGCAGATGAGAAAACCTTTTCCGCCCACATAGCATTGTCTCATTTCTCCAGGGAATGTTGTGTCTCCTGTGTTGTGTACAGAAGTACCTTTGTATTATATCCCAAGATTTTAAAAGCACCAACAGAAAAAATTTCACCTGAGAGACCTTTTTTTTCTCCTGTTCCTTAATATCATCATCAGAAATTGATGAAAAGCTTTCTACACTGCAGAAGATTTTCTGGTTTTTGGCATTACAAGCCATGGTCATTTCCACATGTTCCTTCATTGGGAGGGGATGCTCCTCAGTGAGGTCTGACATTAACCTGTACTGCTGCCACCAAACAGGTCACTTATCAGTGAAAACACAGCAAACAGCTGATTTAAGTAGCAATTATTTTAACCAGTTTCTTCCAGCCTAAAATATAACAAGCCCTGCACACAGAGAAGAATGGCATAGATGATCTACATCTTTTCTCCTGTTGCCATGCTTTTATTATTAAAAAAAATCCTACACACTAGTTTTGGTATTGGTTTGTATTAAGGATCTTCTCCTTGGTATCTTACAGCTTTTTTTAACAGGTAACAGAAAAGATCTCCTCCAGAATGAACCCACAGGCAGATCAGATGAAGGAGACATCTGAGAACTGCTGGCTCTAAAAGCATCAGACATCACTTCTGCTCACAAATAACAAGCTCACAAAATAACAAGCTCACAAAACCATCTGAGAGTAGACACAGACTTGAGAATCTCTGAACTGGGGTCAGTCTTCCATGAGAAGAAAAAAGTCCTATGCAGGGCTACCAGGTCTAATGGGAAAAACAATACTCCTCCATGACCATTAAATCCACATTTCACTGCAGCTTTCTAAGAACTGGAGATAATTCAGTGCCAACAAGTAAGTATTTCCTTTTGGGTCCCTTAACATAGGTATCTTCTCATGCTGGACATCAAATCAGTTCATCCTGGTCCCAGAAGGCTGCTGACATTATCCCCAGCCCATACTGAAGAAATCACTGCACTGGAAAACTCAGGCTTTCCATGTCCACACTTGCTGTTAAATGAAAATTAGCTCAGTTATAGTCCAATATAGTCCTTTAATGGCCAACATATGCTTTGGCATCCTGCCAGCAGAGCTCTCTTAAGGCCATCCAGCAAAGCGACACCATCAGTTACAAAATCTCTGTGTGTCAGGTCACTGGGTTAGGAAACAGAAGTGTTGTAAGCATGTAAGGATGTGGCTTAGGCTCTACTGTGAGTGAAGACAAAATTATCGTTCTGGAATTGGATTACTATCTTGGAAGGCATTCCAGTAAGAAAGGGTCACTGCATTGTAATAGCATTAATACTGGGAAATATGAGTTCCAGTGTTCAGAATTATTAAAAAACACTGAAACCAGTAAAGATGCTAATGGGGTGCTACTACGACACAGCAGCTAGCACGATGGTGAGGTACTGCATGCTTGGATGGAAAAATCCATCTTAGACTGCACTGTGCTGGACTACAGTAAAAATCAGAAGTCAGTCTTTCCACAGGAAATGACAGCAACACAAAATGAAAACCATGATAACAAGCAATATAAGTCTCCCACACATTACTTCCTAGTAACACTGAAGAAAACACACACATGTAGCATAGTTCAAAAAAGTCAGCTCCACTACAGAGGTACCATGAGCAATGAGTGTGTGTCCCTCTGAGTCAGTCCTGGCTCTCAAACCAGGAGGGTCAGGAGAGCGACAGAAGGTGAAAACTACAATAAAATCAAAAAAGAAAGGGGAAAAATATGAGAAAATAAAGTAAATGCAGGCAAAGTATCATTACATTGTACTGATTCCAAAAATGCGACCTGTATGAGTATTTTTAAAACACACACCATGGCAGAGAGAAAGACAAACTCTCGGACAAGTGATACAGCTGTCAAACCTTAAACTATGCAGACATATGTGGAAAAAAGAGTGGCCAATATCAATAAACATCTAGATCTAAGCTGAGAAGGACTGCTAGGGTTCTTTCTGGTTTATAATTGCACTTCTGTAGCAGTCAGCTACACTGACTATGGCGGCAACCACTGCGTGAGATGAAGAGCCAAGGCAAAGTAAAATCATACTAAACAATAAAGCATGGAGGGGGAAAATTAAAAGGTCAGACAATATAAAAAGGAAAGATGGAAAACAATACAGATACTAATAAAGTTTCTGGATTGCAGTGCAAGCGATTACAGAGATTACATCCTTCCCAAACCACTTTCTTCTCTCCCCACTTCTCCTTATCCTTTTCTGCAAATGAAAATCTAACTTTTGTTTATGCCTAAATGTAAATGCTGAGAATCAAAGGCATTACACCAGCTTCTGAGCACTGCAAAAAAATGAAAAGGCCATTATTTGGATGGAGAATTAGTCTGTATCACTGACTTGACTGCTCCTTTTTTTATTAGCAGCTGTTAGAGAAGGGATCAGGGATTGTGCTGGTGCAGTGCAGCTGTTCCACATATGTTATAAATAAGGGCTGGTAAAACCTCATCCTATTTTTAACATTAAGAAAAAAAAACAAGCCACAAAAACTCCCCATTAATGCCTTGTAAGTGGAACTTTTCTCCTCTTCTTGACTTTAACGTCCAGAACTGAATACTCAAACCAGACCATTCTTAAAACAATATTCATTTAAAAAAGGAAAGAAAATGCAATTTAGTGGAATCAGATTTAGGCAGCCTGGAGGAAGTAACCAATTAGTGTGTACAGTGTCTTTTCCTTCAAAAGCAGACACTTGATCATGATGAAAACAACCCCCCGAGATTTTATTTCCAAGAAAAGTGATGGATTACTGCATTGAGGTTCCTCTAGCATAACCCAAAAGCTGAGCCACGCCTCATGTGGCTCTGTCACCATCACCCACCCTTCCCAAAGCTGTGCTGGCTCCCCTTGCTGGGTCGGTGCGTGTGGCCAGAGCCCCTGCTCACCAACCCAAGTCCAGAAAATGACAACAACCATTCAAGGTGAAAGTGAAATCCCAGCCCCAGGCAATCCCCACTCACCTGTTTTCGGGGTCTGACACCGTCAGGTTGCGTGTCACGTAGCACATCTTGAGGGGAATTGTCTTCCTGTCCCTGTGGATGGAGAGCGAAAGCTGCGCCATCGGCTCAGCAGAGGCGCAGCCCAGGCGCGGAGACTCGGGGGGAGGCGTCTCCCAGCCGATCTCTGACACGGGGGAGCCTTTCTTCACATAGGGGGTTGCTTCTCTCATGTATTTCACTATGGAAGAGAGAAAAAGAGATGGAAAACAATAAATAAATGAGTATTCAGGAGTTGCATGCTTGTGTGAGTTCTCTGGACTGGTGTTAAACCTCAGTGCTGTCCATTAATTCTGCTCACCAAACATCCCAGCACAGGAAGCTGTGCAAATACAGAAGATGCAGATGTGCCTGCTGCCAGTGTCAGAATAGTGCTATGAGAAAAATGAGGGAGAACAGAACAGGCAAAAAAAGAACATACAGCCATACACTGTAGGGCCAGGAGAGCCATCCCATCTTTCTGTGACAGTAGGTAAGCAGTCATGCAACAATTGCTTCACACAGAAGCCATGAGCTATCTGAGATACAGGGATGTTTAAAGAAAGACATTCAACCAAGTGACAGTGACCCTATTATTCCCCTATCTAAAATGTCCCAGCAATACTTCCAGCAATACCAACTCACATCTAGCTTCTGGTTCACGCGTGTCAGTGTCCCAACAACTACTTCTGCTTGCTGGGAAGCAGTTTTGTCTAATCTACTTGTACATATATATATATATGGAGCAAACAAAAACCAATCACTTCTTAGCCTTCTCTTGGGGAAATAAAATGGAGTTTGAGCCTTTTGTGAGAGTGAAAGTGTCAAATTAGATCTCAGCCTCTTCCAGGCTTTTTTCCAGAATGGATAAGAAAAGTGAATGTAGGATTCTGAAATTATCTTAATATATTAAACTATCTTAGTGCATTATACCTCTTTCACATGTATGCTTCATCTTCCCCTCTTTATGCAAGCAAATGCTGCAACATTTTTCTCTTGCTTTTTAATTATTTTGGTAGTTTAAGCTCACAGTTGCTTTTGCTATTGATGGGCTTGGCAAATCTGCCAGTCAAAGCCTCCTTCCCCTTCACAAACCTGATGGAGCTCAGACAAGACAAGACATCCCATTTACATGCCCTGGTTAAGCCAATATTCCCCCAGCACACAGCTGTGGCTGCATCACTGGCTGCTGCCACTTGATTGTAGCCACAACTCAAACAGCAGTGACACAACCTGAAAGGGCCCGGGCATTGTGAACTTGCTTGGGGGAGTTATTAAAATGCTGTGGGAGAACATTTCAAGGAAATGGTGCAGATCATCATGTCAGCTCAGCTGAAGAAGCTGGGAATGACTGAACAACAAAAAGGTGGGTAAATTACAAAAGGGCATTGTGGTGAAGGATGCTAAATT
>NW_005054321.1:4145982-4157983 GCF_000277835.1 Geospiza fortis
AAGTATTTAGAAGAGTGGAGAAGAACAACAGTGTTCCTGTTATCAAAACTACAGATCAGCTGATTAGCTTCAGCAGCACTATTTCAAGGCACTTCATAAAAATTTTACCAAGAGAGAAACCAGTACAAATCTAGAGTCCGGGCTCTGTGAGCACCTCTTGCTCTTTTTCTCTAAAACACCTTAGTGCCCATCTTGCCATTGTTCATTTTATCCTTTTAAAAAAAAATATGTTAACTTCAATCACAAGGATTTCTCCCTGGAATATGGGATATTCCTTTTTGGGAAGGACCATTTGTGATTTATCAGAAAGGCTGTCCACTGAACACTGATGTTTTTAGTTCCTTGTCCGACCATATTCTGAGTATATTCTTAAATTAATTTGTTCCCTTCTCAGGAAAGAGTTGGCACAGAATTCCGCCAGGCTCCCAGAAACTATTTCAGGCAAAAAGAGTTGAGATAGATTTTTAAAAACTTTTTAGATGTCTACCTAAAGTCCATTATCTAAAAACCTGTGTCACCTAACTCCCCAAACCAGTGCTCATCTTTGCGTACTCCAAAAATTACATGATTTTCAGAGGTGCTGAAAATAAACAATTGTTGCCAGTGTCATAGAGATGCTGGTTTCAGCAGCTGCCATCTCAGTTTGGATGTACTCATAGCCTTAGGGAAGCCAAGAACAGAACAGATACAGATGTGTGAATCTATTCCTGTTAACACTGAACACGACCTTGTCATTAATTTCCATGGGCGGAACAGCTGAAGCTGTGAAAATCACGTTCAACTTCAAACAAAATTTTGTTCCCTTTAAAATTAGAGATTAATGATTGCTCTGTTGAAAAAAGTAATCCAGTCAGTTTTTGAACACTGATACAATGACATGCCAGCAAATGTGATTCCAAATAAAGGTCCAGGTCTCAATAGTGTAGCTATTTCATCTGTGCTATTTTTGTCCTTTTCCAGTTGCAGTTATATCCATTCAACCCTAGCATATTTTAATTAAGAGGAGGAGAGAGGGGCAGGGGGAGGAAGGAAGCTGAAGTAAAGACTTTGGCTGGAAACTTAAGCAGAACACAAAATGTGAATTTAATTCCCCAGAGACGGGACAGAAGAAAAGAGGAAGCCTTTCCGTGTGCCAAAAGCCAAGTTTCCATGCGACGCACCGGTGAATTCATGGCAGACAGCTGCAGTATTTCACAAAATCCCATGAAAAAGGAAGCAGGAATAGGGGGAGAGCAGAAACACCATCCTCTTTCCAGAAACTGAGCCTCAAGCACAGCAAAAGCCAAGAAAACTACCTTGAGGAAATACATCCTATGAAAATTCCTTCCAACTTGTGAACTCACAGACATCTAGTTTCTACTACATCTCAACAGAAGATGGTTGCTCAGCCCCAGGGATATGAACAAAGAGTTATTAATGCACTGATAAACTGCTAACACCATCTTCATATGAAATTCCACAGTAGAATGAAAAAATGAAGTAAATATATGCTTTCTGTAAATAAATAAATAAATTAAAAAAAAAATTCTAGCTTCTACTAATAACATCCCACTTCCTAACAAACACAACCACAGGTCTCTGGATTCATGGTTGAATTCTGCTGGGTTTTACAGCCCAGACTTTATGGCTGTTGCAATTCAGGTGTGATTCATATTTTAAAAGCCCCCAAATGGATACATATAAAAGCACAAATATAATATGGGAGTGGAACAGGTGGCAGAACTTGATCAATTTATATAATTTTTTGCTATTACTTAAACTTCAGAGCCACTGCTTTTCATTTACTTCACCAACATCTGTAATTACATGTCCATAACCAAAGCCCAGTTTATTAATTTAGCTGAGATCAGGCACACATTGTTCAGATGACTCATAAGTTTTATCAGCAATTATTTCCTATTTACCTCTAAATTCTGGGTGCAAATACTGCAGAACATGCTGTTTTATAACAATGCACCAGCAACCCTACTACACACATAGCAATTTAGGATGACCCCACACTTTTACATTCTGCAGCCTGCTCACTAGCCACTTCTTAATCCACATAGCAGAAAACAAGCTGATACCAGCATCTATTACAGGCATATTCCTATTCCACACTGTGCTATCTGAGAATCATGGGTACAGCAAAGTTAAACTGCAGTTATACAATTCACTTCCATCATCACATTTTAAAACCAGAAAAAAGATGATACAGTCTATTGGACATTAAAGTAATAAAGTGGATAATACTCTGTTTTCAGAGCATTACACTCAAGAGCTGGATTTTCTTTTCGATACAGTGGCACAAATTCAAGTACTGACCGAAAAAGAAAGTGACTATCAAAAACACTGGGTTAATATATTGCCAATGAAACTACCAAATGAATTAAAATTTCAAAATATTAATAAAAATAAATAAATCATGCCACTGTATAACAATTTTAAATTATTAATAACTATATTATAGGCACATATATACATATATATCTTTAGAGTATATACATATCTAACATATATACAAATATTAAAAATGCATATAAAAATGCCACAATCTTTAAGACCACCAGAATACTGCAAACACAGAAAACAACAGGCAGGGACTCAGAAAAAAAATCTAATAGTTTCATTATTTTAACTCAATTTATTTATAAACTGTAAGTTTAGTCAGGAGTTGTCTAAACTCATTTGTTTGATGTTATAGCTCAACTTCAGAGATCCTTATATTCAGTACTAATTAATGATCCATACCCTTTTGCTGCACCACTAATAGGAGACTGTGGTCAAGCAATTAAAATTCCAATCTCCGGAGTGCCCCTCCCCACAAAGAGAAGAGGAAGGGAAGTGGCAATCAAATGAATTAATCCACTGATACACATTGAAACAGTCTGGATTTATTTTTTCATCTGCAAGACAGGCAACGTAGCTTCCAAAAAAGCACTTCATTTATTTGTGCTTCTGCCAAGTCCCAAGACTCCACAATGAATGCTTTGTTACTCTTCACAGATGACTTTTGGGGGGAAGAAGCAGGCTTTTAATGAGAGAAATACTACAGCCCAACTTGGTCAGGTTCTTGGCCAGACGCCTTTCTGAGGAACTGGGAGTCTTCTGACACGCTCACACTGTTTCCTAGGAGGGAAGACAAAGACCACGGAGGGGAAGCCAGCAAGCCTGTGGAAAGCTCTTCTGTTACTACAGGAATGAGGACAGGATGTGTAGGTTTACAATACGAAAGCAAAAGGAACAACATACCTGAATCTGATTGAAGACACTTGATCAAGGAATTCCCCTTTGAAGGAGGAAAGCACAGAGTGTCCTCTACCATAATACCAGCACTTGCCTGCTAGGCTTTATGTGAGAGATCAAATTTCCTCTCAACTCAAGCCAAGTGCTTGCCTTACAGTGAAGCACTGTATAAAAATGAGATGAGCTGCTGGTGCCATCATCAAAACTAAGACCCAAAGAAAAGAATTTATAAATCAGACCATCTATGAAGACACATCACATGATCCTTTCAGCAGCTTTAATCTGGGCATAAACCAAAAACCAGTCAACAATCCTGCTTGTCAGTGTTTCCACTACATTTCCTACAGAAACATCTGTTGCTACACTTGGACAAGTATTATCCATTAACATCATCTGCTTTCCCCCATGCTGAAATGGATGTGAAACAGTAAACCTCTCGATCTGCCAAAAGCATCAGATCTCCACCTCTGGGAGAAGACAGAAATTAGTTAAAATAAACACCTTGTGAGAATAAAAATCTCTTTAATGCTTTTGCCGTTTCTCACACTGTAGTGAGAATACACTCAGCTTCCCATTCTCTGCTGTTTTAAAGTAATTCCACTGAATTCAGTGACTTGTCTATTCATCTCTTAAAGAGACAGGCTTGGATTTAAATCATAAGGGGCTGTTTTTAAACCCTTTTAAAATATATTGCACTTATTATACTTTTTATGTGGAATACAAGAAGGAATATTTCAAAATAATAACTTCAGAAAGATCCTAAAGACAAACACATCTTTAAGATAAAGTTTACCTGAAAGAAGCACCTTAGCAATTGGCCCTAAAAGGAAGCTAGCAAGCAATCAGGTTTCAAGTTTGAGTTTTCAGTAGGGTACAAATAGGCTGGATTAAAAAGATCAACAACTGCATTTTAAAAATACAAAGAATACTTCACAGTCTGCTTTTAAATTTGCAGCTGCTTTTATAGGAAAGTTGAAGCTATGTTAAGGAGGGATATAAGCACCATTACACACTTGCACTCAACAAATGAAGGCAGTACCTTCAAAGTACCTTACAATAAGCAATTTTATGTAGTTAAGAGAATTTTTTTGTCAACAAGGCAAGAGATTTGTGGTCCTGGCCCCATCAAACAGGAGAAAATGAGACTAAATAAGCTCTTCTCAGGAAGCCATGCAAGCATGCAGTTTGTGAAACCTCATAGGTTTGACAACTCAAATAGGTCACAGTGATTAGCCACACTGTGTTATCTACATCAGACTCCAAAAAGATAACTCACCACTAAAAATGTCTTAGAAGTTAAGAAATGGCAGGGGAAAACCCAGCACAGGTCTTGGCTGGAACCCCCTGTGGACACTTCCTCCTTCCCATCTGCACCAGGGGCTTCCACTCTGATTTCAGCACTTGTGAAGCTTACGCACATAATGGAGATTACATTTCCAGGCCATCCCCTGCTTCTGTGCAACACCAAAAATTCTTCCCTTACTTATCCTCAGTTTCTTTTCCTGAGACTTTGCCTGTGGTGTGAGCTGATTCAGCCACTGATTCCCTAGGCCCGATGTCTCCCTTTAGCAAACACTCCAACAGTTTCTGAGTTTCCTCAGCATAAATGTTTTCTAGGGAGGGAAGGCTTTATATGTCTTCTTATCTTATGCAGTGTATCAATTTTGTCAGCTAATAATTCCTTTTCATTCCTCCACAAAGCCCTGGTTTTGTACTGCATGCACATAAAGCAGCATGAGCAGAGCACACAACTCAGGTCCCACCAGCCTGCAGCAGACAGCCTGAAAGCTTCACCTCCAGTCAGCTCTCTGAGGTCACCTGGAGCTGGTCACTGCTAACCATCTCCCTTCAGCTCCTTTGTGAGCTGAACTTCCATGCTCTAATAATAAAGTTCATGTTCAAAGTTAACAGCATGCATGCTTGAGGAATGCAGGATGAATTTCAGTGCTGGGGCGAGATTTTCTGTATTTCTCTTCAAAGGAGATTAACAGTAACTAATCAGACACAAACTTGTGTCACACAGAATCACAATGGAACTGGAGGCTGAATATGTGACACCAGCACTTAAGCTGATGAAGTGATTAAAAGCAGTAACAGGTTGTCAATAACCTGGTAGACAAAATTTTCAAACTGGTAAAGTTATAATAATAATAATAAACTAAAGGCAGACTGTTTCCATTGGGTATTTCTCAACACTTTCCATTATAATGTCCATTACATACCTACTACGCTGAATGTGCTACAGTTTCCTTCAAGTAATTTAGTTTATTTTAAATTTCAAAGTTTCTGTTTCAATCAATTGGATGTATTCAGTTCAGAGTTTTGATATGTCACTAACAATAGTTGCATGAATTCTAGAGTCAAGGTCCCATAAGCTATTCATCTATCTTTCAAAAACTTTATGTATTGCAGCAAAACAAATGCATATACATCTCTTCAAAATCTGAAAAACAAATTTTAGCTTGTAAATCCCAGAAGTACAATGTTTGGTTAAAAAGAAGATGCTTATAGCTTGATCTAGGAGACACTGATGCTATCTTGAAGAACTTGTACTCAAAAGAAACAGGACTCAGTGGAGAACAGGGAGCAGATGCATTGCACAAGTCTCTCTTATCAAATAAACTACAAATTGAAAAAACTACTGCCAAACCTGAAGACTGTAGCTACTTAACCTACTACATTTTTAAGTAAAATGTGACACAGCTCATTTGCTACATTGTTATGTGACACTGAACTCTGCAATTAGAACTATGCAGATCTTTCATAATGGAAGGGGAAAACATCTGAAACTGGCAATTTGGGAGCTGAACATGGAAATTAGCAGTCACATTTGTCACATTTTGAGAAAAAGCGTTGTGGGACCTGTGAGTCACTCACTGATAACCAAACTGGAGCTTCGGCTTGTCTCCAAAGCTGAATGTGTTCTAAGTTTAACCAGAAAAAAAAAAAAAAGGAAAGAAAAAAATTTAAAAGGGAAAAATTACGTAGTTTAGTCAAATGGAGTAGGTAACCCTACTCAAAGGTACAACAGAAAAATGTAACTTCATGTAAAGCAGAGAAATGGAGCAAAATACATTTCTTTAATGAAACTGTGGCCCTCAGATTTGTAAGGGCCTTTTCCTACCCGAAACTGACACTACATTTTAAAATCTTTTACCTATATGTCAGGAATAAGTTGATTTGGAATTTCTTGTGTTCTGCTCATGCTTGTTTCCCTGCCTCTGTCAGTATTTATAGATCCCTCTCCCATCACCCACACACTCAGATGGAATTCAAGGTGTCTGGCATTGCCAGCCTGCTATAATTTTTCTATTTACATGAGTAATCTCAAGTGTCAGAACAAATATTTCAGCCGCTAGTGATTATGTGAAAAATACATAAGGGTATTACGGTTTTAGAGGATGCTGTTATTTCAGCAGGCACACAAATCATTAAGTAGTACAGGGTAGACTGAAAATGGCACTCACTGAGAGGGAAATTATTATGCTGTGTATGATTGTACCTCTTTTACAGATGGCTAAACTGACACAGGCAAGTTAAACTGCCTTCCTCAAAGTCATGCAGTAAGTCACAGACAGTTCTCAGCACTACACTCAATTTCTACCTATATTACTTTTTCTCTTTAAACTACTCAAAGAGATCCTAGTGCAAGTGAAAAGTGGATTTGCAATGCCTACTGTCTTCTCCCTATGAGAAGACCTTTGAGGACCTCCTAAGATCTTCAGGATTTACTGTGAAGAGCAGAGCTGCAATCACTTGCAAAGTTTCAGTTCACCCTTTTCATTCTTCACTGGACAATACCAAGAGCTTTCAAAATGAACAAACTCAGGGCACACATTCAGCTTAGAACTTGCTGTAACTCCTGTGGCTGGGCTGTGCACCAAAAGGCATCAGATCACCATAGAAGTCTTTGTTTTGGGAATCCTTTAGTTTGCAACCTTACCAACAGGACAGGCCAACGGCCATATCCAGAATGCCTGGTTCTGAAGCCCAAGCACAGCCTCACACTGCCTCCACTCTAAAGTCATTTGCAAGATTACCCAGCAGGAGAGTGGAGGACCTGGAATGAGGCTTGGCTGTACACCAATTTCCTGGCTCATCTACAGGTAAAAGAAAACCACCTGAAGCAGACAGATTGCTCACTGAGGCACTGGAAGGGAGAGAAGAGCTCACATGACACCACCCCTTGTATTTCAAGAGGCAAAGGAATCAGGACTGTATATGCAGGAAGGGTGATGAAAAGAGCTGGACAATGAAACATTAAGCCACATCCTTGTGCCTCAGTTCTTTGGCTCCCAAGTGAATGGAGCTCTTTTCTACCAGGGATTATGGTTTTCTCTAGGAATAAGCCACTGAAATCCTATCAACAAACTACAACAATCAACAATTAAAGAATAAGCACACCAGTCATTAGCATCAGCTAAAAGGTTTTCAGAAACCACCTGCACTTGGAGCAGGCATGGGAAATTCTCAGAACTGATGCACAGAAAGAGACTGAGACTGAAACCCAACTGTGCTGCCATAGCACTGTGGATGGCATCATGCGCTGCTCTTTGCATCTCAAAGTCTCTTACCAAGATGACAGCTGTTCTGTTCTCATCCCTGAGGAGCTATGGTTACTGTGTCTTAAAAAATGCCAGTGATCTGTGATGGAATATGGTCCTCCTGGAACTTCAGTGCATAATGCAATTTGGGGTGAGAAATACTTGGGAGGAGGGGCAGGTTTATCACTTTTAAATAGCCTCATCTAAAACTATTCTACAGACAGGATCTCAAAAACTAATTACTGAACACAGTGAACTCACAAAACACAGTGAATCCTCACAAAAATACTGATTTCAGAAACTGGTTTTTTCCATGAAATGGTTTTGTGAAGTGCTTTAAAAATACATCTTCATTCAAATTCTTTTCTTTCTCTACAAACAAAACAGAACTGTGAACTGACATTTTGATTTAAAATTACTTTTTAAGATCAAACTCCTTTTCTAATAAATATTGCATAGAGTCTCCCAGCATCCATTTTGTCAACTGGAAAATTTATACAGTTATGATTCTATTAGGTTTCTTGCAGTGGACTGGGCATTTAATCAATGAGAGCAAAGAGCATCTAAACAGGGTTAGGCTGCAAATTCCTTTCAGTGAGAAGTTAAATCCCCATTAGCTTTGAGCCATAAGCCCCCCTGGGTTTAGCATGCAGCTTAAAAGATAACTCTGTGAGGGGTCACGGCTCTTTACTGAGGCACAGAAAGCCTATTTCACAGATCGCCCTGCAATAATAATGTAAATATAATCCCGTTTCAGTGGGCACTTTATCCTTACAAAAAACAAGCAGTGTTTTCTGTCCCAGAAAAAAAAAATCACATTAATCTTCAATTTAGGGGTAAAGTAATTCCCTGCTTCATTCAAGCCCGACTTAGAGAACTACTGAGTCTGCCCTGGCCCTGTGCTGATGCTGGGGCCAGCAAAGTCCCCCCATCTCCTGTAGGGCACGACAGGCTGCTCTCAGCAGCTGCTTTCAGCAAGTGAAGTCGACTCGGCACATCAAAACACATTTGCTAAATACTGGTCTTGACTGTTTCAGGTTAGGTCAAAGCCAGGTTAAAATAGTACAATCTATTGTTTTTCAAAGTCTGCAAACTGCCTGCCAAGTACTTTTCGGTCAGCTAGTACAAGAGGCTGATAACAGAGGCTGGAAAAGAAACTAGGCTTCAAAGGGCTGTAATAAAATGCAACTGGTTCAAATCATCACAGAGAAAACCATTTGTTTAATCAGTGAGAAGAATGGTAATTTGTCTGTATCTCAAATTTATTTGCCATTTGTATTACTGGACCACTTACCAGGATTAGTGAGGAACCAGGGCATGACAGCCTCAGATGCTGTTCAAACACAGAACAAAAAGCTGGTCCCCTCCCAAAGATCTTAGAAATCAAGAACAAGTTAAAGGACAAAAGGGACACGACAAGAAAATAAGCAGGCAGAAGAGCCCACAGTAAAAATCATGCACATATCTCCCCGTGTTGTTACAGCTGCACTGCATTCCCTGTAACGGAGACAGCAGTAGCAGGTGCTGTTTGTAAAAACACTGAAAAAACCTGACTGGGGTGACACAGTTGCTAGGATGCTTTTACAATGAATAGTGGCAAGAATTTTCCGTTGTTCTCACTGCTAGTTCCGAAGAAGGGATTCCATCAAGACATAAACTTTCAGCACCACCTCAGGCATAAAAGGTTTTCACACTGGAGCTACATCCTGAATTCTGCTGTTAAGACATATAGATATAAAAGCATTTATCTGAAGCAAGGACAGCTGAAGTGACTGGGAGCAGCTGGGCAGATGAGGATGCCCAGCAAAGCCTGTATGGGCAGGCAGAGTGGCCTTGAGGCACACAGAATGAAAAGTCCTCAATACATGGGCAGACTGACAGCAGCTGTGCTGAACCTCACAATCTCTGTCTTGGCCTCACACGCTCAGGCCAATGCACAAAAAAGGGGGAAAAATACCCTGCTTGTATGTCTGTCCTGTGAGATCTGGGGACAATCCTGTTGCAAAAGTAAATAAGCTTGCAAGGCTTGCAGACTGAAAGCAAAGGATAGTACATGCACATGTTTCATTAATGCAACTGGTTTTCTTTATGCTCTGGTGCGGGAGCACCTTTGAAATGAGGAGCTGAATGCACAGCTTTTTCAGCCACATCATCGTGTGCTTTTACAGAGGCTTGGGGATACACAACAGGGATAACTATCTGTTTGAGGCTTGTTTGCTTTATTTAGCTCAAGGGCAGGTCTCTCTGCTACTTGCAGAGAGCACAATCAGATTATATCAGTGCTGCTGCTTTTTTTTTTTTTTTTTTGTTTGAGGCTTGTTTGCTTTATTTAGCTCAAGGGCAGGTCTCTCTGCTACTTGCAGAGAGCACAATCAGATTATATCAGTGCTGCTGCTTTTTTTTTTTTCTTTTTTTTTTTTAACAGCAGCAGCACTGATGGGCACAGAGGGGGAAAGAATGTATCAAGAATGTATCCTTCTGCCTCAAAGAGCTTCTGATCTCAAGGTCACTTACAATTTCTGCCAAAGTCACTGGGTTCATAATCAGTGGGAATTAGCTCAGGTCAAATGGTCAAAGCTGAAGATATGAATAGTCTATAAAGAAACAAAGACTGGGAAGTGGGAGGAAAACTAACACTGGCAGGTTATATAGCAGCATGAGTAGCTGTTGAACTCCAGTTCAACAAGAGATATCCCAAATGGAACCACTGAAAAAGAGCTTTGAGGTCAGCTTTAGTGCTGACACCATACCTCAGTGCAGATTGCAAACACCAGCCTGCCTGTACTCCTACAGTCAGGGTGACTCTTCTCTCATCTTGCACACCGAAGACCATGAGAATCATATCAACATGAATTTCTAAAGAGATCACTCACATAAATAAGCAGACATTTGGATTTATTGCTATTGCAGGTTTGTGCTCCAGTTTTTAAAGGACAAGTTTGAAACTCTAGATTTCAGCAAATATCAGAAACTGATAATTCAATATTTATCAACAATTCAATATTTATCTATAATTCAATACTCATCTACAACTCTTTAAAGACCAATTCTGCAACTGCCTCCCTTTTAGAGACTGTAAGAGGCTGAAATAAAGTTGGTGGCAGATGGAGAGCCTAAAGCAAAACCTTTGAGGAATCTGACTGATTGGTTATTGAATTTAAGAAAAAAAGATGAGGATCTGGGAGAGGATTTTAAGCTAGCTGGTGGCAGAGGTATGTCTGTGACATTTACATCTCTTCCAGCACAGAGAGTGTTAGAAACTTATTCTGGTGGATAAATAATGGTCCACTAGTTATCCTAAGTTAAGAGCTGAGAATAGTGGAGTGCTGTATATAGTCTTTGTTTAACCAAGGGTTATTCTGTAGTTCTTTCATTAAATGCATGATAGATTAGAGAATGTACAAGCCTATCAATTGCAAAGAGGGCAGACCAGGTCTGAAGTTTGTGCCAGTAAATAGAGTACTTCTAGGTCACTTCAGCTTCCTCCAGACTGTTTTTCACACTATTTATATTTCACTGCCTTGTCTTAGCCCACTGAAGGGACAAATCATCATCACCTTCAGAGGCAGGACTAGGAGACTTGTAGGATTCTTGCAGATTGACAGCACAATCCCTGGATTTCAGTTTAGCTTACAAACACTAGACCTGCCTGGCTCACACTCTGAGGTTTAGAGGATTTGTACTTAGCATGCAGTGACACTAATGATCAATGACCAGAAAGCCCTCTTCAACAAAAGCGTTAATGAGATAATTCAGTAGCAACAGATACACAACAGAGCAACTATACAGACACAAGCCAATACAGTAATACATGGACATTTATAAATATACACAGATGTACATGCATCTTTTCAACACATGCCATGTCCTAGGGTACCGTTAAGAGATTTCTGGCTCCCCATTCCTCCAGCAGCTATTACCTGATCACAGTGGTTCTACCCCTCAACCCCTGGCACCAATGCTACATTTGTTCCTCTGTCAGGAACGGAGCAGCAGCAGCAGTCTCCCCTTCAGCCAGCGTGTGCCCCAGCCCCTTTGCTGCCTCCCTCCCATGGGCACACACTGCACACCCCTCTCACCCACCCCACTGAGTGCCAGTCTCCTCCCTCACTGCCCAACACACCTCACCTTCCCTTTTACCCTTTCCTTCCCACAGCAGCAGACTCCTAACTCTTCTGCTAAGGAAGGGAAGGAGGAAAGAGAGGGGGCACAGAGATATTCAGTGCTGCTGA
>NW_005054321.1:4157993-4159814 GCF_000277835.1 Geospiza fortis
CTTTGCTCGTGCAGAGGCTGCACAAAGGGAGCAGCAGCTGATGCTGGACCCCAGCACCTCTCCCACCCTGGCAGTGCCCTGTGCTGGGACAGGTGCTGCAAGAAGCTCCCAGGCTGTGCTGGGCAGCTTGCAGGGCTGTCCCCATGGGAAAGCACAGCAGCAAGGGCAGAGGCATCCCATGAGCTACGTGTTGTACTCTGGTGAATGATGACAACATGTTCATGTCAGGAATTCTATCTACCATTACATAGAAATATTGTCTCTCTGATAAAATATCTTTATAACATTCATAGCACTCTCTAACCAGTATTTTCAGGTCACTTCACAGCAGCTCAGCCCCCACCAGTCAGATCAATTTGTGGCAATAGGGTTTTAGAGCCCTCTGCAAATTGATGCCTTGGATAAAGCAGAAAGGAGTTATCCATGCTGGACCACAGCATGGCCACCACCACCTTCTGGCAGGCATGGGGAGTTAGAAGAAATTAAAAGACAAAATATATATTTAATAATATAAAGTCAAATTAAGTTTTGAGAAAGGGATTGTGATTTTAAGGAAAACTTTATCAAATCAAGGACACTGTATCCTAAAAACAAAACAAAACAAAACAAAAAACAACAAAACCAAACACCACAAACCATGCAAACACAAAACAAACAGACTGTTTATTGGGGCTGTTAAAGAGATGGTACCTAACAGGATGAGCAAACTCATTACTGCCTGTCTATCTCCTTGAAATTCTTCACTTTCTTATAGTCTACAGTGCATTTCCAGAGCATTAGCTGCAATGGCGAATTCCAGCTACATTCAATACAGGCAGTAATTAAATGGTTATAAAAATGTGGAGCTGGAATGCTGACAAGCTCTATGAGCAGCATTATCAGCAGTGACGGCCAGGGAGTCAATCTGCTGCACTTCTCCAATGGTTTAAATAATGTTTGTCAGGATCCCACAGTCAACATTTTCTCCCCCCTTCTCTTTGCATCATGCCGCAGTAATTGTGCAGATGCCTGCTGTGCTCAGGAGATGGAAAGCTCAAAAAATTCTTCAGGACAAGTAAAACACCAAGAGAAACCCTCAGTCAATCAAGTTATGTTCCACCCTCCAACAAGACTAACCCAATGGGCTACCAACAGCTTCTCTCCCAGACGTGCAACCAGTCCTACTGCACCCCAGATCTTCCTATTTCTTACTTGTGAACAGAAATAATTATATTTTTAAATACACACTCAGGAGTGAGTGGGTGATATGTACCCATGAGGCTCAAGAAGGAGCTTCATATATTTACCTCAAAATTTGTGATCAGGGCTTTCGTAGTAGATGAGAATCTCTTGAACAACATAGCTGTGGAAAAAATGATGGGCTGTGCTATTGCCTTGGTCCAACACTCACTTAAAACCATTTCCCAAATCTCCTACAGTGTACATGTAGCAGCAGGGCCTCTTCATTCCCCAGGGAAGAGGTGAGGAAAGCAGGTCCAAGCACACAGTGACCAGGCGGTCCCTTCTGCTGTGTCCATTGTCCCTCATCCCTGTGCTGGAGCAGAGCTCTGTTGTAACTACAGCTGACTGAAACCAAGCCTCTGACTCGTGCTGTGATGAAAAGCAGGCTCCTTTGCAAGGGCTGTCACTTTTAGGAGAACCATTGTTTTTCTTTAAACTCAGCAGTTGCTCCTCCAGCGGGAGGAAAGGAAGTGTGCACAGGCAGCCCTGCTGCCAGCCAGGCCATCCTGCACAGAGCAAAGCCCCAGCTGCTCACACAACCCTGCCTGTTCCTGGCATCCATCAGACAGAAATATCAGCAGAAGCAAAGGGACACACACT
>NW_005054321.1:4159855-4181759 GCF_000277835.1 Geospiza fortis
CATATTCTCTGTTTACTACTCTACAGTCCTTCTGCAGCCTCAAACAGACATTCAATTTAAATTACCTTCCCCTACCATCCTCTGCTTTTGATATCCTCACTAAATTCTTTTTATGGATACCCCTTTGTGCCTGCGCTCTGCTTCTGACAAAAAAACCTACAGGGCTTTCCAACTGGTAACCACTATGGGGAAGAAAAGAGATCAGCTCTATTTTATCTGATTTGTTTCATATAATCAATCATTTAGGCAGGTCAGGCCTGAGTAACTCCACAAAACTAAGAATATGTAATAGCTCATCATCTTTCACTATTATTCTCACCTTTCATCCCTATTTTATTCTCATCAGCAGTTACACACACTTGTCACACCTTATCCTTAAATGCTGATCTCTTCAATCAATGCACTGTGTCCTCTGCCTTCCTTCTGCATTGCCCAGCACCGCAGGAATACGATTCTGACATTCTCTAGAATGAAAAAAAGTCTGTCTTGCTTTTGGGTTGCTACCACTACAGACATCCAGCAGTCCCGCCAAAAGCTGGAGAGGCAGGAGGAAGGAAAACACACCTCAAACCTTAGACAATATACTGTACCTCCTTGGAAACACTGATCAAACAGCAGAGTAGAGACTTTATCAGCAGCCTGCTAAAGGAAATAACCAGAGGCAAACCCTTCTTAGACACCAGAAGATCTACAGAAGGAAAGTGGTATGAAATATTTTCTTCTCTTGCAGATTCTTTGGTAAAGAGATATAAAAGTGCAGCAAACTGTCTCCTGCATTAGGACATTATAACTCTCACTCTTGACACTGGACTCTGATGTTTACAAAACATCAGTTCCCACCACAGTCTTATAATATTTCTAGCTGATTAATTAGATTAAGAAATAAATCAACCGTGAAACAGGATTCACCAAAAACCAGGCTCTATTAATTCTGGGGCTGTCAGACTTCATGTTTTTCTGCAAATAACCAGGAAGTCCAATTACATGCACAGCAAAACACCCAGAACATTAGATTCCTCAAAGAATTTACAGAGAGAGCCCAAGCCCAAAATAACACTCTGTCTGAGCAGGAACCTGTTGCCTTGCGATGGGAAGAGCCTGAATAGCACAAGACACGCAGCTGCCTTCAGCTTGTGTCAAGTCCTTGCCAAAAGTACCCATGAGCAGAGTCATCTCCACTTAGCAATGCTCCATACTGGGCCAGATGGAATCCTTGATGGAAGCTGAGTGGAGAACTGAGGCCTGAAGAGCCATAAACCCTCTTCTTCCTACACATGCTCTTCAGCTCAGAGGCTGCCTGGGCACCACCAGCATCCACTGCAGCAGCCTGGCCCTGCTGACGATTCGAGTCACCAAAGCCACCAATCCCCCTGCTTAACCAAGCACGGTGACATTGGTCTTTTAAGATGAAAAAGACCAGGAAATCTTGTAGAACAGAAAACAGGCCTGGCTGAGCTCCCGAGACTTCAGGAGATGATTTAATTGTCTCTGCTGCTTTGGCACAGTTAGCTTTTGGTAGACACATGCTGCTGCTATTCCCTTGGTGATCAAGTTAGCAAAATCAAATGACTAAAAATGAGAAGCCTGTGAAGAGAAGGAGGCCTTTAATGTGATCTAACACAACTTAAAATCTAAAATGAAGACAGCCAACAATGTGGCATAATGGGAGGAATTCGCTGAGTTAAAATTACTATGTTAGAAACTGGCAATCTCTATAATTCACAGAGATAAATAGTCCTCTCGAGAGGGCAATTCATGCAGCAGTTATTGTAAAGTGGGAAGAAATCAGCTTTTGGAGCTGCCAGGTTTTCTCCTTTTCTTTGTTAACAAGCATGAAGAGTCAGTATCTCATTTTAGTTAGCTGTCAAGCACTTAGCTAAAGTTCAGAGGAATGAACTTCCCCCAGAAGACCAAGAGACTCCACTTGATCAACCTGTATTTGATCTTGCATCAAATTCAGTATTTTAAATCCAAGGTCATATCATCCAATTATAATTTGTGAATGCTGAAGCACTACTGCAAAGACTTGGGAGACAGGAAAATAAGAGTAAATTAAATGCTCTGGAGTTTCCATAAGGTTTTTTTGATTACATTACCATACCCAAATCACATGCATATACATTATTCTTTTAACTGCACACCATAATCAGAAGTGGCAAGGCAGTTCATTAAGTTTTGCAAGTCCCAGCTAATGTATCTTGGAAAAAAAAAGAAGCTCAAACCCACCCATCCTTCCTTTTCCCATTCCTTCCGAAACCTATTCTAAATCAAAGGTATGGATTATCCTGTTGCCAATACAAAGCTTAGATAGGCAGAGATAGAACAGACATTCAGGAATTCCTCTGTGTAGGTTTATTTGGATGGCATCTTGCATAGACAGTGAGGAATGGATGATTAAAAAAGACTTTTCTCAGCAGGTGTGAAATTGAATAATCTTTTAAAGTAACTATCTGTGTGAGGCAAAACTAAGTAGAAATACAAATTTAAAAGATCATGACAATCGAAGAATAAATAAATAAATGTATTGTCCTTTTTCATACAGTTACACAACTACACATCCCTGTCACCAAGAAATACATTACACAACTCAATATTCATCTTGACAGTTCTGGAACCACCTGTCACATACAGCCCCTGCAGCACTGCTCACTTCTCCTTGGAAGTCTCTCGTGGAAGCCCAAGGGTTCTCAAATGTCCTGCTTTTTGTCTTCATAAATCCAAAATCATAAGTGAGGCACCAGAAATGTACTATTTACACCTAATAGCATCTGAGCTGAACAGGCAAAACTCAGCTGCTGAGCATTCTCCCCAGTCCCTGGGGCGATGCCAGACTTTCAGCCCCTGACTGCCTTCACTCCACTGCTCTGCTCAGTGG
Organism: Geospiza fortis; assembly: GCF_000277835.1. Lineage (NCBI taxonomy): Eukaryota > Metazoa > Chordata > Aves > Passeriformes > Thraupidae > Geospiza > Geospiza fortis. Next base: position 4,162,731 of record NW_005054321.1, read on the forward strand.
TGGTTCCCAATGACATTAACAAGAATTAAAACTAAAGGCCAAGCTGTCAAAACATGATGCAGTTACACACAGTCCTGCAAATTTGACTGTTAATTTCTCTTATTATTACCACCAGTATTTATTGTGAAGATTTTTACTTTGAAACCAATGAACTCATGCATTTGCATTGAACAGCGAGGACTGTCTGTAGGAAAGAATTCAATTTAGAATATAGTACTGCCAAAGGGAAAAAAGGTTGCAGGAGCTAGACAACATATTGCCTATGTTTTAATTGATGTTTTCTTCTTTTAAAAGAATAACGATTATTTTATTTATACAACTAAAATTTGAACTGCACTCTAAACCCTCTTCCATCACTGAATCAACTACTACCTTATTCCATTTTTTTATGGTAAAATTACAATAATTCGTCTTAACTGGACAGGAAAAAACAAACCACTTTATTACATATTCAAAAATATTTCAGCAATCGTAAATTACTTTTCTCTAATGCAAGCACTAATCTGGAACACAATTATTTAGGAACTTAGACTGCATTTATATTCAAGCATAATGACTAGTACCCTCAAATCATGGTCAATTCATTCACTCTCTGAAAAACTAGTGTCCACATGGGAACCTTGTTCTGAACAACCACTTTAAACAACTGGCCCCAATGCCCGAGGTTTTCATCACATCAATTCTCCAGGCTCACATTACTGCATGCCTTCCAATCTCACATGCACAATTTCAAGGTACAAGTTAAAAGTAAAGCTATATATGGAGGTCTTTCAGGACTTGTTTTGTGCATGGAAGGCACATTAATATGTATTGTTGACCAACAGTTATTTTGGGGATCTTCATTTCCAAATGCTAAAAAGTGTACATATAAAGGAGAAAGTACAGGACTTGACTTTTTGAAATGTCAGTTACATAGGTGTATAACAAGTAAGAAATTCAAAGCTATGGGGAAAAAAATACATAAGAAATCAACTTCAAATCAGGCAAGGTAGAAATAAAACCAAAAGAAAATCCAAAGTTTTCCAAGTCCATACCCAAAAACATATAGAGGTCTAAGCTGACTACAGCATGGAGAAACATATTTTAGTTTGCATAGAAAATACTTTTTATTTCCTGGCAGTAAAAACAGGACACTGATCTCTCTCTGCCACAATCTCAGTCAAGGACGGGTGGTAAAAATAATGGTCAGAAACAGAGCTCCAAGGAATTTATTTGGTAGCTGTATTCAGAGACATTCAAGGGCCAAAAGTTATTTCAGCAATGAAGCAAATCCTCTCTGTGCCCAGACAGCCCTTGCATTGAGACAGTCTATGGTTACAATAGAAACAAGATCACAGTTAATCTCCAGCAGAGAGCTGCACGCCTTGGCTGGACCACAACGTGTAGCCCTTCCTGGTGCTGCCTCCAAAAGCCCTGCTGACAACATCAGAGCTGACCAAGCATTAGTCAGGAGGACCCAGTATGGCTGCTGAATTTCAATCAAAACTAATTCATCCTCTCTGGGCTTTTCCACCTTTTTGGTCATGGATGCAAACCAGATAGAGTAATTAAGGTTGGAAAAGACCTTTCAAGATCATCAAGCCCAAGCTTTGACTAAACACAATCCTGTTACCTGAACCACGGCACTAAGACCCATGTCCAGTCATTTCTTGAACCCGTTCTTGTGCTTAGCCAACCTTTCAGCGAAGAAATTCTTCCTGATTTCCAACCTGAATCTCCCTGGCACAGCCTCTTTGTCCTATTGTTTGTTACCTGGGAGAAGGGACCAATCCCCACCTGGCTACACACTCCTGTCTGGTAATTGTAGAGAGTGATAAGGTCTCCCTTGAGTCTCGTTTCTTCAGGCTAAACACTCCCAGCTCCCTCAGCTGCTCCTTGTATGACTGACCCTCTAGAGCCTTCACCACCCCACTCTGGGCCTGGCTATTTGGCCAGTTTTTAACCCAGCAAAGCATGCACCTGTCCAAACCATGGGCCGCCAGCCTCTACAGTGGACACAGTATTGAAGGTTTTACTAAAGTCCAGGTAGACAACATCCACACCCTTTCCCTCATCCACTAGGCAAGTCACCTGGCAACAGAAGATCGGGATTTTCCTTTCCCAATCCATGCTGGATGGGCCTGATCCCCTGGTTGTCCTGTATGTGTGCTGTGATCACACTCAAGATGATCTGTCCTTCCCTGGCTGACAGGCCTGGAGTTCCCTGGATCCTCCTTCCAACTCTTCTTGCAAGATGGGCATCACAGGACAACCTTCAGTCATCCAAAGCCTTCCTGGTTAACCAGGACTAAAGATAAATGATGGAGAGTTGCTTGGCAAGCTTTTCCACCAGCTCCCTCAGTACCCTCAGGTGAATCCAATCCAGCCCTAGATTTGTGAGTATCTAATGGCACAGAAGGTCACTAATTACTTCCTCCTGGACTGCAGGGAGTCTGCTCTGCTCCCCATCTCTGTCTACCAGCTCAGGGGGTTGGTTTCCCTGGGCATAACTGAGGCAAAGAAAGCATTTAAGTACTTCAGTCTTTTTCTCATCCATGTTTACCACCCCATGATCAGTAAAGAATGGAGGTTTTCTTTGGCCCTCCTTTTGTCATTAATGTATTTATAAAAACACTCTTTGTTATCTTCTACAGCAGCGGCAAGACTGAGTTCTACATGAGTTTTACTTTCTTATTTTCTCTCTACATGACCTAACAACATCCTTGTACTCTTCCTGAACTGACCCTTCTTCAAAACATTATAAACTTGCTTTCTTTCCCCTGAGTTCTACAGAAAGCTCCCTATTCAGCCAGGCTGGTCTTCTTCCCTTCCAGCTCATCTTTTGGCACATAGGGACAGCCAGCTTCATACCTTTAAGATTTCCTTCTTAAAGGATGTCCAGCTTTCCTGGACTCCTTCATTATTTAGCATTGTTTCCCAAGGGACTCCCTGAACCAATGTCCTGGACAGGCCAAAGTCCACTCTCTGGAAGTCCAAGGAGCGGTCTTGTTGACCCCCTTCCTTACTTCAGCAAGAATCAAAATCTCTGTCATTTAATAAGGAGGTTGTAGTGAGATGGGGGTCAGTTGGAAATGGCCTTAAGCTGCACATGGAGAGGTTCAGATTAGATATTAGAATTTTTTTTTTTTCCCACTGAAAGAAGAGTCAGGCATTGGAATGTTGCCAAGGGAGGTGGTGTAGTAACCGTTTCTGGAATTGTTCAAAAGGCATTTGGATGTGGCACTTGAGGAGCCAGGTTTAGGGGTGATTATGATGGTGCTGGGTTGATGGTTGGAGTAGATAAACCTTGAAAGCTTCTGCCAACCCTAATGATTCTGTAATTCTGAAAGGCAATAACATGAAACCAGTGTACACAGAGGAAAAAAAACCACTAATCTCAGAGAAGGTCACAAAATACCCATATACATTTCTAATATGAAGAACTTTCTCACAGCCAGAGCTGAAAGGAGAACTCAGCTTAGCTGCCACCAACAAACAAGCCTGCAGGGAAATGCTGCTGCTCCATGCAGGAATTCTTGGGCATACATTTGTAAGCTACTTCTTTACAAGATTAAAGACTTTGAATATCCTCTTGATACAGGCTTTGCTAACATATACTGTGGGTAGGCTGCTGCCAGGCACAGGTTTGCTTATCAGAAACATAAAGAACAGTCTGGACATACACAATCCATTTACAGAAATGCTTCTAATTGCAAGAAAAGGCTGAGTAAAGCTAGCAAATACAATTTCCTCTAGGAAGACAAAGTACTCTTTTTCCCTTTCAAATGTTTGCACTAATATTCTGTGGTTTCCAGCGAATTATCAAAGGCAAAACTTTGCCTCCTACCAATTTCCACCCTTTTTCTGTTTCATGCGTATTTCTTTGCAAACATCTTCTCTGACTGGCAGTCAGATGCTCAATTTTTGATGAAAGTAATGATAAATGAATCCAAAGAATCTGTGTTTGCCTTCCTTACCTTGGACTCATTTTGAAAGCCTTCAGAAGAATTTAATTAACCACTGAACAAAAGCTACAGAGCTGTAGAGGTTGGAAGGAACCTCTGGAGGTTGCCTGGTCCAGCCCGTGCTCAGAGCAGGACCAACCTCCAGCCAAGAGCCAGCGGCTCAGGGCCCTGCCCAGGCACGTTCTGAATTCCTCTGGGGACGGTGATTACACAGACTTTCAGGGCAACTTGTCCCAGGGTTTGACCTCACATTCTGAAGAATTTCTGCTTTATATTGAACTGGAATTTCCCTTGTTTCAACCTGCAAGATTAAAAAAATATCAACTATGGCTATTTGAAGCCTTAAGAACGGCAAGTGTTGGCAAATCCCAACTTCTCAGCACTGAGATGGGAAAGTGGAAGGAAAAAAGTCGACATCCACTAAGTTTAGTAGAGACACACACATATGGTCAATTCTCTCTCTTCCCAGAGCTCATCCAGGTATTTTGGCCAAGGGCCCCAAGGTGCTTTTGATTGTGGCTCCAACTTGGACCCTGGGTCAGTGCCATGAGGAGTGTCTGTTTTGTTTGTATTTGTATCCACTAACCAACTCTTTAGGAAATTTTTAAGTTTCACATACTGTGGATTTTGAAGATTAAATGCTCAAAATATGTCACCTGGATACAATTGGTTAGATAAGATTTCTGAAGACAAGATTATGCAAAGAATTACCAGATGTACTGAAATAGCTCAGGAAATGCTTCTGAATTGCTGGCACCATTAAATTTGTCCCTGATGTTTCTCTTTCCATCTGCAGAACTATTTCTTTTTTTTTAAAGTCAGTCTTGAAAAGAAAGCAAATAAACTCTGGTCAAGAGTACAACAGAAGGAACAAATGTTTGAGTTGTTCTGAACATGTTCAAAAGTTTTGTTGAATTATGCAGGCTGCAAACATGTATATCAGAAAGTACAGCTTGATGGTAATTTCTGTAATTTCTGATTTGATATTGACCCAATTAAAATACATCAGTATATTTTCATCCCAAGACAGTGCCAGTTGACAATACTATTTCTAACAAAAAAAAAAGGAATATTTTGTCTTTATTGCAATAAGCACAAAAATAAGCAAGAAAATAATATTAAGAGACAATATTAGAAGCTATATCCCAAAGCAGGAAAATGTCAGCTATACAAACAGTATATACCAATTTGTATAAATCAGATGTAGACAATTGGCCCTTTTCCTTATTTGCATCAGGAAGTTCTAGCACCAAGTTGTGTATCACACATTTAGGTTGCACGAGATAGGATCTTATTTTTCTCTTTCAGTTGTCTCTGTTAGAGATCAGTCAGACCAGAGAGTCATTTTAAGAATAACCTTTAAACTGATCATTCAGCTCTGTCATCCCATTTGCCTACTGAAACAAAAATGACAACTACATTCACCTAGAAAACAGAAAATTAAAGGCCAAAAGCTGCCTATCCAGTTCTTACTCAGTTCAGTGGTGGCCACAGTCTCCTTTCCATTACAGCAAAGGGATGCTTCCTCTTCCACAAGAAAGTCACCTGCTGGTTTATACACAGGAGACTCCAACAATTCTAGCACAACACTACCAAGCTGGTTTTGGCCTGCAAAGGTATCACTCTCTTAGTCTAGATTCTTCTTCTGGTTAAGATGTGTCTGTAAAAAAAATGTAATTTTAAATGTCAACAAGTCAACAAGTTCACCCCTCAGGTGAAATTGAAGCACAGAAGAATGTGCAAAATAAATTGACACACAAAAGACCTTTCTTGAAACTTTTACAACCAAGACATGAAAGTGACATGAAAGTCTTCCAGAAAACTTCTTAGGTTTTTGATATAAGGCAAATATGAACAGAAAAACACATTCTTTAGGATAAAAAGCATGCAAAATGTTGGCTTTTGGTGATCTAATTCTTGACATCTCCTGAATTGTTCTTCCTGATATCAACTTAATTACAGTGATCTTCATGAATTTACCTGAAGACAAATTCACAAAGCAGATTACAAGGAGGACAACTGAATATTTTGGGGTCAAGACTGTTAGGGGACAGAAACCACGGATTTGGGACTTGTTGTTCTAATCCTGTGAGAAATAAACCTTGGGATATCAGATTATTGAGGTACTCAAGGTACAAAGAAGTTACCGTAGGTATAGAACAACCATTAGGTGGTAGTATGACAAAAGTACTAAATTGAATAAAGATTAAATTGCCAGAACATGTGGTGAATCTATTCAGATAAGGTTCTTCTGTGAACCTACATTTCACTAGCATGAATGGAAAAGCAGGAAAGTGGGAGAAGTAAGCATGCCCAAGTGATACAGGCAAAACACGACCTCTGTGTGACATTTCTTTGTTTTTCAGTCACATTGACAACTGCATTTTGTCATCCACTGAGATCTACAAATTTGCAGGGCACAGTTGGGATTTTGAAAACCTATGGTCACCACAGACACTTTGTGATTACTGTTCCTCATGCCCTTCTGGCCTCATACTGCTAAGAAAACAATGCCTGTAATGCAGTTTGCAGGAATTAGACCAGATAGCTTGATGTTCTCTTAATATTAACAGCTCAGTTAATGAAAAACCCTGATAAAGACCCCAAAAGCCAACACAGTTTTACCTGCAGCCAAAGTATGAGCAGAATCGTCTGATACTTTAGACAGGAAGACAGTGCATAAAAAATGAATAAAACATTAATACACAGCAGGTAATCAAATGACTAAAGCAGTTTTGAAGGGCTTTATTATTATTATTTTTATTATTATTATTTTTGGCAGGTGGTACCAAAGTACTCTGTCTGCTTTCCTAAACTTGTGTCTCTCAGTTGGAAATACAACGCGCAGTTCTTGTGCCGCAAGGCTGAATTAAACTACATTTTAAATTCTATACTCTAAATTCTATTCAGGCAAAAACTTCCTACAAAATTTCACAGGCAAAAGGAAAGAATACTTAGTTCTTAATAACTTTCATATTTCCAGTTCTGTCTTCAAAAAGGAAATGCTAAAAAGCCTACGATCTGTCAACACACTCCAATTCTAAGTCGTTCACCTGATCTCTGTTTTTTTATATATAAAGTCACTGATGAATGCAGCAGAAAGAGCATGGCCACTTACCTTTTGGGAGGGCAGAACAAAATGTTACCAAGGATCCTACTTTTGCACAAAAGTCTGGGGCAGAAAAGGCAGCAAGCCTGTAACTTATTTTATTTTTTTTTCTAAGACACTTGAAAGACTTCAAGTGCTAGAGGGTATGCTTTCCAATGCTTATGTAACCTGTTACACTTTGACAACAGGGCTTTTTTCTGCTCTATATAGTCTAGCAAGCAGTCTAGGAGCTGGTATAAGCAGCAGACAGGCTGCAAACAGGACCGGAAGAAGAACTCAGTATCTGGCTGCCTCCTGAATTCAAAAGACAGGAAAAAAAGCTGCACATCTGCAACTGGCAGGAAAAAAGGCATGAGATTCAAACCCACAGTGCAGTCGTCTCCAAAAAAGCCCAAGAAACAAAAAAATCCCAATGTGTGACACAGTCCACAACTGCCTCTAAGCAAGAAAAGCATATTTCACCATAACTTTAAGCACTCCTTATTCTAAGACTTGAGTTTTGGTACTGTCCCACATCCCTTCTGTGCTCAGCAAGATAATATTTTTGCTTTATCTTTCACTTCCTTAACAAATCCCCACCTCTCCCTACTAATGTAACCAGCACTTCAGCAAGCCCTTACTATGGCTCAGCACACACAGATAAGCCATTCCTAAAACTGGATTCAATCACCATTTCTCTCTAGAAGTGCAAAAGAGAAGAAATCCTTCAGGGAGAAGAAAGAAAACCCCAATCCCCAAGACAAATCAGAAAAGTATCATCAATGAGCATGTCCTGTAACATAAGTATTTATCTACTGAGAACTACAAGAAGAGCAAACAAGCTATTAATTTACAAAGGTCACTGAACAACCGTCAGATAACAGGATTCAATCACTACTGACATGAACTGAATTTCAAACAGCAGTGGAAGGCCTTAGTTTTGTGTTCTCAATTTCGTGAACAAACCACCAAATGCTATCAAGGCTGCTGGTGCGCCAGGAACTGAACAGGGATACATCTCAGGTTAGGGAACAAGAAGTCTGCAGTACATTAAAGGGAAAAATCTAAAGATTGTACCATATCAGGGTGAATGTTTTTGGGGTGAAAGTCTTCATCTTCTTGGACAGCCAAATCAGCACTGTTTGCCAGCAGAGACACTCAAGAACCTTTTAGCCCAAGTTCTCTGCTCAACCAGGCTTTGCACGCATCCTCAAGTCTTCTGGGAATGAGGCTGAGGAAATGCACCATCCTGAGAAAATCCAAATACTTTTGTTTTGACAGATCCTCCCAAAACAACCACAATCATCAGCACAGCAGAACTCCCATGAAGAAAAAACATTGCCAGTTGTGAGTAAAAGCAAGATTAGATGGATTAGTGTAGACAGAAATGTAAGTGGAATGGAACTGTGAGTTTTACCTTACACAGTGCCAAAGATGCATCTAAAGAGTGCATTTACCTGCTGCAACTGCAGAAAGTCTGGGAGCAAGGATTATTTTCAAGTTTTTCTCAATAGCATTGCTACAAGGAAAAGGGCTGTTCTAAGGAGATGCAATTTTCAAACCATTACTGTGAAATCACTAGAAAGGGAAAAGGGGGGGAAAAAAATAAACCTGAGATAATTCCATCACTGGCATTCAGTCTGCCCAGTAATAAACTCACATGCCTTGAAGAGAAAAGGAAGTATCTGGCCCTCCTGTAAGCAGAGGCACTGCAAGTGGAGATGTGCTGCACGCATCAGCCTAAAGAGAATGGTGACTGCCTCCCAGCTTGCAGGCACTGCACCATCTGTGGCCTTACCTGCTCCAGGAAAAGCTGCAGCTGGAGCACCGGCTGCTATGTGGGCTCCCCATGTCTGCTACTTCAAGGGCAAAGCCATAAAATGAGGATTTAAGAATAAAAAATAAAAATTGTGGAGCTAACACACAGCATGTTAGCACATACTGATTCAGCTCCCCTTCCCCCTCTGCCTCATTAGTATTTTTTATTTAGACCATGGGCACCTTGAAGAAGGGACACTTCTCCCTATATCTGGATGCTGACACCCCAAATTTCACCATGTACCATAACCAGGGCAGGCTGTGCTGTTAAACAGGGTTAGGATTTGTCAATGGATAAGCCAGTGAGACTCTCCAAAGGGTTTACTCATTAATTAAGAGATATTACAAAACAAACCAGTACAAGCCAGTGAGAGTTTGCAAATAAATAAGAAGTACAATTTGTTCACAAGCTTAAAGATTATTACACTCAACTGGCTGAAAAGATATGAAGAGGTTGGCTGGTGCAATGAAGGCAGTGGGAAGCCTTGATTTAAATAAACATAACATTTTTTATCCTAGTTTGCACTTTTTTAATAAAGTTAAATCTTAAATTTATAACTTTCTTTCTTAAAAGAAAGTTATCTGAGCATTGAATTATCAAAATATATTGACATACAGCTAAATACTGTGATACTTGGTGCATTCCTCTTTGTCAGCAGATAAATAGATACAGCATAAATACTCTAACTACTAAAATTAATTATTTGTAATATTACTCTTGGCTTGGATGACACTGAGGGTCCAGAGACAAGGAAAAACGCCTATTCCAATTAAACAGCACTTTTACCTGGGCCTCCATAGAGGCTGTCGTGCTTCTCCCCTACAACTCCCTCCAGTTAGATTAATTGATTAATTTAACAACTTGCATTATTGGAGCTTTGAAGCAAACACCCTTAAAGCCACTGGACTTGGGGTTGTACCTGGAAATCAGCTGCAAGGTTAAAGCAGACAGCAGCCCTCACAACCTGGCCTCCAGCTCAGAAGGTTTCCATTTGTCTGCTGAAGGACTTTACCTAATCTCAGATCTAACTCCATCCTTGTTCCCAAAGAAATTCAGACCCAGAAGGTGAAATTGTGCCATGCAACTCAACAAATCCAAGAGCAGTTCCTTCTTGGTGCAATTTAGCTGCTCAAATACAGCTGAAGGACAAATGTGTTGCCATGTCACCAGGGACAGGGTCCATGTCATGGTTTAAGGATCTGGTCAGAGGCAGAAGGGCTGAGTTGGGCAATCACTGACACTTGAAGTACATCAGGGAGTCAGAGAGAACTTACAAAACCTCCCCATGTGCCTCATGCCATGCCCACTGAAGTTATGCCAGGGTTGAAGTGACAAAATGTATTTTTTTAGCCTATCTATCAAACAGAGCTGGCAGCAATTCTTCACAAGACAGTTAAGTTCACTCATCAACCTTAATCCCTCTGCTTTCACTCTGCTGGGGACTCTGGGGTTTCAGTTCTTTGTGGAGATTCTATCTGTCTCCCAATCCTATGCCAGACAAGAAGTGTTCCAAGGTTACTTTAAGCCATACAGTCATCAGGATACTCCCATAAGGCATTACTGATGAGATTAACATTAGCTATTACAAATCAGTGAAGAAATCTAAAGGGGACAGTGGAAAAGGCTCAGGGAACATCAGAACGAGGGACTGCAAGAAAGAGAAATACAGTGACAATACACTCACATCTCCAACACAGCCTTCTCTGCTGGTCACCCCATCTCAAAAAGGATTTAGAAAAACAAGAAAAGGCAGTGAGGATTAAAAGGATGGCTGTAAGTGCCAGTTTCCAGACATATCAGTAGACTGAGGATATCAGAACATGTTCAAAAAATGTGTTTGATGATAGAAATGACAGAGAAAACAACAACTATTCATCATTTTTTCCTGCCAGAGAACTAATGATCATGCTGTGAAATTATCAGCTAGACAGCTTAAAAGAAAAGTATTTCTTCTTCTACATTTGCTTGCTGCAAGATACTGCAGGCATAGCTTCGGGTATTCCAGAGCTTAAAAAAACTTCAAACAGATTCATGGGGGTTAGGCCAGTGGTGGCTGTGCAGGGGCTGGAGCACAATGCCTGGATCCAGCAGCCCAGAGCAGAAGGGGATATGAAGGGAAGGAAGGGCTCACCTCAAGCTCAGGCAGATTTTTATACATTCCCCACCATATCCCCACTGGGACAGAGTCAATTTTCTCCAGAGGAGATGTGAGGGCTGTTGCTGAAAACAGCATTGATGACACAGGGATGTTTTTGTCATTGCTGAGCAGGGCTTACACAGAGCCAAGGCCTTTTCTGCCTCTCCACCAGGGAGGAGGCTGGGGGTGCACAAGGAGTTGGGAGGGGACACAGCCAGGGCAGCTGACCCCAGCCAACCCAAGGGACGTTCTGTACCATGCAGCATCACACCCAGTACATACAGCTGGGGGGAGAAGGAGGAAGGGGGACACATTCTGAGTGATGGCATTTGTCTTCCCAAGTCACCACACTGCGTGATGGAGGAACACCTGCCCATGAGAAGTGGTGAATTAATTCCTTGTTTTGTTTAGCTTTGTTTGCATGTGTGGCGTTTTCTTTACCTATTAAACTGTCCTTATGTCAACCCATGAGTTTACTCAGTTTTACTTTTCTGATTCTCTCCCCCATCCCACAGGGATAAGTGAGCACTGTTTGGGGATGAGTTGCTGGCTGGGATTAAACCATGACATCCCCAAATACCAGGTTACTGGCCAGTATAAGAAAGAATCCTGGGGTGGCAGGCATCCAGCCAGATCTGTATGGGTATTTATGTACATGCACAGGATCATATCTAAGCTTCATATCTAAGGGTGGTCCCAACCCAGAGGGAGCTGTGGAATGAGGACATCTTCACCACAGCTTTGGAAAGTACCTTGTTCAGGAGCAGCAGCCCTGTGTGCTTCCTACACATTGCCAATAGAAACCCTTGAGAGAGCATTCCAGCAGCTGGAGGTGTGCTCACCACCCCATCCCAGGCCAGGGGTGAAGCCTTCCCTCAGAGGCACTCCAGGGATGCTCACCAGCTCTGCCCCTATAGAAAGATGTGATTCCAACAGCCAGCAAACTTGCAGATTTCTCTTTTCCCAACAACCCACACTTTGGTAATGGCCTCATCCAGCCATCATTTTCTGGATTCACACCAGGAAAGTTCCTCAACCTCCGTCATCCATCTCCACAAAGAACAGTGGCAAAAACATCCTTGCACACGGCAGCCAAGTAAGCTCTCCTCCTTCTGAGCCAAGGCAGGAAGAAAAAGAGTTAAAGATGGGAGGGCAGGGTGAGAGGAGGGACTCATGAAGCCTGGCTGGAAAAAGAGTAAAGACTTGCTGTGATAACTTGGGGAAACAGGATGTCGCAAGGAGTCAAATGCCCACGCTGTTCCCACACCCTGATCAGAGGCTGTCCAGGCTCCCCACCCCCCTGAGGTTTGTCTTTATTTTTAACAAGTGCAAAAAAATCCCCAAGGCAACCCTGTGCTGACAAATATAAATGACTCTGAGTAAGCCCCAAGACTAATTTTCTCTATAGCTCTCCTCCTCTCAGAGGTAATCTCATACCTTCACAATAACAAGATCAAGACAAAATACATCTCTGGTCTGTCTGCTGGGGGGGTCAACAAAACACTGCATCTCCCAGAAGCACTGGAAACTACTGCAAGGCAGAACATTTTTCCCTTAGTTCCCCTACAGCTCTAAATAAGCCTCTGTTACTTCAAGTAGTAAAAAAGTACTGACAAAATCAATCAAATTTGCCCTCCTAGTAGTATTCTCCAGGCCACCATAATAGTGATTGAAATACCAATACCCTTAGTAGTCCCACATAAAGATGGGCTACTTTCAAACATCATTCTCTTGAGTAAAGAGGAAGTTTCCAACTGTTCAAAACTTGCTTCAGTTTAAGAGCTGCACAAATAAGGGAACAGTCTCACTAGGTCTTTCAGTTAAAGTTCAGGGCTCTGAACCTGCCAAGGAAATGGGGTGTCCCATTCCAACAGTCTATTAGGTGGCCACAAAAATAAATGTACCAAATCCTATTCACCAGCAAAGGTACCTACCTGATAAACATACATGTTTTACACATGTAAAATCTTATTCATCTCCTAATCATCCAAACAACAACCAATTTTTTTTAAAAATATGTAGGCACAAATCCAATTTCATACAGTACTTATGTTTGCATATTTGTAACAAGAATGAAATTGTCCAAATGAATTTTTCTTCCGAAGACTAGTCCAAAGAAACCTGAAGTCAATGAAAAGATTCCTTTCTACTTAGCAACTTAAAAAGGCCTTGGATTAGGTTCCAATATGTGATTGAGACTCAAGAAAACACACATGGTCTCTTTCATTTATAATCTCCTACAGACGTAGGACATTCAAAGCAATCTAATTGATCTGCTAATGACGCAAGAAAAAAATAATTCTTACAGCAAATAAAGTACATTCACACTAACCATATTTAAAGATCCCGCTGAAATGAACCATAATATTTGTTCCCTTGCCATTTAAGAAAGAATAGCTTCATTATTAAAAACACAGTGGATGCAAGGCTTTGCCATAACAACTTCTGCTTTTTTTTCTTGCTTTCATTTTTTTATTATTTGTTCTCCCCAATGCACTTTAGTTCCATTAAAATTGGACATTTTGGAAAGTGCTGATTTTAAAATTGGGAAAATTTCTGTTGCTCAGCTTCAAAGACATTAAACTGCACACAGAAATGCACAAACACATGTATGCACAATTTCAGCCTTCAATTAACACTGACTTTATCATATGCTGCTTTGATGGAGGCATTCTCCCCATTTTTTTCAGCAGCTGAGACACTTGAGGGAAGAAAAATACCACTGCCTTGCAGAAGAGGACAGTTTTCTTAGCCAGCCTGTAAAAGACCCAATCCTTAAACACAGTCTGGAAATTGCACTTTCTGTAGGTTTGTGAAAGGCAGAGATAAGTACATATTTACTGGGAAGCAAACATAGAACAGAAATAGCAAGAAGATTCATAACTTAAATTGAAGGGCCTTTAAATTGAACAGCAAGAAAATTCATAACTTAAATTGAGTAAAAAACCCAAAGCCAAGAGCTCCAGTGCCTTTGTGCAAGCAGCTTCCCCCTGCTCCAGGGGCTGTGGAATCCCACCTGAGCATGGAGGAGGCGATGAGGGCTTGAGGCAGTGAGGACACGGGTGACACACAGGAGTGGGAACCAGAAAAATATATACAAGGAATGGTGACCCAGAAGACACAAAAGTAGAGAGAAAAGGCAAACAGAGAATTGTTGGGCTCCTTGTCGACATGGATGAAGGTTCACTTCACAGAATACATCTATGTGTTCTATACTTCAGGTGCAGACAGACCACATGAAGATAACAGTGTGCTAAACGACCACATGCCCTCACCACCATCCAGGCAGCAGCCTAGAACATTTTGCAAAGATTTGCAAATGCTTTGGTTCCTCTTTGTTTTCTACACGATTTCCTCTTCACTCTCTCTACTGCTTTGGTTTGTGAAGCCAAAACCTCTGATCAAGCAGCAGATTAAAAAAAAAAAGGGCACATTACAAAAGCATTCTTTATTCCTGCATTCGAACAAAGCTGACATTTCACACACATTCATAATTCCCATCAGCTAAAAGGGTTTACAGGACACACACACTCCCCCTGGGCTATCATTTCTGTAATGGATTCTTTACTAAATCTATATGCCAGTAAAGGATGGATTGTAGATATTCAAACAGCAGGGCTAATTAACTAAACACAACTACTTCCTTTCAAACTTTAATAGATGGTAAAAATTTCCATTTATCTACTTTTATGTGTGAATTGGAAACATATGTGAAACTCAGTAGTCTTCTGTCATGGAAATTAAGGATGGCATTTTCAAGGTACATCATCAGGAATCCTGAAGTGAAGTGAGGGCTGTTAGCTTCACTGCTGTGGCAGGTCCTTGGGATTAGATGACAGATTACTTTTCATCTCTAATTTTTATTGGATTTGGAGATGTGCTTTTTACTTTCACAGAAATGCTTTTTTATATGAAGGATACATTTACCAGCTCTCTACTTTGCACCTCCATTTCAGGAGATTTGTAGTCTTATCAGCAGAAGTAAGCATCAGTACTTAAAAAGATTTCAATATGGAGCACATTTCTTAGCATTTCTTAGCTGAATTTGCTCACCCCAAATTTAAAATGTTCAAATTGTTACAGCACATGAAACCATACTTTCTAATGTCCATCCTGCTCCTCAAGGACCATTACTGGTGCAAAGAGGGCTCACACTTTTGCCAAAATAACCTAAGGCAGACTAATATTTTAGCTCCTTTCCAGATTCAGCATGCTTAATTTCAATACAAAGTAAAAAAATTTGGGTCAACCTCACATCTTTCACCTCTTGCTGCCTTTCTGGCAAGAAAGATACCAAATCCTCCTACCTCCTCTGTCCTGTGCAAAACTGACAGGCTCTGAACCACAGAACTTTCAACAGCTTTATTCTCTCCACGGAGGTGAGAAATGTGCAGCTAGGCCTGGGTTTACCTCCCTAAAGCTGAGGCCTGTGTTTATCCCCTCCAGGAAAGGGCAGAGACCTCCATCAACCCAAGCCAGGAAGGCTGCAACTTCAAGAAAGCCAAGATACAAATATTTTATTGAAAATTGCTGCTTAGACACCTTGGTGGTAGCATAAAGGGAAAAAATAAAAGAAAGAAAAAGGTAAAGGGAGAAGGAGAGATGAGAGAGAGAGACCTTGTGAGGTCTAGAAAAATTAACCTGCAGAGCCATGTGAACGAGCTTGAAAGAGCAAGAACAACTACAGGAATACATGCAGAGATGTGGTGTGTAAGATTTGATGTTCACATACAGAAGAAAAGGAAAGAAAACCATCATGGGTGCATCAAGCAGAGCTATATAGTCTGGTCCTCTACCCTGTGCCATGTGTCACTGCCACCCCCCCACAGCATCTCTGAACAAAAGGGACACTGGCAGCTCACAACAGCGACCCAGGAGGGGAGGAGAGGACAAGGAAAGGAGGGGAAAACCAGGTGATTCTACCATATCAATTGTGAAGACAAACTGACACAGTGCCACTATTCATCTGCTCTACAGCCAAAAGTCCCTGAAGGTTTTCTGACTGCCTCCACTGTGTACTTCCTTGTGGGCACTGGGCCTAACACTGTTTAGGGATATTTGAAAGGTAATCTGAGCCCAGGAGCCCATGTAGCTGTGTCGATCTCCAGCCTTCACTGTTGATCATGTCTTCACACAAACCTCAGTAAAAGGCTGATGTAGTTCACTCCTCTTCCAAAGGGTAAACTTTGTGCATATTTCTCAAAACCCAATATAAAACAGCGTGAAGAGGGATATGTGAGGTATTGCAGTCTGTATGCCCAAGCTGTGAGTTTGGAGAGATGTCATCTGGGCTATTCACAGCAAGGGGTTTCCATGGCCTTCCCATTCTAGTGCTTTTTAGCCAGGTTGATTAATTCAAGTAACCCTCCAAAAAGGAGATAATCACTGTTTCAGATACAATGGTTCTTATTCTCATACTTTCGAAGAATATAAAACTTTCAGATAAACTGATATTATGCTAAAACATATCAGTTAAGGGGAAATAAAAACCCCACCAAATAAGAACAATGTATAAGGATGTAAAGAAGGCTGCTGTCTCCAAAAGCACATTTAGCAACTGCTCAAAAAACATGCTCTCCTGAAAACTGAAACCAGTTAGCATGCAATAGTAATTTCTGCAGCAGGTTCAAGAAGTGCCGTGCCAGATTCTCAGTCCTATCCACAAACTGCTGTTTGCCAACCCCTCTACTGGGCTGAAGACAAAACCCTGGGTGAAAAACTACAGCAGGGCCAAAGACAGTGAAGGAATCAGAAAAGATATTCAGGTAGGGAATCATTTCAGCCTGTTGATGAAACAACACAAACACTCCTCATGTTCAGCTGTGTGAACCAACCCCCTGCCTGATTGCAAAAACACCACATGAGGGACAGCTCAGGTCGGCATGGCCAGTGCAACAGCCCCAAACTATTGCTGGTTTAACTCTCTGAGCCAGGCCTCTAGAAACTCAGATAAAGGCCTGAGCCATGTGAAGAAGAGTCAGGAACACACAGCTGGGGGTGGAAGGAGATCAGTGCCACAGCGACAACCACTCAAGATGTAAGTGCAAGGCAACCAACACCCCAAGTTCTCCCATGTGCATTAACTCACACCAGATCAATACACTAAAGTTGTTGAATCATGGAAAATTGTATTTCCACATAGCAGCACTCAATCTTCTGGAAGAGCCATGCCAAGGACCAGGAAAGAAGCCTCATGCTAAAGAATAACTTGTAGCAGAAATAATAAATAAGAAGTAAGTATTTGTCTGAATAAGGAAATGCAAAGCCATCCTGCAGGCATGAGACAGTCAGTCTTGCAAACAAACCTAAGGGTCACCATCTTTTGCACAGTTCAAGAAGTGAGTCAAGTTCTGAGGATCATTTCAGAGCTTTCCAAACCTACTAATCCCATGTATTTTTTCTGGTTTTGGGTTTTGTTGTTTGTTTTTTGTTTGTTTTTTTTTTTAATTGGTTTATTGTTTTTCTTGTTATTGTTGTTTTGTTTTGGGGTTTTTTGTGTTTTGTGTTTGTTTTTTTTTTCAGATCTTCAGAACATTCACAATTTTCTAATTTAGCTACTAAAGAAAAGCTTCTTACAAATCTGGAGGTGTTTCCTGATTTTTATGGTTTTTAAAAAAATATTTTTTCAAGAAAGGAAGCCTTTAAATATTCAAGCACCTGGTATTCTGGATAGTGTTGCCAGATTAATTTAGTATGAAGAGCATGCAGTGGAACAAACTACTGGTGAAGGTGCAAAGAACCAGAACATTCAGGCTTGAGTCACCAAAACTCAGAAATAAGAAGGCAGACACAACAGAAGCGACAAGCAACAAGTTTTAAAAATCAAATTTGTTACTAATACAAGAGGGATTGAATACAGAAGGAAATAGTCTTGTAAAAAAAACCTTACATAAATAAACTAGAGCACTTGGAAAGGCTGCAGACCTCAAAAACAACCCAAACAGCTATGAAATGGGTAGAAAAGCCAATGTATTTAAATGGCCTCCAGGCACAGTAAACACAGCTTGACTGGGTATAGCACAGGACAAGTCATCCAGAACTGAGATCCATGAAAACACTAAAAAAAATCACAGGATTCCCACACTTCAAGTGTGGCCACTGCAAAGTGTGGACCAAATTTAGCATGCCCAGGAACACAGTGAATTTGAAGTTTTTAAGACGTGTCTATGTATGGCTAGTGAGAACATGAAACTAGGGCATTGCTGGCACAGAAACCCATCCATGAATAAGAGGTATTTTTTCTCTAAGCAAGGTGTATACAAGCAAAGCTGCTGCACTTCGTCTCCCTCCCAGTGTTGATGCAAATCAACTCTTAAACACGCCCAGCTCCAGAGGCTCAGCTGAGTCTGTGCTTTGCTCCCTGGCACAAGGCTCAGGTCTCTCTCTTCTTGCCCACTGAAGGTCCTGGGGAGTGTCTCATTCTCTAGATCTTGCTCCTCATTTCAACTGTAAGGTCATTGCTCTTGCTGCCAAATCAACCCAGCCTTTGTTCAGGACAGGTACTTTTAAATTCTGCAGAATTTCCCACCCCCCCACACAATCCAGGCGACATTCTGTATAAAAGATTTATATCCATCCTTTGTACAGCAACACAAGGTTATATAAAAGCTGGGATATGCAGAATACAAAGCAGGTGAGAAGCACACTTTAACTTGTAGGTGACACAATTAACACTAAAAATTCAAGATTATCACTCAGAAGTCTAGCACTTAAAAAAAAAGGAGAAAAGGTGGCTTTTTTCTCAATTGTGGAACAACTTGCAACACTAAGAGAGATCCTGGCCCTGTTCCATCAATGAGTGTTTGAAGTTGGTTTCACCAGGGCCAGTTTTCATCCACAGCATGTTGACAGTAACAAGACAAGCCTCAGCAGGATGGGTGCAGTTTCACAATGGCTTTACATGGATCTTAAATATGAGCTGTCCCACAAAAGGGACCTCTAATGATTCAAGCTTCTCATGGCCTTGCTGCCACCCAGAGAGCCGACCTGGGGACCTGGAACACACAACACACAGCATGGCCACAGGGAAGCAGTTGGCAGA
>NW_005054321.1:4181789-4192064 GCF_000277835.1 Geospiza fortis
TGATCAGCTCAGCTGCAGTTTCACAACACACTGGCTTCAGTGACAAAACCATCTTGCTGGGTTCTTCCTCCATCCTCAGCACTTCTGCCTTGTGCTGGAGTCCACAACTCCCTTCTGCAGACACAACTGCTTTCCAGTCTGCTCTGTAAGCTCCATCATGGAGAAAGGGAGCATTTGAGATGACACCTTTTCTGGAGCACACATTTAACCCATGAAGTTTAAATAATCTGCTTCTGGCATGGCATCACACAATTCACTGCAACTCAAGGAGATGTAGTGCAGCACAGGGATGGGCTCTGCTCATGGAAGTCTCTTGCCAAGGCCAGCACACAACACTAATTACATGCTAATATTCTCAAACAGTATGTATGTCTTTTTCATATTATTATTGTAACAAAGATATATAGTGCTTTCTGCTCTTCGGGCTATATCCTGCCTGACACAAAATTCCAGTTCTGGAGAACCATGGAACTGAATGAGAACAGAGAGATACAGAGCTGTCCTTGGGTTGCAAAGGAAAAACTTGAAAAACGCTCTAAGGGAGGGAATATATGTCACATAGCTTTAATCACGTAAAATGTGTAACTGGACACCAAGCTAGTATCCCATAGAAAAGAAGGAGAGTGGCACCTCCCAAAAATCACTGCGTTTGTTTCTCTCTGCTGCTGATCCTGAGAGAAGAGATGGCCGGCATAGCCTAAATGCCTACAGTAAGAAGCATCCTCTCTAAAGGTCTGAACACACCTGAGAAAGGGGAAAACAAAACCAAAATCACAAGCACCTTTCTCTGCCTATTACCTCTAATGCTCAAAATTAGAAATTAAGACTCTGGGGTTCACAAAGGTCACTACACAATGAGTAAAAAATTACAGTATAAAGGCAACACTCAAAGATACAAACAATTTATTTATAAAATACTTTATAAAAGGGATAATAAAAAAGAGGAAAAGGGGAGAATGATTAATCCTTTCAACCAAAAGCCTAAAGCAACTACTTAACATTCCTTTAAGAGCAAAGGCTGTATTCCAGACAATACCCCTCAAATTAAAGTCTACCCAGAAGCCTGGGCTGCAGTCTGGCTGCCCAACAAGGACAGAAGCTACCCAGCAGACAGACTTCTTGGCCAGTTGTGGTACAGGGACAGTAGCAGTGGGCCATTTTCCTTCCTGCCCCACAGGATATAAAAATATCAGGGAATGAGGAGAGCATCCCAGCCACAATCCAGCCTCATACTGTGCTGGCTCAGTGATCCTCTGCCCCAAAGGGAAGACCATGGCAGGACCCCACACACCAAGGCATCAAGATCTGTTGTTACCTCTACAGCATGAACAATATAAACCATGACCCAAAAGCAAACGTGCCACACCAGGCCTAAAAAGACAGGTTTCACTTGGCTTTATTTGCTGAAGCCCAGCCCAGCCCAAAACCACAGAGAAGCAGAGAAGGATCAGCATAAGGGAGCTAGAGGAACAAAGAATGGACTTTGGCTCCAGAACAAAGCTTTTCCAGCACTCAGTCTTTAATTAGTGTTACTGGACATTAATAATACTGCCTACCCTGGGAGCCAAATGCTTGGGCCCACCTCTCACAGTCCATCACCACTGCTGCAAATAGAGGCAGGCATTTGGAGGTGATGTACACATTTTCTGTAGGACCCAGCTTCATAGCTGCCCACATGCCAGGCCTGGCTCCACATCATTAACTGTGTTAGAAGGAAATGGAGCACAGCTAGCGTGCACAGAAATCAGACCACACTCCATGCACAGTTAATGACAGGTAGGGTGTGAAAAGCATTTGCCCTGGTGATGGGAGCACTCCACACTTGGCTAGAGAGGCTCAGCCCCATCAACCTCAGCAGCTCACAAAGTGCCAGGCTCAGTGGCAAGGACAGGCAGCAGGGATCCCAACCTGTGCAGCATTTGAGCAGTGCTATGGCTACCCATGGCTTCTAAGCACCTTCCCCTTCCTACTCTTCCTCTGATGCATTATTGAGATAAAGTCAAAGGAGCCACACAGACAACACTGGCAAAGCTGGAACTACAATCCCAGACATCCCACCTCTCTGCTGCTGATGGCAAAATGTGCTGCAAGCTACACCACACTCAGGAAGAACGGTGAATAAGTCTTGGGCCAGGGGAAGTAACTCAAGTCTGAGTTTACTTAAGAGTAGTAAAAATACCAAGCACTTGAATAGTATCAGTGTAAGGCATCATATAAATTAAAAGAGCAGAATTAGACTTTTTACATCATTCCAGATCTCCGAAATTTCACGAGGACACACCTTCTGAAGTAACAATGGTAGATGTTGTTACTGGCTTTTGTAAATTTTAAACTGTTCCCACAAGAGGCATTCCCACTAAATGCTTGAAGATTTAAGGTGCCGAGGAAAGAAATGACCAGCAGCGGCTTTGCTGGGCAGCTCTGCACCACTCAGAGCACTGGGGCAGTGAAGCAGCTCCAAGCCTCCAACCAGAGCAGAAAACTTGTGCAGAGCAAGCTGGGGAGTCTTGTGACACAGCTGAAGTACCTCACAGCCAATATTAAACCTTGGCTTGTAAAGACTTCAGTTTCATTGCCTGCTTGACAGTTCGTTCTGAAGCAGCATTTTAACAAGGACACAGAGGAGCCACTTGTCTCTCTTCTGCTGCCCAAAAAGCTGCAAACAGCTGGTTGTGCTGGTCAGAACCCATTTTGCCCGTTCCCTCAGAAAGAAGAGGGATGTTTGTGCTGGGGAAACAAAGGCTGATCTGTTCAGAGCTGGCTGCAGCGCTGGCTGACACAGGCTGGCGTCAAGGGGGAAGGGTACAAACACAGGGCTTGTCCCACTTCCCCAAAGACTGTTCCTAGCAAACGTCATTATTTCAAACATTGCACTTTGAGAATACTTGTGTGAAGTGCTCATGGAAATCTCAACTGTGTAAATTGGATTTTAATTTGTATATTCAGCATTTCCACTCTTTAAAAAGAAGATAAACATGGCTACGTGTTTCCTAGCAGAAAAAGCCATGATTTGCAAAATGCTGCTTCTCTCCTTGGCCATTGCTACCATTTGCCTGTTTGTTTTGGTGCAGCATAGGGAGGCAGGGAAGGAGGGAAGGAGGGAAGAATGATAAAGAAAACATGAACACTTTTTCTCCTCACCTTGAACGGGGACAGGCTCAACAGCAAGCAGCTTTATATAGTACAATCAGCACTTGCGTGCTCACAGGAGAAAGAAAACAAAGTCATGGCTCTTCTTCTTGCACAGCCTTACCCAAACTTAGCCTTAATGAAATCAACATGAAAGACATTATATATGCAAAGGTCATCCTCATCTATGTAGTTACAGGATCAGGACGTGGACAGAGGAGCCTCTACACACCAAACCTCAGCCTCCACACACACTGCAGAGCAGGCTGGGGCATTCTGCCTGGCCTTGGGGCCTGCCCACCCTGCTTCAGCCTGCAGAGGGGAGTATTTTTATTTGTAGGGCCTCCCTTACTTTCAGGAAGTACCTGTGCATAGAAACCATGGATCCAGCCACAGCACGAGGCAGCAGGAAGGAAAGCTGGTCTGAGGGGGGCTGACAGTGCCTGCCAGGCTCCATCCCCTTCACCACCGACTATACTGAACAGGGACATGGCAGAAGGTGGTTCTGGGACACAAGCATGTCCAAAGAAAAGCAAAGGAGCTGGGAAAGGGTCTGGAGCAGGAGCTTTATGATGAGCAACTGAGGGAGCTGGGGATATGTAGCCTGGAGAAAAGGAGGTTCAAGGGAGATCTTATTTCTCTCTACAACTCCTTAAAAGGAGTTTGTAGCAAGATGGGGGCCAATCTCTTATCCCAAGCAACAGGACAAGAAGAGATGGCTTGAGGTTGTGCCAGGAGAAGTTCAGATTGGATAATATGGAAAATTTCTTCACAGAAAGGGGGTTATCAAGCACTGGAACAGGCTGCCCAGGCAAGTGGTGGAGTCACCATCCCTGAATATATTTAAATATGTGTGGATGTGAAATGTAGGGATGGTTTAGCAGTGAATTTGGCATTACTGGGTTAACAGTTGGACTCAATTAGAGTCTTTTCTAACCTGAACAGTTCTGTGACTCTGTAAACCACTCCCATCCCCAGAGCAAGCAGACTAACAGGCCCTCTTTTCTCCAGCCTCCTTGGCCCCTGTGGCTCACACACAGATGTCCTTCAGCAGGGCTATTCGGAGGGCTCAAGCTGTGCCACTGGGGTCCTTCCACCAGAACTGATCCCCAGAGGAGTCAATGCCAGGGGCACTGCAGCTGAAGTGCTGTTGAATCAGATTTACTTTTTGTTATTCTATCATTCATAAAGGAAATAACATTTAAAATACATGGCATTATTATTGCAGAGCTGCATCTTATTTGACTTTTCAGAATCAGTTATTATATTTTAACTGGGTATTCTTCATGTAATATTGTAAGAGATTTCTTTGCAGCACCCTCCAAAGCTATGACTACAGGTTTAACATTAGAGCTTAGCTTCAAATCTCCATGTTTTCTAATGATGCCTATATTTAAAAGAAAAAAACCCACAAGGTAATCGTGTTTCATACCAGGCCTGGAGACCTCAGGGCTTCTGAGCTAACCCAATTCCCCTGAGATCTCAGGCACAAAATACAGACTTGCAGCTTCAACTTTCTTGTGATGATACCAATTCTGTCACTCGTGAACTGTGGTCACAAATTTGCACCTCTTTGGAGACAAGGAAAGCCATCAGGTCTGGCTGTTAGCCAGGTGCCATCAGCAGCTGATGGAGCCTGCCCGGAAGCGCTGCTCATCCCAGCAGGGCTCTGCCAGCGCTCAGACACAAAGCAGCAGCCTGGAAAAAGTCAGTAAGCCAAGGTTTTGATTATGCAATTACTTGTTCAGCTACAACTGCAGGTTTTCCTGCATAATCAGGCCGATAAATATCAAATTTTTCTGGTGTTGCCTCGCATCCTAACTGATGCAGTCAGAAGTCAGAAAGAAGGCAAATGATACCCAGAAAACCCAGTAGGGAGAAAAGCATTGTGTTGGGTTAGGGGCAAGCCATGCAGAGACTTTGGCCTTGGTGTGCTCTGCAAACCCAGAACACCTCTGATGACTGTCACAGTCTGGCACTATATACTGAAATGGCACCAAGGTAATTACAAACTCAAATTTCTCCTGGAAAACCATCTATGCATGGACAGTTCTATAGAGATGGCATGAGGGCACTTACAAACCTCCTGTTCAAATGGAAAGGGGTCAAATCTCTGCTGGGTGCAGCTTTTTAGAAAAGAAAAAATAACTTCATAAACCAGCCTCCACCTGAAACTAAAGTTTTGTTGTCTCCACAAACAGTGACCGCTTTCTGCTCCAGTGAAACATTATTTTTAGTGTGCTTCTGCTCTTGAAGAGGTCAGGGCTTAACTCTGAACAAGAAAGAAGACCTGAAACATCCTTTGAAAAGCTGTTGATCTGTCACCCTGGAATTCAAGGAAAGCAGGGAGGTTTGTAGAGGAAACATTTTGATACTTTCTAATTTGACAGAAGTACCCACAACTTAGGTACATATGTGACTGTGCAGAGCTATTCAACCTTTGTGATTAGCACAGAACTGTAAATAAAGAAACAACAATTGTTTAATCAATTATTATTGCACAAAATGGCTGAACTTGGAGACTGAACTGCTGCCACATGTATTTTACAAAGCTTTTGCTCAACAGTGTTTGAAGGAGTGGGAAGGGAGGAGGGACAGCCTGGCAAGGTCAGGGAAGCAGAATATGGAGCCAGGTTTGCTGGGCACAGTTAAGTACCAGGGTAACAGAGACTCCATGGACAGCCTGGAGCAGAAGCCAGCCAGGTGAGCCACCCAGCCAGGACCAAAGAGCTGTCCATACCATTCTAAAGGGGAATTAATACAGTAGGTATTGGGGAAAAGATAAAGCTGCATCAGCATCTTTCTTTCCCCATCAGTGATTTATGTCATTATTGCTTGCTAAAAAATATCCTAATCCCATGGAAATTAATGGGAAAGTTCATGCCAACTTGAAGACAAGGTGGCTTTCACTCTCCCACCTCCTGCTCTGTATTCACTCCCCTTCCTGGCACTGTAGCAGAGGGCAGGTTGTCCCCACCAGCCTGGCCATCACTGTCTCACCACCAGAGGCTCAGCCACAGAGAACTGGACAGGGACAGCAGGGTCTGGGTGGGGAACACAGACCCTGAGAAAAACCACAACTGCAAGTGCAGCCTCCTGCAAAGCGTTTCAGCAAATGAATCACCCCAAGACTCCTTCAGTGCAGGTATACTCAAGACTCTATTTATTTCTGTTTTCAAAGAACAATTACCTTAATCTACAAACCAGATTCGGTCTTGGATATGAGCAAATGCATGTGCAACACAAACTGCGTGCACCTTGTGCCTATGTAATACTGCTGGCAGACATTTACAGCTGTGCCCACACCAGGGCTAGGTCAGCTCTGGAGTTTAACAGTTACACTTCAAGGCATTTCTAAACCAACATCAGCCAATGCAATAGTGAACAGAAAGAAGCCAAAAAGAAAAAAAAGAAACTAAGTAATATATTGCATATTGCCCCATAGAAATAATTTCCCAGCCTTTATGGTTTCATGAACTAGATTCCTTCACATACAGAGTTCTACATGAAGTCTTTAATCCAGCAAAAGCTAAAAAGGTAGTGAGACCAACTTAACTTACAGCTGCATTGAGAAGATATTAAAATTACACCTAAAAGAGCTATTTTATGCAAGTCTTAGAGACCTGAGAAGTCTTTTCCTCATTTCCTCCTGTATTCAAGGTTTCCACTGTGAGTTTCAGAGAAGCAAAGAAGCATGCCCCCAAAAGTATGACTAACTGAAAAGATCAAATGTAAATGTCTTACAGGAATTCATATAATGTATCACTTGTGACTTCTCCACTGCAAGTGTATTTGTCTTGGCTCATATCAAATATACATCCTTATCCACTTCATACAGTGTGCATATTGATGGAAAAGTAACAAAACAAAGTGATTAAGGAGAACAGCATACCTAAATTTTCCAAGAACTGAATTAATACCTGCATTTATTGAAACTAACTGTATTTTTACAAAATGGGAACAAAGTTGGTCATTGAGTTGGCCAAAACTTTTTGCCTATGAGAATTTCTTGTGATAAATGTGATGTGACTGCAAAGATTTTCTATGAGGAGATGGTACATTGGATAATTCTCTGCTCTTCTACACAGAAAATTCTACTTATAAAAGGCTTTAAATGCAAGTTTTAATCAGCCTCTCCAAAACAATTTATTAACTTTTAGATATAAAATGCTATCTCAAATTGAAACATAATAAAAATTCCCACACAAACCTGCATGTTTTCAAGCTAGCCCTTCCTTTCCTCCCTCAAAAACCAAAAGGTATTTGTTCCCCAGTCCTTTGCAAAGAGAGTGAACTCTGAAACCTCTCTAAGGTGCTAATGCTATTTATGCACATAGACAAAAAGCTCTGCCAGTACTTGAACAAAAACTCAAGCATTAAATACTAACATTTCATGGTATGCCTAGCAGAAAAGTTCAATACATATATAAAACAAGATCAACACAGAATGATTCTAGCAATTCAGTCCAAACACAGGCAAAGCCCAGAATCAATTTCAGTTTATTTTTATTTGGTGTAATTTATAATATCCCCATACTCACTATTTATTTCCTCAAGACTTCATAAAAAAAAAAGTGCTGCTCTTTTGATAATCTATCCCACATGTTTATTAAAATAGATATAACAGAGTGAAAGGGAAACATAAAACTGTCAGATTATCATTTTTAGTTTCAGGGATATTTTATATGCCATCTCTTAGAACTTCAATTTATGACTTTCCTTAATGGAGACTTTCAGGGTTGATTTTAACATGTTAAGTGGAAATTCCACTGGTTTGTTCCTTCAGTGCTTTCTTTATGACCTGTTCTCACACATCACCTAGGTCTAGCTTATTTATACAGACAGCTGTTCACTGAACAACAGGGAGCTTCTCAAAACTAGTTGCTTTCATTTGCATTCTTCCCATATTGAAATGTAATTTGCTTTTACGGCTGCTTTTGGCCTGACACTTCTCCAGCATTTCACAAACAAAGAGGAGTGAAGTTACCATGAGGTTTTTTTACCTCTTTCAAGGCTGGAATAGAGATTTCGCCCCCAGAACTAGATGAGAGCTCTGTCTTACAAATATCCCAAAAGCATCAACCTGCAACCCAACCATTATTCCTGCAAAGAAAAGGTAACACAAGTCATGAGAGCAACAGTAGCTTCAAGATTATTAGCTGAGACACCTGCAGCACCTTTAGGTCTTTCATCTGGTTTAAGTGTTGCTTGTGTCACTCCTCACCACTGTGTTCAGGATTTCAAAAATTTGGGCTATGTTAACTGTTTAATTGGCCACTTATCTAAACTTCTAAAATTTAGAAGAGTTTAATTTGGGCAAAACACAGTAATAAAACCTGGAGCTCTTAATGAAGAGCCTGTTGTCATCATCTAAGTCATTCCAGCTTGAAGCTTGCTTCCCTTCTCTTGCATAAGCACATCTTCCTGGCTCTAATACAACAGAGCTCACAAACAGCCACATCCCCAGCTCTGGAAAAGTCTTCCCAGAGTTGAGATACAGAGAAAGAATCACAGATCAGTTAAGACTGGAAGGGACCACAGGTGGGGTATCTGGTCCAACCTTCCTCCATCAGCAGGATCTCCCCAGAGCACATTGCACAGAGTTACATCCAGACTGTTCCTGAATACCTCCAGTGAGGGACACCCCACAACCCCTGCAGTGTTGAGCTAGAACAGCCCACCATAACATTCTAAAAGCAGAGAGAACCAATGGGTAACAGGCATCAGCTCAGCCTCTCCAGACCTGGCAAAGCCCCAGGAGCCTAAAGCTGCCACGCTGACCCTAAGCACATGTGAAGGTCAAGCACCAAACAAGGAATACCTGTTGAAGGGACTGTTCATTACACAAGTATGTATGATGTAAACACATCTTATGGTCTGTGTCTGCCTGCCCAAGTGTATGTTTATGCGGTAGGAATCCTGCTGGGTCTCTGCACACACTTTATCCCAGCCACCTACCACAGATGGAGGAGGAGACTGGGCACCTCCTCCAGGAGGAAAGTCTATCACTGAATGAGACAGGACAAGTAGGTTAAAAGGGACAGGTAGTTACCAAGAATAATGTGTTCTTTGGAAAATAATCGTAATTTGGAGACCTTTTTTTCTGTTCACAGCATCCCCAACCAAATAAAACAAAAGCCCAAAAACCCCACACAAGCAAAAAACACAAATAAGTATTCCCCAAACAAAAAAAAACCCAAAAAAAAAAATCAAACAAAAAACCTCACAAAGAAATCAAGCCACAAGTACTCAAGGCAAATCCTGCTCACCTTATTCCTGGAAAATACTTCTGAACATCCAATACTTAAATATCTCCTTTGGCTTCACATCAGCAAGAGAAGGATCCTTCTGGCATCTACCTGGGAAGAGTAAGACCAAAAGGAAGCTGCCTGCTATAAGGGCAATCACATCTGCCCCACATCTGCTAGTCCCTCTGCTAGCTTTGTCTTTCCAGGCTGTATAATGGAGACTAAAGCCCAAATCCTGGGATAAACAGATTAAACTTTCACTGTCTGAGTTAAAACTATTAGCTTAGAGCAGCCTCATAAGACGCATGCTGGATAACTCTAAACTTCTCCAGCACCTTCGCACAGCTGCCTCTTGCTCCCCTTGCAGAATCAGAGCCAATGGCAGTTTAAACACATGTCAGTATAGTAAATCATCCTGGAAACAGCTATTATTGAAATAATTCAGACTAAAGTGGAGATACATTATTTCCATGGTGTAGCTTTTCCATGCTCTCTCATAACTACTTATGTTAAAAGCCAAAATAGGTACTGCACCAGCTGTACATGCCTATGGCAAAGGGAACATAAAGTTTAACTATTGGCCCCATTTCCCTGAAAGGGCACATGAGGCTGACAAATATTCCCAAGAGGTCATATTACCCGTTGAAGCAAATCAGGTAAGTTGTGTCTCCTTTGCCAGAAAAGAATTTATATTCTAATACCGGCTTTTTACATTTTATTTTTATCTTATTATATACTTCTAGCTTTCTGATACTTGGGAAAAAAATTCTGTTTCTCAGGTACTTACACCATACCAGGAATTTACCAATTTGACGTGACCGGAAGCTGTTCATAGAGATGCACACACACGTTACTCACCTGTGTGCTGCCTTGAAGCTGCCTCACTGTTCACACACAC
>NW_005054321.1:4192101-4199162 GCF_000277835.1 Geospiza fortis
CACAGCTTTAGTGTTGCTAACTTCTAGAGCTGTGCCAACAAGCACAACTTCCAACAGTTCAGCAAAAACCTGTGTATCATTTCTAGAAGGAATGTGCTGTATGTTAATCATTTCTAATCAGAGGCAGTTTTTCCACATCTACTTTTCTGGCTCATTTCCTTACAATTAAAAACTCTATTTTACCCAACGGTACAGTACAGATGTGCCTCTTTGGCAGTGACCTACTTTGTTGTGCCCTTAGCATATGTGCACAAAGCTGTAACCAGTTCAGTAGTTCAAGTTCTAGACAGACAAAATTAAAGCCAGACTGTAACAGAAGTGTGCAGAAGCAGCAGTCAGAAATCTGTCAAAGAGTTATGTGGAAATTATGTCCCTTAATTGAATTTATGTTAAGGAACAAACTTAATGTAACTGCGAGGCAATATCTAGTGTTGAAGCAATCTGATGAACTAGTCACAGCTGATTAAACCTTTTTTAAGCAAGTTTATTAACTTATGTTCTGGAAAAAATTATGTTTTGATTGCTAATGAGATAATGAACAAACCAATTCTGTCTTTTCCCAACTTCCCCCACAAGAAAACTTTTGTGTCCCTGTTCATTACTGAGTGCTGCTGGACTCTGAGATGTTGCAAGATGCTGGATGTCATAATTTCAATTAATCCTCTCTCCCAGAAGTGCAAGGTAAAGAATGCTGAGCTGTTACCCACCTTTTAAAGCACAGAGATATGGTCTCATACAGCAGCTTTCCTAGCCCTGCAAAATAGCAGCTGACACACTCATTTAAGAACATGAAGGAGGCGCACAACACACCTTCCAACATGTAGTATCAATGACAAGTAGCGCTCCATGCTTTCTACATCCTCTGTAGTTTCTCACAGACTTCTCTAGCCCAAATCAGCCTCACCTTGAACATATTCTAATTGCCTCCTTGTTTGCAGTGTCCTCAAGGCATGTACCAAATGCTGCCACTCCCCTGATGCTCCTTCTCATCTTTACAACGATGTGCCTCTGCCAAAACAACTCAATTTATTCCTACTATTCCAAGTCCTACCTCTTTCCCAATCTGCCATGACAGTACAGTGCTCTCCCTGATTGCTCTAAGAGCAGATGTCCTGTTAAAAACCCTTAGCACAAGCACACCTTATGCTGGCAGAAGTGTTTTTCTCTGCTCGAGAGTTTAAGGTTTGGAGAGATGACATAGTTGAGCCAAGTGAAGCCACTTCCCACCAGCTACAGCTGCTGTAGTGACACCAGTGTGGGGCTGGGAGGGGCTAAAAGAAGAATCTGGCTCACGTCCACCCACCCTGTCAAGGCCAGCAAAGCTGTGTTCTATGGGTTACTCACAAACTCTACATGATAAGTAGCTAAAGGATTTTCTGCACATTCTAGAAATACTGCCACCATCCCTTCTTCACCAACTATTTTTCTGAGATGCCTGAGGATCTGTTTCAGACTTGGAAAGCCAGAGTCTCCCATGCTGTACTGGGACAACTTTGTTCTCATCACATTTTGTTCACTTATGCCATTGCTCTCTTGAACTACTGTTTCCTCCAATTTCCCTTCTACTGAAGTGGCTGTACCAATTCTAACAAGTAGCCATGGCAACATAATCTTGCAGAATAAAGTACAAAATAATCCTATGATCAGAAATCTAAATTAGAAAAATGAAATGGAAATAATGTGCTTTTAAAGCCTGGAAGCAGACTGACTATTGGTACAGGTTACAAATAGAGCAAACTCTCCAATACTTATGAACTCTGAATGAACACAAACAGATGCTATACTTACAGCCAAATTTACAGATACATTACCAGCAGGGCAAGCTCCACACCATGTATTATACAAACAATGAGATTAAGAGAACAAAAGAAAGTTAAAACTCATTCCCAGCTAACACCTGAAACCATCAATCTATTGTGATCAGCATCTGAGCTGGGCTGTCCCAAATCCAAACTGGTTTGAATTCTGGACACTCCACATCAGCTCCCTCAGGACAGACATGCAGTGAGCATCTCTGACCCAAACCCAGTGGGCAGCAGAGGTGGGAAGAGACCAGTGCCCCTGGCATCACCTGTGTGAAAATGCTGTCCTGAGAGGGTGGAAATGGCCTTCAGAGAAAAGGCACCTGCCTGAGCAAAATTAAGATACAAACAATGTTTTATTAACTATAGCAGAAGCCTTCAGCTTTCAATTTTACTCTCATGGTTTAAAGATTCTTTAAGAGTAATACAAGATTTCAATTTAATTTTCATTAAGAAATTACTACCGGGATTTTAAAACATGCTTTTTTCTTTTCTAATGATACTTAACATGTTTAATCTGCATGTGCAATTGAATTTCAGGTCTCTAGACATATTTAGTCTTCTAAGCACCCTTAAGGAGATGGCAGTAAGTTGCTTCTATAGGGCTTAGTATAGGATTCCCAAGGTGGGTTGACAGGGCACCCTGCACTTGGTCCAAATAAATCCAGGAATGTGCTGCCCACAAGTGCCTTATTTTCTTTAGAGTAACTGAGACAGAGGACTCATACAAGAATTACTGCAAAGAGGATGTACTGATTTTTATCTGTGAAAGGTGATACAGGCTGTCTGGACTGCTAAATTAGCCTGTAATCTAATCTAATCAATGAAAAACACATCAAGTGTTGCCACTCAACCTTCCCCATCAGCTGCAGGCAGCTGAAACAATCAAAACTGAGATTCTCAGAACTGCTTAGACCTGGGACTTTTAGAATAAGACTCCCTGCTCCTTTCCCTTTCAATTTCACTTTCAAACTGATGTGTGCCAAGGGTAGCTACATGAGTCATGAAATGTACAGCTTCTAAATATAAGGCATTTCCCTAACTGCATATTTGCTGCTATAAACATCCCCCCCCGCAAAAAAAAAGTGTTTTGTCCATACTTATACTAGAAGTATAAAGAATAACTATACATACAATTAGCAATCACTGAGATTTACAGCCCTGACCTGACTGTAGTAACTAGTTGTGTCACATATGCACTTATTAAGTGCCCTGTGCCTCATTTTTCCTCTATACTTGCAGGAGATTCACTTTCTGGATAAATACTATATTTTGTTATCTCTCAGAAATCTCCTGTTGCCACTACCTTACTGAGAGACACACAAAACCAGATTAAGATTGAAAACTACAGCCAACAAGAAGCCCATACCTATTTTGAACTATTTCAGCATGTAATTCACAGAGATACAATTGCTTTGCTCCACCCAGAGAAAATTAAAAAGGTAGGAAGAGGAGAATCCTTACAATTCTTACAGAAATATTGTTTCGAAAATAATACATGTTACTACAGTACAAACTGCATCATGCTTATTCTTACTTTGCTTCAAAGCTGTGCCTTAGTCCCAAGAATGCCACAGAAGATGACTACAGGCTAGTACCCATATGCTAAATTCACTGTGCAGGGGGATGCCTTTCTGTGGGAAATTTATGCAAAGCCAGGGAGGCTGCCAAAAGCACTTCTCCACAGACCTTGCAATTGAGTTAACTGAGAATCATTCAAAACCACTAAAATTCTAACAACACTAAGAAGATGCTCCTTTTTCCACTAGGTACCTTCCACCACCATCACTACTAGCTCACCCACACACATTAAACAAGTTAGGGAAAAATACCCTGCAGAAAGATAGCAAAATTCACTAATGCAGTTTTTTTCTTTCTTTCTTTTTCCTTCTGCAGCATCATGCAGGGGGGGTCTTTTTTGACATTACCATAGTCTACTTCAAGTTTTCATTTTTTTTCACTGAACACATAGAGAATACAAGTAAAGCACAACCAGTTTGGTTACAGAGCATGCCAAGGGACTGCTCTTACCCAGGATGCTTTGATAAAAACAAACACCTTTGGTGTCTTGAGAGTCACTTGAATGTAATGTGCTTCACACAGCACGAGAGGGGCTGCCTGATTTTCCAAAGTGCTTGATTTTCCAAAGAACCCTAAATTTAACAGAACCACAAGGAAATTATATGTACAAACTGTACATATAATTATCTGTACAAATTATATGTACAAAGCTGTCAGGATAATTTTAACTTCCTTCCACACCTGCGAATATGTATTGTACAATGAGAACGCCTTGTCTCTCATGCAGGGAAGTTTTCTCTGCTCCTGAATTCTGGTGAGAAGCTCCATCCCGCTGTTCTGAAGCCCTGGGAAGCCACCCAGGGCTGACAAGCCCAACATCAGGGCTACCCCCACCCCTGCTCCCTCTGCCTGCTTTGCTGCCCACACCCGGGCTGTGATGAAAAGCTCACAGGAAATTAAACCCTGCAGGCAGAAGCGCTCCATCCCTGTAGATGAGGAGACAGAATGATTTCTAATGGCTCAAGTCCTTTCTCCTCATCACCTCCCTCTCTTCTTGAACCTTCTGCCTTACAGCTCTTCCTAAGGCAGTATCACCTGTTGCCTTATTTCCCTTCCATTTACCAAATTCTACTGGATTTAAGCACCCTAGCCAACTACACAGACCACACCTATAAGAAGGAACTTTAGCTTAGTAGGTGAATTCTACAAGTGTCAGGGATGGAAAATGAGAAGGCAGAACTACCCAGCATGGATATTCAATTTGTTAGAGTAGGGCCTCTCCTACAGGGCTTTACCCCCACACCAGCACAGCTGCTGCAGCTACACCACCCCTGACCCGGCAGCAAATCTCTCTTTTCACCAGCTCAGAGACAGTGATCAATGCAGGAAAAAGGGCAAGTGTGAAAATGAAGCATTGCCTGATTCCTTCTCTTCACAGACCTTCCTCCTCCTGCCACCCACCCGGGTGCCAGCCCTGCCTCCCGCACAGGGTGCAGAGGCCTGGGGAGGGATTTTCCACTCCCTTCCTCCCTGCACAGGAATGCAGGAGAGACTACAGTTTAGTGCTGAGCTGGTAAATGCCTCATTCCACTGAGCAAGCAGTTTTAGGCAGGACACTATATAACAGGCAGGCTCTAGCACTCTGATATTGGGTGTATTGTGACACATCCTCCCTGCCATAGCCTCTAGGAAATACTCAATGGTAAGACCCTTTCCAGGAATGCACAATGCATTGGGCAATACTCAGAGCCCTGCTGCACCATGAAATGTGCTTCTTGTGCTTTACACCTTGCCATGCCTTTGCAAATTTGGCTTTTCTGGGCTGGAAGTCACAAACAAATCTCAAAATCTCCCTAAAATGTAAATCTTACATTTTGACCCTGGAAACACATGCTGGCTTTGCTCTGTGAATTGGAGAAAGAGTCTAGAGAGGAGCTGCACAAGGGTCCTGCCCTGCCCCAACACAGGCTGCTTTTTGCCATATATAACTCTCTAAGAAGTCAGGAAATGGCAAAATCCTATTATCTGTAAGGAAAGGAAAATCAAGTGTTGCCCTTCTATACTTTAAAGATTAGAAAGAACTTTTGCATTTTCCTTCCTTTAGTAATAAAAATACAATTTTAGACGCTGCTGCTGAAGAATGAGCTTAAAAATGGGCAATAGAATCGCAGAGAATTGTTCTAAGCTGCCTGCTTTCATAAGCCATTCATGTGGAGTGGGTCCCCACTGAAGGGAGAAGCCCTCCCAGGCAATGTTGGAGCCAACATTTGGTTTGGTTACTCTGCTGAAATACCAAGAGACAGGCAGGACAAAATACAGAGTCCAGTGTCAGAATATTTTAACTCCACAAAGAGATCACTACTGAAATATACAAATTGCAAATTACAAATTCAATTGCAGAAACAACTACTGAGGCACCTCAGCATGGAGCAAAGGAATGCAAGATAGCTGTGATGTCAAAAGGAGCAAAGGCAGGTGAAACAGCTTCATCTCCACTCCTAGCCCAGAAGAAAACTGAGGGGTTTTTAAGGCTCGCCCAGCAGCACCGTGCTCAGGTGCTGATGCTGCAGGCACCACACAGAGGGAGGGAGACTTGCAAGCACTGTGTACATTACTCATTAGGCCACAGCAAAGCTCAGCCACTACCTAGCTGCACCCCAGAAAGCCCTTACACTGCATAAACAAATCAGTGATAAAATTTAGATGCAACAGCCCCACTTCAGAGCGTCCAGAGAAGCTCATATTAATACCTCAGAGGTATATCTGTAATCAATTCAGCTGCAGCAAGGGAAGACAAGGTGCACTTTGGTCCTGCAGGTATTGCAGGGCACAAAGGGAGAGGAGACACAATTGTCCTCAGCTTCTTAAATCCTCATGGAGCACAAACTCCTCCAGTTTTACTGTCACAGGGACAATAAAAGAGTTTCTCAGCACACACTACTATGGAATACATTTCTCACCGTCCCTCCCTTTCAAACTTTTTCTGTAACTTTATGCCATAGTTGGCTGCTCATAGCTGATGCTCAGCTGCACCTCCCAGGCAGCAGCAGCGCCTCCTTTTCTCCTCAAAATAAGCACCAAAAAAACCACACGTGAAGAAATCTGCGGTACCGAAAGGGCTACAGGTCCAGCGAGGTGGGAGTGCCCGGAGGAAAGCGATGGCACGGGGGAAGGCAGACTGCAGCATGCCTCAGATGCCATTGACCTCCGGTTAAATGAACTTCTGGGCAAATATGTAATCACTTTATCACACACACGCCAAGGGCAGTTCTGAAGCTGTTCGTTCTCTCAGGTGGAGCAAGCAAATTAGTCCTCGTGAAAAGACAGGGATTAGACGTTTGTGCACGCCTCTCTCCTCATGAACTCGTGGTCTGAGGGAACCTGGCTCTGCTTTTCAACTTGCTCCCCCCAAATTCCGTCCCGTTCTGGGGGGACACCCTCCCTCCACGTGTCCTCCACGCACAGCAGCGTCTGCTCCTTTCTCCGAGGTCAATGTCTAAGGCTGCTTTTTACAAAACTCTTTCAGTCACCCTCGAGAAAGGAAAAGGCGCTGCTTTGCAGGGATGGCTGATGAGTCCGTGAGGTACCCCCAGCGTCATTTAAACCGCTTTGCCCCCATCCCCCATCCCTGATCGGGAGTAGGGAGGTGAAAGAAGGAACTGGAGAGAGGGTAGTGTCAGGCGTTTCGAGATGACTTAGGGCAAAGTCACCAAGCCATTCTCTTAATGGCAGGAGAGG
>NW_005054321.1:4200473-4236843 GCF_000277835.1 Geospiza fortis
CAGGGAAGGGATAAGGAAAACCCAACTCTGTTTTATTCCCAGAGATTTTTGTATAAAGTGAATTAAAACTAACGGGTGGCCCCAAGGTACTTAAATTTCAGGTCTATGGAAGTAGAATACGAGTTATTTCACAGCTTTGTAGGACGGAGGTATTAAGTGCTTGTGACCCATACTTTTGCATATTTAGTTGTTGCTTATATGCCCTTTGATTACACATGTTAAAGAATCGTGGGGGCTACCTGTCCCGTTTTGCAATTTTTCCCATACTCCCTTCCCTCCTAGGAAACAATAGGCCCCTGACAAGGGGCTCGAAGCTCCGGCTCAGGCATCAGAGAAAGCTTCGCTTTCACGTTGCCTTTCAGAAATGTCCCCAGCAGGCCTGGAGGTGCTCCCCCACAGCAGCTACAGACAGGAAGCCCCTCCAGGACTGCCTTTGTTTCTGCTCCTTGCAGAGCAGCTCTGCCTTCTTCCTAAACTGGAATGAAAACTCCGGTGGTTCTGGGCTGTTTGGTGTATGTGTGGACAACACTTTGTGGAGGTTGGGATAGCCAGAGGAGTTGTTAGTCCCAATCATTTCAGCCATGTGAGTCGTGTGGCTCCCTAAGTGCTCCATCTTGCCCTTTTCTGAAGTGATGCTATTCATTTCTGACACTGGGGGTTTGCTTCCAGGTGCACACGTGCGCCAGGTAAATGTGGGCTGGGCAACTTGGGACTCACCTCCTCAGTGTGTGGTGGGACCTAAATATGGGATCATCCTCAGACAAGCTTGTCTTGGTTTACTAGGGTCTCTCAGACCATGCTGCTCGCACTAAGCTACACAAGACACTTTCCCTTCCCTCCCAAAGGAGGCCTCTGCCCTGGTTCATCTGCAGCCTCATCTGGGTTACACTCGGCTGCACCTATGGAGAGTGAGAATCCACAGGCGATGTGTTATTCAGGGATAATGAGTGGGTGGAGAAAAAGCAGACGAAGAGAGGTCTCTTCATTTCTCATGTTAATCAATGCAAGGTGAAAAGCTATAATTAAGCTTTCAGGGCTGTGAATCCAGAGTGAAAAGAAGCATGTCCCGCTAAACCTGAACAAGGCACCTAATCCCTGTGCAGGAGGAGGCTGCAACACGCTCTTTTCTCCAGCTGATTCCTCCCTTGCACATTTAGGTAGCTCATGTACAATACTCTGAATGTTTGGGTTGGTGGGTTGTTGTAGATCCCATTCCGAGATGCAAAGCATAGTTAATGAATGTGCTCCTTTGGTTACAGCAGCTTTAGATTGGTAATAAAGGGGGGAAAAGGACAGGCTTGCAAAAATCAGGTGTTACAGTGCCAGTTGTCATAGCACTCACATTTCTGTGTAGCTCCAAGGCCAAGTGTCCAGGCCAAGTTATAAAATCAGACATCTGTTTCCAAGTGATCAGCTCTTACCAATTATTTTATGGTTTTTTTCTTCATTAATTAATAATGGATCAGTGCTGCTGCTAATGAAAAAGTGTATTTTTAAAGTAGTTTCAGAAAATTTACAATGAAGAGATATTTAGGTGGTTTCTGTCCTGTTGTGCAAAGGTAATAGAGAAAGGAAAGTAAATGCTTAATGCCTCACACACACTGTGTGTTTGGGCTGTGTCTGCTGAGTGTGTCTGGTGCTCCAGTGGGATTCCCATGGAATGCTCCTGTAGACAATTGCACTGTGTGTATCCAAGAGCTGTGCTTATCCCAGCTACTTTCCTTCCCCATTCCAACAGAGGTAAATAATAAAGTTTCCCAAGGCCATCATCTGAGATATGGATCCCCAGTACAGAAAAGACTTTACAGCAGCCTTCACTGCATCCTCCTCCCCCTTTCTGCCCGCCTTGGATCTGTAAAGAAAACAGAGATGATGTTTTAGTCTTGAAAATAAAGATAGTGTAAGAGATGCTAAGGCACAGGCTTGAGGCAAACAGTGTCCCAGATTGTCTTTCCTCCTGGAGACACTGCAATTGATACCTGATGTGTGTGTTCCCTGTCCTGGGAGTGCAGGCTCGTAATTGTTTTTGTGTACCCTGAGTCTTTGTGTACACCAAGAGCAACTTTGGGCTGCTGAACTGAGGGTGAGAAAGAAAAGGTGTCTTGAGATTTCCCTGCCCCTGCCAACATTACTGACCTCAGTCCTGCCTCAGGCCTGCCAGTCACACCTGCAGTGTGATTTCTGAAATATAGGTTTATGCAGCAGGAGCAGAAACAGAAGATAAAACCAGGTGTTTAATGGGTGTTCAGCTATTGGATGTCCAGGTTTGCCACAGATAAAATTGTTATAAAATTCCAAAGTCAGCTGCTGGTCCCTAATGTTTTCCAGGGCATAGCAGAAAGCAAATTCCTAATTTCAACTACAAACCTTTCCTGACAGTGTTGTTTCTGGCAGCATCTGTAATTACTCACACTACAATTGCAGTGTTCAGTGTGACTCTCTGCAAGGAAGCCAGGATGTGTAGTGGGATGGGCAAAGCACTCGATACTTCCAAACTTCCATCTCTAATCACTAGAAAGCTGCTCAGCACTGACAAGGCTTAGCAAAACTCTCTCTCCATCAGTTTTCCTTCTGAAAGGGTTTGCTGTGACGAATGGAGTCTTTCAAACAAGCCAAATAATATTTTTTTTATTTTTGTATTTTAGCAGTGCTTAAATGCTTGAACTAGATTAGTGTCCCTTTCACTCCTGCTGTAAAAACAAATTGTTAGGCAAGATAATGCTAATAGCTGCTGTTGACCTGCAGGGGCCTATGGGCTCAGCTAAAGTCAAGGACCTAAATGGAAGAAGCAGTTCAGTGAACTGGAAGAAGTCAAGGCATTGAAAAACACAGAAGCTGCTTCCCAGGACAAGGAGCACCGAAGCATGTCCAGGTCATAAAGTGCAGCAGTGATGTCTGAGGAGCTGCCTGGGTGTCCAAGGAAGATCAAGGGATTTGGGGTCTGTGCGTGCATGCAAGAACTTAGCAGAAAGTTTGTGGG
This sequence comes from Geospiza fortis, assembly GCF_000277835.1. Classification (NCBI taxonomy): domain Eukaryota; kingdom Metazoa; phylum Chordata; class Aves; order Passeriformes; family Thraupidae; genus Geospiza; species Geospiza fortis. The sequence continues at coordinate 4,203,454 of NW_005054321.1, forward strand.
TATGGCGCTCAGCTTTACTATAGAGGCTACTGGAGACAGAATGAGGACACTGCCTGTTAATGGGGGCTTTTCCCTCTCTTTTCAGGCAAAGAGGTCAGTGTTCACATCTTGTGTACATAAACTGTCTTCCTGATGGCAAAATCACTGCAAGGCCACATATGCAAGCTCACCACTCAGTGGTGCAGGGAACATAGCTCCCATTCCCCTCGCAGGCAGAGAAGGTAAGGACACAAGAGAGCCTTTCTATACGAATGGCTTCTTTAGAACTGTCTGTGCTTTTCTATAGCAGAGGTGTAATTTTTGAAGAACTTCTGGGACATGCTCAAACCCTTCTCATATCTTATTTTTCTTCCTTTTTGCGTTATCAGTGTTACAACAGCTCAAAGCCAGCTCAGCCAAAACTGCTTTAAATTGGAAAAAACCGGGTTGTGATCCTTGAACATGTTTCAGATGACAGAGGTTGGACAAAATCAGGTCTGGATAATGACGTTCCCATCTTGTTACCCTGACACCGACCAGCTCAGCAGACGGATCTGGATAGGAAGGAAGTCCAGTGTCGGAAGGCCAGTGCTGGAAAAACGACAAGTAATGAGAAAGCTGGAAGGGAGTTCAGCTCCTTCAGTGATCCCAAACACTGCAGCAGCCAAGTTTAAGTTCCCTTCTGAGGAACATGCCTGCACTACTCATTTCCCCCATGGCAGCCCCTCCTGTGTCTATGCCTGATGGGATGCAGCAGGGCAAGCTCCAGTGCTGATGCAGATGTCCCTGTTGCACTGTGGGGGATGTCATACGTGGTCTGTGTCATGCCTTCCAACAGGCATTGCTGGTGCAGGGCAGGCAGCCCACCTAATCCTTAGGAGTAATCCTCCCCTCCTCAGTGCTGAAGGCGCCTGTTGGCTTTAAAATCAGCATTCAGTAATCATTGCTCATTGGTGCTGGTGGGGTTTATGAGGATGTCAAGAACAGCTAAAGGTCTTCATAACCTGCAGGCTGCATTATGGTTTGTTTTCCAAATTACAAAAGCATTTGTTTTTCTTTTCTTAGTTTGAAGTTATCCAGGTTTTTCCACACATCGTGGCATTTGAAAATAAAATGAATGCATAACTGCTTGCCAGCAGATGCTTTATGCATTCAGTTTTTCAAAGCAGGAACCTACTTGTGTGTACATGAAAGAAGTATGTGTGTGAAATCCGTATGTGCACCTACCTGAGTCACATGTTAACTAGGCAAACTGAGCAAATATTCCCACAGCCATGGAGTTATGGGCCAGGATGCAAATTAACATCTTCCTGCTGCAAATACAACTCTGGCACAAGTTCATGCAGAAGTGGATGCCAGAAGTGTTCAGGTTTCTTGTGCACATAGATCTGAGTCTAATTCTTTCTACCATTAAAATTACTTTAAAATAGACAAGATCAAGCTCAGGACTCTAGAAATGTTTGCCTTGACTTCAAGAAATTTTATGAAATAACTAAATTCAAAAGACTCTGAAAATAAAGTTTCATAGCTACACTGTATACACTATAGTAATTTCTCCTGGTTTTGTGTCCTTCACTTGCTTTGCAGATCTCTCTCAGTGTGTTAGCTTCTTAACTTTTTCATTCCAAGTTACTTTGATCCTGCAGTTTCTTGAATTATCTCTTGCATACCGATCTCCCTCCACTCCATAAGCTAAGCCCAGAATGTTTTAAATGCCAAGATCAGAGGTTTGCATTGCAGTAATTCTCGAACATATAATAAATAATGAAAAAGGTAGTGGAACTCCAGATATCATCCAACATTTTTCAGCTCTGGTTTTCATTTTCATCAGAAACACATTGATCTGGTTGGGTGTCAAAACAACAAAAGCATTTTTTACCATCTTTTTATTTCCTCTTGGTCTTAACCTTGGTCTAAACCTTTTTTTAATGTTGTAGAGGTGAAATGTGTCATGTGTTACAACCATGACCCGACAACCCAGTGGCTTCATGCCCATGTCATCAACCTGTCAAATCTTTTACATTCTGGCAAGTCTCACTTGGAGGTGCCCCACCTTCCACTCCTTTCCTGCCATGGTGCCTGTGAAACACACTGTCCACAAGGTCTTTGGACTTTTCCTGCCCTGGAATCCCCTGTGGTATTCACTTCTCCTGCACTATTCACCAGACATCTGTGCCTGCAGCCTGCTGCCCACAGAAGGAGAGAAGCTGGCTGCTGTGCAGGTGTCAGAAGTGTTTGTTTCCTTTGTGCAAAGTAGTTCAGCTAGAAAAGCTAGTTTTCTCCAGCTGTACCCTCTCACAGGTGAAATAAGGTCATTGTCCCTCTTTCCATGCAACTTCCGAGGCTGTAAATCAACCTATTACAGTGGTGAGGAACAGAGATTGTTTGTTTGGACAGAAGGGAAATGAAGAGAGGAGTCTGCAGTCTGGAGACAGGCTGTTCTCCAAGACTGGTCCTGCAGAGATGATCCTGAGCTCGTTCATACTGTGACTTCAGCACAAGTTTGTCTCCCAAGAGCATCCCCAAGCCCAAGAGAGGAAAGTGCCATGTCCCTCTTGGTTACCAAAGAAGAGCTCTCTTGGAGCCCTCCAGAACCTGAGCAAGGTTCTGCCTCCCTGCCTGTCCTTGCTTGGAGCAGCAGCTTGATACTCCAAGTAGGAGAGGCTCTCAGTGCTTCAGAAGTGCTTTACTTTCTCACTGCCATCACCAGAGAGGGCAAGGAGCTCAGGCAGCCCCTTTGAGCTCTGCACTGAGTGAGAGCTGCAAACCAGAAACTGAGATTTGCTCTCTCCCATGGCAGGGCAGGACCTGTTCAGAGGGGAAATAGTGGATTTCCTGAGAAACTCCTTGTGCTGCACAGAAAGCTTGCTCCACTAAGGGATGAGAGAGTATGGAACTGTCACTGGAATTCTCACCTCCAGGTCTTCCATAACACATATTATTTTGCATGTGCATGTGGCATTGCCTTTGTTTCACTTTTGAGCTCTGCAACTCTGGCTGAGTTGCATCTCTTGCTTCAGGTGATATCTGTGCTGGTTGTCTTTTGACAGCTTTGTAAATCAGGTGTAAGTCTAGGGAGGGCAAGGGAACACTGATGTCAGAGAAATGAGAATCAGCCTCACTATATTTTATATTCTTGGGTGGTTCTCTTGTGGTCTGGAAATAAGACACAAAGGGTCTACAATTAATTCAGATGGGAACCATCACATTTGGGGGACTAATGACAGACCAAGTTATGAGGCAGGTCTGGGAGGGAAATGTTGAAAGTGTTTTCTTATTTTAGTGTAATCTCTGAGTTAGTTTTCCATTGTCAGTAATCACCTGAAGGAAATGTAGGGGCAGACTCAAGCAAGGCAGGGCAGGAGCAGATCCTTTACACACAGTAAATCCATTCCCTGCTACGATTGTCAAATGGACCACAGTTCTTTGTTAAACCAGATACTTCTGTTGGAGGTAAACCCACCATATATACAAATCACAGACAAAGTTGCTTCAAATTCCTTTACGAATTTTTTAAAAAATCATTAATTCATGAAGAAATTAATTAATTCATTAATTAATTAAGAATTTCTTCATTTTAAGAAACTGTGAAGGTATTTGACCTAAGTGGCACTGGTGTTTGACCTGAGTGGCACTGGTTATGTGACATTTAAGCATTCTTTGTTAATCCCACCTGTTGCACAATGCATTCTAGGACGGACAAACCCTTTTCTCATCTGTCTGACAGATTCATCAAGCAGAGTTTTTGGTTGTTTGGCTGTGGATTGCCTTTATGTCAGTGTTTTTCTGTGTATAAGGCCTGGCCTGCAAGCTCTGACAGCCACTGTTGATGGACAAACCCTTGTTTTGGGTCCCAGTTCTCTATCTATTAAGGGATAAAATAATACTTCATTTCTTTTTAAAGTACCTTCACTTTCTTTAATGGAAATTATCATGTGAGCTACACAATAGCATTTCTCAATATTCAAGATGAAATTAAAAGGTGAAAAAGTCACAAAGGATGTAGGAACCTCTAGATGTAATCTCTTCTTCACCACCCAGTACTGCCAAACCACATCCCCTTCAGCTCTTCCATACTGTGCACACTCTTGGTTGTGTGATAAGTGAACAGGCTGCCCCACCCTGTCCTACCCTGCCCTGCCCTGTCCATTCTATGTTCCTGTCACTGTGGCCACTGCCACTACTTCTGCCCAAAGAGTCTGCCTAGATGGAAAGCTCTTGGTGGTTGGAGCTTTTTGATACATGACTAATAGATATGACATTAACCAGATTTATTTTTGTATATTTAACCCAGAACTAATATCTACTCCAGAATTGAAAACCATGTTTAGTTTGAAACATATTGACTAATCTTCTGGCAGAGTGGAATAGACTGAATCCTTTTTTAAAATTCTTATTATAGTGAAAGTGAATTTTTTGCATCTTTTTATAAGAAGTTTGGTCTTTTTTGTAGGTGATTTGAGTTAGACTGTGCTGAAACACACTTAATGGAAAACATAATTTCAAAGATTGGGTGGTTTCTGAAATATTGGAGTTTTATTTAGTATTTATATAGTATAAATTAAAAATAGGTTGTTGAAGGTAGTAATAGAAATTGCACAATGCATTTAACAATTGGTTAGATTGTCAGCACAGTTATTTAGCCAAGTGTACTCTTCCCAAGTATTCCTCTGAGAATCTGGTTCTACCACATATAATTAGACAAAAATAATTAGACAAAAAAAAAGTGGGGAGAAGGAGGTGATTTTAGCAAAATATGCCTTTTTATGCTAATGCAAATACAGAATAACTTTCTCACTAGATTTGAACTGAGACAAATAAGCATGAGCCTCTGAAATCCGGCACCCAGAACACACAGGAGGGTAACTCTGGACTGCTTCCCAGTTGCCTACAGCAACTCTGATTTTTTCTGGGTGGCAATCCATTATTAAAACCTAACAATAAAAGCAAGATTATTGTACATTTACTATAAAAGTAAAAATGCATTCATGATAACAGTGATAAGCTCGTATAATTGTAGTGTATACTTGTCCAGAGAACACAAAATTCCTAAAGATAGTGCTGTTTTGAGCCTATGGGAATGAATTTATTTTTTTAATCCAGACTCTTTAATGTTGTTTTAAGGCTGGGCTTGAATTAATGTAGGGAAGTGCAACCAGCAGAGCTGGGAGCAGTGTAGAAAAACAACTCCAGCCTCATGGAAGAGCCCATGTGGTGATCAGCACCACAATTCCAAGGCAGGGGAGGGTGAGCCCTGAAGCACAGTGTAAAGGCCTGGAGAAGGGCTTGAATGGGGACATGCACCCCATGCTGCAGAATGAAGATCCGCTTGTTGCTCAGCAGTCAAATGTCTGACTCCTGCTGGTCTTTCACAGCTCTCCCCTGCCTGATCTGAGGGTAGCAGCTGCAGCTTACTGGAAACCAACATTATTTGGTGGCAGAATCTTTTTTTCCTTTTTAACATTTTGTTCATACAATGCTGCATTCCAGTTCCATTCACTACCAGAAAACTCTCTGGGCCCACTGTTGTGGCAGCAGTTGTGAAATCGGTGTGAACATTTATAGATGTAAACAGCTGTGGTTGTTCTCTTACAAACCAGACACCTCCAGCCCCAAAAGACCTGAGACTCACAGAATTGTTTTCAGATTTTTTTGTGCCCTTCTGCAGACAGTGCAGCAGCTCTGAGTGTTCATGCCTCACTGACATTTGCAGGGCTCCCATGACCCCTGGGGCAGTGATGGATCAGAAAGTCTAGATGGGGATAACTGTAGAGCTCTAAGGCTTCAAGCCTTGCACATCTGCACAACAAATGTGAAACATCTGTTGTCTTATGGAGAATGTTTGTTTCCTTAAGAAAATCCCTAACTTATTGGGGTCTTGGCTTAGGGCAGTGCTCGCGTGGGAAATCACGTCTCTTGGATGGGATGTTTGGCTCAATATCCACATGGCAAATGAAGTGGCTCTTGTCAGGGTCCCTGAAACAGTGTCTTCTGCTGGATCAGGTGACGCTTACTGAACCACCGTCCTGCTCAGTTCCTGTAGTCCAGCTGTATTGCAGTCCTACATGATCTACTGTAGATTTTCTTAAACCATGAGGAACACATCCCCTGTTTATCTTTGCTGTGGGCAGAAGGCTGTTCTGCATGACCATTTTTGCTACTGCAGGAACAATTTCTACTGAGTAGTTAGAAGTAGCTCATCAACGTGTAAGTTTGTCACTTCTGCAGAAGGTATGGCTTGGGGCACAGCACAGCCAGATTTGCCATCCCATATACAAGCACATTGACACATACAGTGTTGTCTATAAAATGATTTAGGTACACCTGGGAGAATGTCTGGGTCTGTTCAAAACTCCCATATGTATTGCTGCCTAATTCCTCCTGAGGGAATTAGACGAAGACTTTACTGTGAGGGTGTTTGTGAGCTCAGGCAATCACCTTGTCTGAGATCAGTCCCTTGTGTCACCCCTGCAGGGACCAGCTGAAAGCTCTGGGGCCACCCAGGGAACCAATGTCTAAATGTGCAGGGTGTGCGCCCAGGCGCAGCCCTGACACCAGCAACACCATGGATGCAACTAGAGGACACACCTGAATGTCTGTAACTTAAATTCCATTGCTCACAAGCACACAAGGCTTCTGGCTCCACAGCAGGAGGTCTGGAAATCTTGGCATTTTAAAGTGCTTCTGAGTCCCAAATGAAACCCTGGGACAAGAACCAAAGATTCTGGAAGTGGGACTCTCTCTCTGCACTCTCTTTTAGGTCAGTTTTAGTGGCAAACTCAAGACAAAACTTTCTGTTTCCATTATGTTGCTGCAAGAGTTTCTTGGGAATTCTTTTTAAGACAACCAATTTAGTGTGTTTAAGATTGAGTTACGAAAAGCAGGGAGACTATAAATGTTTCTACTGTGGTCATTGTAGCACTTTTCAGTTGTGTTTGAAATCCAGCTTTGGTTGTGGTGAGCTACCATTGCATCTGGGTCCAGTGCATTGAAACATTTGGATAAGAAATGTGTCAGCTTTTGTTGAAACTCACTTATTGAGAAACATGGAGGATTTATGCTTCTCTTCTGATCCTTGGAATTATTCTCAGAAGGTTTTTCCCAGCAGAAAAAGAAAATTCAAGGTTCATATTCATTTTCTTGAAACACTACTTTAACTTCTGAGGGGCTTTGAAGGGAACACTGCTGTTCAACAGATGAGTGTTGCAGAAGGGAGTATAAAATCATAAATAAAGCAAATTCCCTTCCTGTGCTTTCCTGGCCTACAACACTCATAATTTTTCCCTCTATATATCTTTGCATACAGTAGGTTTCCCTGTGTTGCCCATGATCAGCTTATTACTAAAATTACCCAAATGCTGAGATACAGACTGGATGAGCAGATGAAAGGGGGGCAGAAAATTAGATTGTTAGTGATCCATGACCTGGAATAACTGTCAGCCAGTTACTAGTGGTGTATCTCAGGGATGGATGTTGGAGCCAGTGTTGTTTAATGTCTTTATCAATGGCACGTGGTGATAAAGTGCACTCTCGGTGAGTTTGTGGACAAGCAATCAATAACCTGGAGGGCAGGGCTGCTTTTCAGAGGGCCCTGGACAGGCTGGAGAGGTGACCTGACAGGTGCTTGTGAAGTTCAGCAAATGTCAGTGCACTTTCCTGCACCTGGACCAGAATGGTGGCTGACTGACATGTAAGCAGCTTTGCAGAAAAGACCAGGGAGTCTAGTTGGAGTGTGGAATGTGTCCTTGTAACAATGTCATCCTGGGCTGTGTTACCAAAACAGTAGCTAGCAGGAGGAAAGTGATTTCTAGCCCCTTTAATTAGCATCTTTAAGACTGCATCTGGAGCAGTGTGACAAGTTTGGGGCTCCCTGGAGCAAGCAAAGCATTAACAAACCAGAGTAAGTCCCACAGAGATTCACTAAGATTCAGGGGCTGAAGCATATGCTATAAAGGAGAGAATGAGAGAGCTGGGCTTGTTCAGCCTGGAGGAGGCTCAGGGGGTTCTTCCTGCCATTTACAGACCCCTGATAGGAGGGTGGGGAGCAGACACATACACTCTTCTTGGGGTGTCCAGGGAAGTGATGGGCACAACTTGAAATATGGGAAATTTATATAAGGACTCCTAAGGGGAAGGGTGGAAACCCAGCAAGGGTGGACAAATATTTAAACAGTGACCCAGAAAGATCTTGAATCTCTGTTCCAGTAGATATTGCAGATGTCAACTGGATAGAGGCCTGAGCGAGCTGTACTGGCCCTAACCCTGCTCTGAACAGAAGGCTGGACTAGACATCTCCAGCAGTTCTGTCATTCTGTGACTGAGTGAGCTGAAGGGAAGGTAGAGCCAGGAAAGACCTGTGCTTTCCTAGCCATGTCAGCTTGTTCTCTGCAGGCTGCAGGACAGCAGAGCACACTCCACTGCACATCAGCTGTGTCTCTCCTGTTTTTAGCAAGCGCTGGAAAATGAGTAAGGGATAGATGCAACCACACTGACTGCCCATCAGCACTGTTTAGTGATGTGAATCTAATTGACCTCCCACTGAAGTGCATTGTAAGATTCCTACCCATATAATGGGATTTGATAAAGGCCCCATAAAAACAGTAGGATTTAAAAGAGCTGCAGCATTAGAGGCAGAAGTCACACAGAACTTTCCCCTGGCCTGTCCCAGTGCCCCATGAGATACACACATTCATTCCCACACACACACAACCTCCTCTGTGGTATCTGCAGCTCTGTACTGTAAATCCTACAGCGCTAAAATTAATTAAAAGAGAGATGCATATCTACTCTAAAAAGAGAATGAGACTCTTCATTACACATAAAAATGTTTTAAATCTTCAAGAACACTGTAGGAAAGCTGGAAGGTTGAGGCTATAAAAGATATGAAGTGAGCAAAGAATATTTGTTTCATCAACGTGTTTTTTCATGACAGTCCTAATTCAGAACAGAGTGTAGTTAGTCAGGTGTGATTAACTGCTTCTGGGATCTGACATGTTACTTTCTTTTGTAGCAAGAACCAAGTAACCAATCAGCAGAAATGTGCCATCACCTGAAAGTATATGATCTTTTGATTCTCCTCTGCTGTGGATGAACAATTGCCTTTTTTTCCTTCAGTAGAGAGTAATATAAAGGGCTTTGCACAGAATAACATAAAGAAGAATTAGGCCTTATATAACATTCTCGGCAGGAAAAGGACAATTTGGGGAGGGGTTTCATTAATGCCCTGATCTCTGCAGGAAACCCAGCGGGGAGGAAGGGAAGAGCAGCGAATACAATCAGACATTTGTTAGGTGAAATGGGACCTATGAGCATATGAGAGGCTGCACGTTCATTCAGACAATGCAGTAAAATAAACAGAGTGTGACAGCGAGAGATGAATGGGACGTTAATTCTATTCACATTTACAAGATTTCAATGGCAATATTTTCTGAACAATGGTCCCTATTGATGCTACAAGTGCTTACACATCGTGCCTGCTACTTGCTGAACAGACATGACACTATTCGAGCAGCTGTATTCTGTAATTGGGAAGGGAAGTTTCCAAAAATGATGAAAGGCTATATCTCATCCATGATGGAACTGTTTGGAATTGAACTCATTTTGGTGCCTGAGGATTTTTTTCCCTCCTAATTGACATCTCTTAGATTTGCTCTCTCAAGTGGCAGAGCAACTAGAGGCCAAACTTTATTACCTTGAAGTTTAATACTTCAGTATTTTATCACTAGTGCTTATCAGAATAACAAAATAAACAGTAGTTTTGTCTACTTTAGAAGGAGTTTGCCGTTTTGAGCAGGCCATTTAGATTTACATCTCCTTTGCCTTTATAAACTGTGTCTCCACTAAGAGGATTTGCGTGTCTACATGGTTCAAGTGATTGGCAAACTTCCCCTGGTGCATACAAGGTCCCTGTACGCCTTCTTATTCTAAGAAAGTAATTGGCCATGATGAACAGCTTGGGAAATAAGGGAGGGGAGTGAGGAGGAAAAGAAAAAAAAGTCCAATCTCCTGTGAAATAAGTTATTACTTGTGTTATTAAAGGACTTTTATACAAATATGTGCTGTTTAGGGATATGAATTCATCATGCTTTTAGACAACATAGTTCTTGCCAGCAAAAACTTTAGCCATAAACATGACAAACCTCCGTCTTGAACTCTGAGCCAAGTTTAACACCACCTGTCTGTCTTAAAGGCCAATTTTTACATTATTTGGCTAGAAAAGTAAATTCACATTACTTCTGTGGATCCTGTGTGTTTGCTTGCTTACTGTCTGTACACCAAGCTGCCTGATTTTCTGCACATTTTGTGCTAAAAATTGGCCCCTCCCTGGCCATGGGGACAGCATGCTGCTGTAAGCAGGTCCAGGTGCTGGCTGACATCTGGAGAAACTCTGGGTCACTTCTAGTCTGGGATCTAAAAATTAACAGCCAGAGCTCCAGTCCCTCCTCTCACTCCTTCATTTTGTTACAGCCCAGCCCTCCTTGGTTTGAAACCATTGCCTCTAATATTTTGGGCCCCAGGGTTTTACATAAGCTCCCTGGAATTTGGTCCTGTTGGTGGAGCTGTTTTGGTGGTTTAACCTTTGAAGGACTCAGCAGGGAAAGACAGGAAAGTTTAGAATGGATTTTCTTGACTATGGAAACACTGTTCTTGAATTACTTCAAATCAATGGAAACTTACAACTATCCCTTCCAGTTGCTGACATGCATTTCTTCTGCCTGTATCTTAAAAATTTACCTCATTGTGATGGTCCACTCCTGTTCTGAATAACACTTTGTTTTTTAATGTCCTCTCCTTGAGCACTGTCCACCTGTGCAGTTCCTCTGGAAAAGCATTATAGCAGTAACAGAATGGAGAGCAAGACTCCAGGAGGCATGTCCTGTTGCTGTAGATGACAACCTAAAAATTAAGAGGAATAACTCTCATTTTGCACCTTCACTGTAACTTTAATCAGTAATATATCTTTAATCAGTGATATATTTTATACTGCTTTGCATTTTCAACACAATGAGCAGAGGATTCTCACAACAACCATAAGGATTAGTTACAGAGATATTATTATCTCTGAACTAGATGGAAAGAAATGATCTTGTAGGGAGAGGACACCTCTACAAACCAAAAAGATATTGCTTTGATTCAGAGAGGTCTGAGACCATGGAGTAGTAATTTAATTTCCATGCTTCAATTTCTCCATCTTATTGAAACAGGAACACAGGATATTCATCTGCCACGGAGGGGCATTCTGATGAGGATGAGCAGGGTAGTGCAGGGCTTTTGCAGTGGGAAGCATGGGCACAAAATAAAATTATAATTTAAGAGATGAAGAAAAATGGCAGGTGCAGAAAGGCTGAGCAGCTTGCTAAGGTCTGTGCAGTGAAGCATCTGTGGAGGCAGGATCAAGAAGTAGGAGCTGCCAGCTGCTCTTTCTATAGCAAGCAGCTTCTGGCTGGAACCATGGGCTCCAGAGAAAAAAAAATAGAGGGTTTTTCCCCCCTGGTTTATTGTTTTCTGGTTATTCTTACAGATCGTGCTGTACCTGGCAGCTCAGCCCTGGGCAGTGGCTGGTGACATTTTGCAGTGGTGGATGCCTTGGTTAGTGAAAGGCCTTTTAGTGAAGTGAAAGGAGTATCACTCCTTGACCTTTTGCTGAGACATCTATCCCAGACTACTGTGCATGTTAGTCAAAGGACAGTCACAGGCTTCTTTTCCCCTTTTTCATAATTTTACAGGCCAGAAAATCCTGCAACCTCCAAGTGATTGAAAACATTTAATTAAATGCTTTGGAGAGGTTGTTTCTTCCATTAAACCAGGGGAGCTCTAACCTTCACAAGAAGTTGAAGAGACAGACAAAGATGGGACAGGGAAGGTTGCTGGTGGCCCTCCACAAGCAAATGTCCTGAGGGAGGTGCTGGGCTTGTGTTGGTGCTGTGCCCCTATTGGAATATAATCCCAATATTATCGGGTTGAACGTGCCTGGGCTTGTCTGGCCCTCGCTGCCTGACCAAAGGCGGCAGCCGTGGTGTTTCACCCCAGAGACACCTTTGGTTAGCTGTATGCGGCAGCTAGGCTCTTGGAACAAGTCCAGGCAACAGAACTCAGGCTGGACCTCTGATGAAGAAGCTTTAGGCGAGGCGAAGAGGAAAAAAGGAGATGGATCCGGCTAGGGGGTCATAGTCCAGAGTTTATTCCTGGGCATGCAGGCCTCTGAATGTTGCGGCAACTCCCACCGGATCCCGACTGCATGGTCCTGTGTCTTTTTAAGCTCAGGGAAAGGGGGAGGGGAAGGGGTAGGTGAGCTACCAACCAGGTAGGAGGGGGGGAAGCTCAGGAGACAAATGACACCTGGATGACCCAATTGTCCCCAGGGCTGAGAGGCATCTTTTGAACTTCACCTATCAGACGATGGCCTTGCTGACCTTCTGAGATTGATGGACAGCTCTCAGCAGGAGGCAGGGAGAGGGGAAGGGGCAAGGATTACTAAACCTGGGAGGAACTGGGAAAGCTAAGACAGGACATTGCTTCACACTGTAACATGCCCCCAAACTCTACCTGCAGCCCCAGCTCTGAGCCTGGTTTACAGTTACTGCACTGTGTTCAGTGTTAAGTCTGGTCAAGGCCAATCCCACCTCCTGTTGCTGAAGGCAGTAGGCTCTGCTTCTGCTGCTTGCAATAGAGGAAACTTTTTGGTGAAACTTCCCCTTGCTTTGTTTTAAAACTCTTTCCTTTTTTTTCCCTTCCATTTCAGATCAGCATCCACTGCTCAGTTCAATCCTATTCCCTTCTCTTTCTCTTTAGAAAAAAAGGCGTTGGGCATATATACCTTCTATGATGATTTCAGGGGTTAAGGATATTGCCTCAGTTGGAGTTTTGTACAGAGTTTTGTATTGCAGTTTATGCTGCACCAATCTTAAACTGCTCCAGTGTCTGTGCTGAATATATTCTCAGTTTTTTCTCAGGAATTCCAGTCTGCACTGAGTTGAATTCCTCCATGTAAGTGCCATCCTGATTTCTCATACGAGGGATACAAGTTTAATCACTGGCATTTCTGTGATTTCTCAGTAGGCCTTTGGAAGCCTGTCTTTGGCCAGGATTAATGGGAGGCTCCAGGTGGCTCTTATCACTCAGACCATGTACTTTTCATGGCCATTTCTGTGAAGAGGCTTTTGTGTGGATGGGAGCATGAGAAAGCCTGCAGCCTGAGCTCACAGACAGGACTTGTTTAATCATGGTACTTATTCACTCCGCTGACAAAAATCAAATCTATTTTGAATAGAAATAGTAAGAGTTTATGGATTTTATGTTTTCCAGTCAGGAAAGGAATCAATATCATGTATCTTAGGTGACCAAGGACAGAGCTTGAATACCAAAAATAAATGCTCAGTCTGCAAGCAGCTTTTGGCTTGAATGTCTCAAACATATTTTCTTAGACCAGCTATTTAAATAGTCTTTGCTAGACAACAAATATAAACACTGCTGCCTGTTTGCAGAAAAGAAATGTGTCCAGACTTTCCTGCTTAGTTTTTTATTGTGAGGTGATCACTGGGAGACACTTTTCCTTCATTTTCAGATTTTCTTTATGAAAAATGTATACTTTATTGGTTACTTCAAAAGTACCTCAGACTGGAGATCATCCAAATGACCTTTTAAGACTTCTAGAAGATAGTCTGACGATATAATATGACAGCTAAGGAAGCTCATGTGTTCTGTGAAAACTGGGAAAAAAATTAGTTCTTCTCCCAAAGGCTTATACATGGCTGATACTGATTTTTCAAAGGTTGGTTCTGAATTTGTTTGAACCATGTTTTTTCAGACTGAAGAGTAGCAAGACAGTAATAGGAATGAAACAACACCAGTAATTTAATATTAGTTATTTTATTTTTTTCATTCACCTCATTATGCAAAGTCTGATAATTGCAGAAATATATTTAGTAGTCAACGGGTAGCTGTGCAAGATCTATGATATGGAGTGGCTGCATATTGACAGTGGTTGTGAATTTTCCAAACTCTTTTATATCTCAGAGTTCTCACTTCCAAAGGGAAGACAAGTTATTCACTGCTCCACAAGTGTTTCAATAAATCACTTCATTGATGAGAGGATTTGCAATTAAGCACATGCTAAAGCACTCATTAACCATATCACCTTTATCTCTTTAATTACAGGAATGGGAGATGATTATCAACTGTATTAACTATGTGAGTTAATAATTGAAAAGTGCCTGTCATTAATTCCTCTCTGTTTGTGAGCTAAAACTTACAGGGACTTTTTACTCAGCTGAAACCCTCAGGGAAGACAACATGGACTTTGCCAGATAGGGTCAAGTGGAAGCAGGTGGGTGTTTTGCCTGAGTTAAGAAGTAAGTGCATTTTGTCACGGTTCAGAGTTTTCACTTCCCCTCAACTCTGTACGAAATCCATCGGTCAGACCTTGCTGCTGCTGCAGGGAGATTTTGCAGCATGGCCACTGACATTGTCCCAAAGAGCACTGGATTATAACCATACAGGGCAATTTCCATGGGCAAAATGTCCCTTCTCCTGTGCAGTCAGCGACAGACCTTCCTGCCTTTTCACCCTCTCCAGTGAAGATCCCCTCAGTGTAGGAGAGTCCAGCTTGGAAAAGGGGTTTGACTTTCAGCTCCCCTGTTCTGTTTATTACCCACTATGGGTTTTCCAGGTTGGCAGGGATGAGGCTGATGAGAGAAATACCAGGATAGCCAAAAGGAACTTGCAGGTACTGGGTTGCCTGCTTGGACAGATGGGAGCACAGGTGGTGTTCTTCTTGATTCCTTTGGTAATCAGGGATGAATGCCAAAAGGAACTGGAAAACCCAAGTGGTGCCACTGTGGAATTTTGGGGTTTTCAGTCATGGGGTGGTTTATATGGCATCAGGCATGCAGGATGAGGTTCACCTGTCTAATTGGGGAAAATTATTCTAACCCCATGGCTTGACATGTCTGGTTGAGAGGCTTTAAATTAGGTTTGAAGGGTGGAGGGGATGAGACAGGCTCACTAGAGGTGATCCGAGAGCAGGAACAAGAGCAAGGCTAGGGGTGCTCTGGCTCAAAGAGAGGGATAAATGCTGAACAGGCACCTTGCTATGGTCAGAACTGTGCCCAGAAAGCCTTCAAGAGCCTAGTTCTTGATCATGCCTGACCATGGCCCCTTCTTGGTGGCTTTGGTGACAATGTGATTGTCATCAGCTGAGGGGGTGAAGAGTGGTGGAGAGATGTGGTAGGGCTGCTTCCACAGTTCAACCACTTAGAAGAGACTACCCTGAAGAAAGTACTAAAATAGCAGGGGGTTTATAGCTTCACTAGACTCAGGTTATTTGTTTTGAGCTCCTTAGGAGTCAGGGAAGCTGCTGAGAAATGTTGCATGGGGACTCATGGCAGCACTGGTGCAGGACAAGGATAGTGTGAGTATTCATTCCTTTCTCACCAACACAGGACAAAGCCCTAATTTTCTATTTTAGGGCAAATGGCAGACTCTGTTACTATCACATCAGCAGATCAATCAGTTATTACTGTTTGCACTGCAGGAGCATCCTGAGGCCCAAACTATGTCAAAACTCCCATTTGCTATGTACAGGACATACTTTTAGGGAGATTGTCCCTGCCTGGAAGAGCTTCTAAACAGACAAAGCTGATCATACTTCACTGCAACATTGACAAAAAGCGTAGCTTACCCAAAGTTGTAACTCAGGAAGTCCTTGATGGAGCTGTCATTTTTTTTAAGGACAGACTCATCACTCAAGCAAGGTGGAGACATTCAGATCTAATCAGATGTTTTGGTTTTGAGTCTAGGAAGAAAATATGGCACATGCTCAAAACAACCTACATTAAATGGGACAGTTGAAGCATCAATTCCACTTATAGAGAAAGCAGACTGCTCAAGAGAGGCTTAAGGATTTTTGTACACTTCTTGCTAATGATCCCTTTAATTACTTGCTGTAAGTCATCTGGAATGAAAACACCATGATACTCTTGTAAAGAAGAAGGGCTTTGTAATGCTGTGTAATGTGTATGGATTTAGGGCCCTGTGGATTAAATTTGGCAATTTCAAGCATGCAAAGTTACTAATCCACACTTTGTCTATAAAAAATAAAAAGCGGCAGTGAGGCAGGCTGATGCCCTGAGGATGGCCTGGGAATTCCACACATGCCTCTCTTCTGCAACTCCCATCCAGGGAGCAAACATTATCTTCCGTGTTGCAATAGGTGTAGGAAGACCAAAGAGGTCTTGCAGCAAAGCACAGGCAGTTTTATCAGGTCCTTCTCTATGTTTTCTTTTCATGGTTATTTCTCTTGACATTTCTGTTCTTCCTGTTTCCTAGTGTTTTAAAGTATGTATTTGTCACATATAATTTTATTTTCCTGTAATAGCTTCATCCACAGTGAATTCTCTTGGAGAACAGCCCAGAGATTTTTCTGTTTTTTCTTCTGCCTTTATTTTCACTGCATCTGTTATTACATCATTTATATGGATTACATCCACATAATTTTAGCTTTTATGTCAAACTTATAATGCCATAGTGAGGCTGTCAAAATGTCTAAATCCTGAGGATTTTATTCCTGTAGAATTTGCACTGTATTTTCTGTGATTTCGTCAGTAAGTTGAATGTTGTTGTATTTCTAGTAGAGGGTGGGGGGAAAAATAATAAAAGTATAGAAATGAGGCATGAGTAAAAAAATTATTTGAGAGGCTGGTAAATTGAATAATATTTTTCCATTTTCACAGGGTCACTGATGAACTGTTAGAAATAAAAGAATCTTGAATTTGGGTTCATTTATAAACACTTGACCGCACTTTTTGTTCCAAAATCCTAATGGTTATTATTAAATTTTTTTAGTACTGAATTTGATAAATTCTATATTTTTCCCCTGCATCTCAATGATAGATCCTGGAATCTTGTATCAAATATCTGTTATCAAATATTTGACTAAAGTTTCCTGTTGGTACTTCACTTGCCTTTTAAAGATCACTGGACTCCACTTTTCTGTATTTATTCTGTCTTGCTCTCTGCCTCCCCCACATCCATCACTGGGGCTTGCTTAGTCTTAAATCCCACCCAATGTCAGTGCTTAGGGTTTGGTAAATTTGGGTACCAAAACACAAGAAAGAGGCAGGTGGATTAATACTAGATTTACAGAACCTTTGTAAGTTTTTGAAAACTGACTCTTTTTCTCCTCCCTTCCCCTGTCTTTCTCTCCCTTCTTCATCATTCACTGTACCTCTCTGAGTGGCTATTCCTTGTTTAACTTAATTCAGCAAATTGAGACCAAATTAAGGATATTCATGGCCCTGCACACCAAAAGTAATTAAATGGAATAAAGGCAATTACAGATTTATTTTTTCTTGCTCAATATCCACCTATCTCCCTGTTTTCATGTGTGATTAACCTATCAAACATTTCAATTTCTTTCTCAGACTTCTCCCCTCAGACCGAGCTGGAATTATTGGCAGCAGAGGGTGAAGTTTTTCAGAGGATGAATTACACCAGTGTTGGTGTCAGACTCTTCATAGTACCTTAATTCAAAATTCACAATTCATTAAATAATTGAGGTCTCATGTTGGGGTTTATCTGAAAACCAAGATGCAGATAGGTTTCATGGGTAACATGACTGTTGTGTGACATCCTGTTTTTCCGGTGAGCCCTCTGCCCACCTGCCTGCTGTGAGTTACAGGGGACACAATCTCCTCCAGTGCCCAGCTGTTAGAAGGGTGCAGTGACTGCCAGCTTTGTATGCATTCAGACTGAGAAATGGCAGAACAACACCAGTGGTGCCTTCTAGGAGAAATTCCTGGTTGATGGTGAGAGCAGGCTGTCCAGGACAGTGAAATCCCATCCACGTGCAGAATTAAGAGGAGGTATCAGCTGGGCCTTTGGCACTACTGCTCTGGATCCCATCTCTGAATTTCTCCTCACATCTCCCTCCTGTATACTCAGTTACTGAACTTGGTTCTAGCAGGCTTCTGGGGAGATGGATAATTAGTAAAAGCAGTAACAAATTACTTTGTTAAGAAGATTTTGTGAACATTTATGGGAAAATGCATCACATCAGTGGTATTTGAACTGATGAAAAAATGAACATAAGGATTCTGGGTTGATTTACTGTCCATACACAAGTAGGTGTTAGTGACAACATTAAAAGACCCTAGCTGGGTAAAAATTTGGTGGAATAGCAAATCCTTTAAGACTTAGGGTCAAATGCAGCTTAGATTGGCACACCAGGTGATCCCACTCCTTGTCAAGGATATTATATAGCTGGGTTTTTAATGTATCTCAGCATTGCTAGGAGATATGTGCTGTCAAATAACTTCTGGGAGGCACTCATACTCTCAGAGAAAGGACCTGAGGAGAGCTTCAAATTTCAGATTTGCCTATCAGAAATAATATTTCCCTAAACATCTGTCCCACAGTAAGCAAATCTCACACTGCTGGTGTGGTGCCTTTCTAGTGGCTCCTGGGATAAAATAAAGAAACAGAATGGAAAAAAAAAAAGGAGAGTTAAATCTTTTCCTCTCCTTTTTGGAGAGGAATGGTGAGGTGATAGGTGAGGTTTGAAAGGAAGACTTGCCCATTGCTCTTGGGACACAGGCATGTGATCCCTTGCAGCTCCATATCACTGCCCTGCTGGGCAGGGGACAAGTTGCAGAACAGGACTTGGTGCTGCCAAGAGCTTTCCTGTCTGGCAATTAGTTGTGTAATTTGTGGCTGTTTGCACAAGTATACTCTACCCACTGATCTCTGCACACTCATTTGTTGATGGGGTTATTGGATGGGACTATTTCCCATCACATGTCATCTTTGCTGTCCCTCTGACTCATATTTCTCTGCTGTGTCTGCATCCACCGTGTGACTCTGCTACACCAAGAGTGGTCATTTTCTTTGGTATCACAGGAATCCACTCCAGTGAGCAGCCAGGCTGAATTATTGGCCTGGAGAGCTTCAAATGGATTATAATTAAGCTTCAAAATCCAGGGGGCTCATTTCTCACACAGACTATTCTGATACTTGTTCAGATGATCATTTCAGGGTGACATCTCTGACCACTTGAATGAGAACAAGTCTGTCATGTCTACTTTATACCAATAAATAAAATCTTCCATCAGTAGGTGAGTGAGTTACAGAAGCAGATGATTAAGAGCACAAAATTCTTACCCATATAGAAAACCTAGACTTCAGTGCTTAAAATTATGACCCGTTTAAAACTTTGGTAATTTGCAGTCTAGACTTTTGGAAAAGTGTGGGCCATGGTACCATAAGCAGAGATAGATCCCATCGGGGTCTTGGGTTCAAATGCTGTCTCACATTAACATACACAAACTCCCTTTTTCTATCTCTTAAAGGTTTGTGTTTATGATTCCTGCCATGGTTGTTGGTGATAAATTATAACAAAAATAGCCCATGAGTTTATATTTAGGTGCTTCCATAAGGGTCTGTTAGGCTAAATTTGTCTCTGGCAGGTTACTTTATTTGGCCATTTGGCTCTGAGACACACATCCCTCATGCTTTCCCAGCAACTCAATGTTTTAGTTCTTACAGGAAAGGAAAGAGTTAAAATCCCCTCAGTATAGAAGGGGATATAAGGAGAAGTAATTTGCATATTTGACTCACTCTTCCTGGAAAGGAACAGGAAAGAGCGATAAGTTCTCAGTACCAGTCCAGGAGCCTTAGGATATCACATAACCAGGAACAGAACATACCATCAGCAGATGCTTAAGGTTTTTGCTCCCAGTTAATAGCCAGGCAAACTGAAGCAGAGCTGGGGTGAAACACAACCAGTACTCAAGTTTTCCAATCCTTGTGCTCTATCATTATATTAGTGGTTTTGCTCTGCAAAGTTATTATATTCTTCATTTGAGGCATTTCATGCAATAGAATATAAAAAATTCCATCATTGTAAAGATCATCTAGATGAAAAATGAAGGGACATTTAAATATGAAGATTGATATTCAGTAATACCAGGAAAAAATCTATAGAAATTTCTGCTTGTTTTGAAGATTTGTGTATCCTTGGGCACATTACTGTGATGTTCACAAAAAACAAGTTTGAAATTAGTGGGAACACACTTCTTTAAAAATTGTCCTACTTCTAAAATTTAGGAGAAAAGCCATCCAGCAATATCCCTGTAGAGTGTAAGGGTTACCTGCTGCATGGCATAGGAAAGATTGCTGCTGACAGCACAGAAATTGCAGCACATGGGACCTGCTCCAGATGCTCTTCTTTCATTGTTGAACACTCAGAGTTTTTGTACCTTCTCATATTAATTGGAATGGTCTTAAACTGAAGCAAACAGCTAACATTACCAGCTGGATAAGCCCAGGAAAGACAATGGTGGGCTTCAAGTTAAATTAGCAATAATTAAGCTGAATATCAGCCTTAGACATGTGTGTTTCCAATAGGTTGAGCTCCTCTTCCTTCTGCTGAGGTTTGTCTTGGAGTGGCTTTTGAAGGATTGGCTTTATGGCATGGAGCCTTCCCAAGGTGCTTAGGGAAGGTCAGCTCTCAGGGTCTGCATGTGCTGGACTAATTTTTTATCACCATAAATGATTGGTTTGGCACTACTGTGGTTCTAGAGAAGGAGCTATGGATCCTGATTTGGTTTCTTTTGCTGAAAGAGCCTTTTGTGGCTGCCTCAGCAAATGCCTGTGATACAGGCAAGGGTGCTGCTCCCTGTCTGTGAGATCCCCAAGTTTCAAATGGCTGATTGCCCCTAGCACTATAGTTTTCATCCAGACCATTTGTTCCTGAAAGAGGTTTAATTTATTGGAATTAATTTCATACAGCTGCTGGAATACATCAAAGTGCAGCAAGAGGGAGTTGAGCAAACTCAGCCCCCACGGTGCCTGTTGGGAGGGAAGCTGCCATCTGTCTCCCTGACGAGCTGCATTAAGGTTTTTTCTCAGTAAGAAATCTGTGCTTTTTGTTTCAGTCCCAGACACTGTTCCTCAAAGATGCTCTCTTTAGGCAGCCAATTTCTGATGACAGTGGCTCCTGGTATAATCACCACTGGTAAAAATACAATAAAGCTATAGCTTGGATTTAAAGTTCACCTCTGCAGTAAGTGGGGAGGAAACCTGCTGCTGCGAGATAGCGGGTGGGATTAAGTGGCTTTATTAAAAGCACCAGGCACACTCTGCTAGGCCATAGCATTGTGGCTTCAGATCTCCACTCATGCAGACATTTTCTTCAGGGCAAAGCTCTGTACATAACACTGCCTGATGGGAAACAGACAGTCTTCACCTGAGACTCTCAGCAAGGTACAAGGTGACAGAGAATCTCACTTCCAGCAGTACCTTTACACTGTTCTCTCAGCATTCGTGCATTTGTTGATTCTGTCAGTTCTGATCTAACTAGAAATTAAAGTTGTGCTAGTTCAGCTCTAATTAATGCAAGCATAAATGCACAGGTGGGAGCCCTGTGCATGCACTGAGCTCTCGGGTACAGGGTGCCTTAGTTCAGGAAGGCTCCAGCTCCAGTGGTGAGGTCAGGTGAACAGTTTGGATACATGTGATGGTCCTGCCTGCGAGCTGTGCTCTGCTGAGAGACAACATCACACTACTCAGCCACTGCAGAATAAAGTGGCTTTGCAGGGACCAGCAGCTCCAAAGAAGGGAAGTCCCAGAGCTGTTCAGCACTGCACTGTCTGAGCAGAAGTGACTGCTTGGCCATACCAAAATGAAATACATTAGATCAAGGTCCCTTCCAACCCAAGCCATTCTACTATTCTGTTAAATAGAAATAGATATATTTCTGTTTTCATAGATGCAGAGCTGTTTGCAATGGTTGAGCTTTAACTGGTACAATGTTAGGAATGGGAAATCCTAGAGGTTTTAGGCATTTGCGGGGAGAGGAAAAATTGTTACTCATGTTTATACAAGAGCTCAGCACGGGGGATTCTGACATAATGGGGATATTTAGATACCACTGCAATATAAATGGTAAGTAATAGAAGTGCAATGTCCTACCAAAATTAACAGTAATGAAGGAAAAGGACTGCTTCAATGATATGATAATAGCCCCTTGTGAAATACAGGCATTGTATCTCAATAAATAGGTAGTGACTTGTACAACCGAGTAGTCAGGAATTAGAGTGCTCATTCTGTTGTGTTTTTGCAGCGGTCTTGGACCACTACAAAGTGCATTTGGGATGCAACCAGCAAGAGGAGAAGGTTCAGCGCATCCTTAGACTGTGACAGCACTCTTCTGTGTTTCTCTGCTTCCCTTGCTGAGATGCAAGTCCTGTCTGTGCGTTTCAGGGCATATCCATGGCACTGAGATTAGAACGTTAGGAGCGTATGTTTTTCCCTGCAAAATGGAATCAAGAGCATAATAGCATAGGAAAGGGAGGGGCCTTGTGTGCTTCTGGGTCAAGTCCTTTTCAGAATTTCATTTTAGGCAATCCCCTCATTAATGGATCAAGTACTGTCTTGGGATTTTCAACTTGGTCTTCCCTTTCTGGGATTGTTTCAGATCCATATTTCCTTAATCAGTGGAATCCTTCATCTAATTTCCAGTCTAAAACTATTTCATGTTCATAACCTTTTCCTCTCCTACCAACATATTCTTTTCATTAAATAGGTTTGTCCCTCCACTGGCAATTAACTTGTTGATGTATTTATACAGCACAATCATGTGATATCTGTCTCTATTTGGCCAAGCTTTTCTAGGTCCCTTGGTACTGTTAAATTTTGGTTACCAAACACAAAAATAGTTGAAGGTCCTATAGGAGAAGACATCACTCAGTGCTTTTATAGCCATACCATGGGAACCCCTGATGAGCTGGGACATGGAAAGGAGGATTCACCTCACACACCCATCTACTGAGCCTCCATGGATACTCAAAAATATGTCACAACCTTGGGATGTGGTTTTGGAGACAAAAATCCTATGACAGGAACTGGAAAGAAACTTCCACCACTGGAGAAATGAGGACTTTTGAAGAGCTCTCCCAGAGAGGACAGATTTCCTACACTATGTGCCCTTCCTGGTAATGTGGTTTACCTCATATCTGCAGATTTGTATTTGTCACTGTGGAGCCTGTCTGAAGGGAGATACTCTTGTGCAGCATCCTGCCTTCCCAGGTCTGCATGTAAGATGCCAAGGCTTATTAAATGGGTATTTCTTGGATGGTGGCTTTCCTGTATTGTGTGGCTGGCTGGTATGTACAGATAAGGTAATCACCACTGCCACTGCAAGGAAAAACAAAACTGCTGCAAAGCAGGAAGGCTGGAAATCTACTTTCTATTCTTGGTCATTTTTGTTGGTATAGTGGCTCATTCACTTGCTGTTGGCTGCCTTTGGGAGAAAGGTCAGCGCTGGAACTTCTCACTTTAAATCCCTCAGTTACCAGAGTGCCCCTCTGATTGGCCCAAATGCTGGAGCTAATGTAAACTCTGTCAAAAAAAAAAAAAAAAAGACCAAAGATAATACCCATCTGAGCGGCTTTTGTACAAGTAAATCCATCTACCTTTCATTTTTTCATAATCCTTTCCCTATGTGTAATCCATTATTCCTCAGAAATGAAACATGTTGTTTGCTTGCTGGGGACAATATTTTGCTAAGGAAGGTCAACTGAGCTGAAAATGTGATGCTGTGTACTGAATTTCACTCTCAGAATTGTGCAGAATATGTCCCACTCTCCTGAAACACAGGCACAAAATCTTCCTGGTGTCACAGAGACTTCAGGCTCCCATTTGCACACATGGGAGAGGAATGAACATTGTAGGACAGTAAAGCAACAAGAAGGTGCCTTTTTTCTGAAGTCTCATTGATCTTTAAGGCTGTAGCTTTAAACAAATCAGCATATTTTAATCATGTTGTTTGTCTCTGTTGCTCTGCTGAGCCACACCAACCCTTCAGTTTCCCTCCCAAAGTCTCCCATATAAAAGTTTTTCTGTACCTCACCCACAAGGCACAACTTTTTCTGGCTGAGATGAGCTGTTGCTTTCCTACACCAAATGCTTTCTGCAGTCATCCGTGAGAAGAAACGCTGAAAACTCTGTGACCCTCAGGAGTTTCCATCTGTAGCTGGCTCATCTTTAAAACATTCCTCTTCTGTTTCACCACTGCACATGAAGCATCTGAGAAAATAGTGGAAGCACTGAGCAGATGTTCATCAGCCTTGATTCCAGTATCCAGCACTTCTGGCTGTGGAGGAGGAGGCAGGTGGTTTGCACGTGGTGTTTACATCATTCTTTGGATGGAGGCATCCACTGCCGCTCTGCAGAATGTGTTTTGGGGTGCTCTGGAAGGCAGCAAGGCATGGCATTGAATAATCAAAATTCAGTCCATAACTCCATATGAGCAGGTATTCCACATGGGGCTGAATTATACTTTGAAATACTTTCGGTCCTACAGGGGTTGCACCCAGGACCAGTTCAGTGCTCAGCAAAGCCAGCCCTGCTTAGAGAAAGAGTAGCAGGGATGAGCTAAGGAATGTGGGAAGGCACAGCTGTCCCACCAGCACCTCTACAGAGCAGGCAAAGAGGGCCAGCTTTGGTGGGAGGCATGTGGGGCAGTGGGGGCTGGCTCCAGATGGAGGGGCTGGATCAGGAAGAGCTTACTGGGGAGCAGGGAAGGGATGGAAACCCTAAACCACTCCAGCTCTGCAATACCCTTCTCCATAGTCTCCCTTTCCCTTCACAGCCTCGGAATTAGAGAGCTTTCTTCAGGATACAGACTGTATATATTTATTCTTATGGCTGGGAAAAAAAAAAATCAACTATTGCTACATGGCTGGAAAGCCTTTAGACAGCTCTGATTGCCCCTGTGCAGCCAGAAGAAGGATTTGTTATGGTGTCTTCTTTGAGAAAGTGTGGGACCCTTAGAAGAGAAGGCAAAATGACATCTTTGCAACAAGCATGACATGTTTTTTCTGTTTCTTATACTTTTGTCAGCCCAATCATCCAAATATCAGCATTTGCACAGCCAGATTGCCCTAAGACCAGCAGAACTAATGGTAAAACATTTTCTAAGGATTTGTCTTCCGAGGCTGAACTTCTTTGGGAATGACACAGCTTCTGAAAGTAGCTGAGGTCACCGTATTGTCTTTGTCTTGGTGGGAGTATTAATGAGGTCTCTCCCCTCAATCTGATTACTTAGTACTTTTACAGAACTCATCAGAAGTTTAGCAATGTTGAGACCTTTATCCCTCTACTAAATTTGACTGCTGTGAGCCAAAAGATTCAGAAAATATTTGGGAGGAGCTGACTGTTCAATAAACACAAATTAATGACATAATTCAGCTGGATGTTGGCCCAAAAATGCATTGAGGAATGTTGAAACATTTAGCCAACTCACTAATGATGTTCATAATTGGGGTTGGTCTCAGGTGGGAAAACAAAGGTGGGATCTTTTGCATGAAAATTGCCTCAGAAAGGCAGAAAA
Organism: Geospiza fortis; assembly: GCF_000277835.1. Taxonomy (NCBI): domain Eukaryota; kingdom Metazoa; phylum Chordata; class Aves; order Passeriformes; family Thraupidae; genus Geospiza; species Geospiza fortis. The sequence goes on from NW_005054321.1 coordinate 4,228,820, forward strand.
TACTTGAAAGCTATGTGCCTAAATGTAAAAAATAACGTTTACTGTTCAGTCACCTTTCCTGGCTTTGCTGCAAAACAAACTTCTTTCCACCCCTGTGTCAATTTGCCTTTCCCGGCACATGCCAGTTTTTTCTGGTCACATCAGGAACTCTCTGAGCAGGAGCTGTCTGTTGCTGTGTGCTTGTACAACACCTTTTATAATGAGAATTCCTTCTTGGTTCAAGCTGTTAAGCATTCCTATATCCCAGTAATATACTCTAATAAATAATGAAAGTGGAGCAGAGAAACCATCAAGAGAGCTGAAGCCTGTTTAGCTGGATAAATGGCATTTGACTTCACTTCTAAGCATGTCTTGAAAGCAAACGAAAATTTTTGTTAGTTGCCAAGATCTGTGTCATGCCCATCAGTAACACTTAAAGCAGTGCAGCACTCTTTTCCAGAGCCTGTGGAGCTACTTCAGACACAAACAAAGATATTATGTTCTATGATAGATAGCCTTAGGTCCAGTCTCTGATCATGACTCATAAGCAAAGGAAAAAGTGATCTGAAATAAGTTGGTTTTAAAATATAATATGTTTATTCCTTCTGGGGTTTGCTAGTCTCTGCATGCCATGTAAGATCAGAGAAGTTAGCCTGACTTCTCCTTCCTTGCAAAGATGACTTCTCCAACTTTGCTTCACATGATTTTGACTACTTTATTACCTCAGGTTTCAAATGGTCTCACCACTCCTTTGTGGAAAATATTTTTCCATGCCATCATCTGCTTGTCCCTTTTTGGTGTATATGTGTTTGCTATTGTAAGTTTTCTTTTTTAATTTCTCTCTAGGCTCCTGCTGTTAATGGAAGTTCTGTAGTGCAAGAGGAATGAGGACTCTGTGTGTGTGTCTAGGGGCTTGTATGATGGGGGAGATAAATGGCAAAATGAAGGGCAGGTTCCTTAGGCTGGAGTACAGAAATGCCATAGGAAGGACAGGGAGTGTTTCTGCTACACTGAACTTTCTATCCCTGATCTGAGCAATAGAAGCTTGAACTGCTTCACACCTCAGCTGGTTTGTGCCACAAACATTCTCAGCTGGTTTGTGCCCCCTTACATCGGCTGTCTCTGGCAAATGGTCTTTAGAATAGAGGTGCTGCAGTGAATTATTATAAAAAGTGTTTGGAAAAAAATTGTTTCATCTAAGGAGGGATCCACCTTCCAACAGTGGGAAACACTGGGTTGGTTAGCAGTTCTCTCAAGCTGGGAGCAGTTCTGAGGCTTGAACAATTACAACAAAAACCAAGGAGAAGGAGCTTCAAGATGTCTTTTACCCCTCTACATATTGTCTGTACGTGGTGATATCTGATATCCTGTGCTTTTGCATGGCTAGTTAAAATAACTGTTTAATAATCAGCCTTTAAATACATCATATAATGAAGTAAAAGATCTTTATTTTATTTTCCTTAGTAGATTTAAGCATTTTCATGCAGCTATAAAATTGCCTATTTTTAAATAACTGCAACTTGGCAAATCTTCTTCTCATGCGAAGATTCAATTTTATTATATGTATTTTAGTAGCCTTTTCTACTTTCATTTAATATCCTCTTGATCTATTTTAAAACATTTCTTAAGCCTGAACACAAAGGCTAATACTTTACAATGCTCCTACCCTGTTCCCAGTGAATGAACACCTTGCCAGATAAGCAAGGCAATGCTCACATGCAATGCTCAGAATCACCAGATCCTCTGCCTCGCTGTCAGAGGCTGCCTGGAACCTGTGTGTGTTTGCTGGACCCTCAGATGCCACACTGGTCCTTCCTGGACAGCCCTCTGGGGGTGCCTTCACCCCCACCTTCATCTCACCCTGTAGCATTTTGAGCAGGAGCAGCTGAAGATGTGGCAGGTTGGTCTGGGGAGGATCAGCATCAGGCAGTGTTGGTTTGTTATCAGTTAATGCTCCTCCCATGAGACTGACTCTGCACTGAGCTGTTCCCAACATGACCCCATGACATTTCATATAAAGTGGAGCTATTAATACATTTAATTTGCATCTGGATCCAAATAAAGATTAGTTCTTCTCCATAGTTTTAGACCAGTGTTCTCATATGGACTACGTTGTTTAGCAGCGCTGCCTTAATGGGATAGTATTTTCTGCTCTCTCTACACATAGTTCATGCTCTATGCATGCAACTACAGCTAGATGATGGCTGATTTTATAAGGAAAAGGGTCCCAGGAGGTTTATTCACATAGTTTACCAAAGAATTTTAAAGCTTGCCAATTGATTTGAAAACAGTGAAAATGTGAAAACTCAGGATGAGGAGATCCCTCTCAGCACCACCAGGAGTTCTCAGCACTGGGCACCTCTATCCTGTGGGATGTGTCACACAGGTGTGACAGGTGTGAGCCTTTTCTTTCGTGGGAAATGCTGCCTTTTCTGTTTCTTGGTTCTGTTTCTCTGTTGCTTGCCCATCAGTACAGTGAGCACCCATCTCAGCAATGCCAGGACATGGATAAATGTTTGCACAAAGGCTTTTTGGATCTCTAGTTTATGTGTCTTCTCTAAGGGCTGAAGTCTTTGGTGGCTGTGAGGGCAAGGTATGGATCTGGTGAGGTTCCAGAAGGGCAGGGAGTCCCATACCATCCTCCTTGAGCACCAAGCTCCATGCCAGAACAGAGATGCTTTGTCTTCTCTTTCCTAGCTTCTCCTATGAATGTTGATTTTGCACTTTTTCTTATATCTGTATATCTATCTATATCTATATATCTTTAAAATGTTCATCACATAGGCTTGTCTTCAGAAGCTAGTTTCTCTTGGTACAACATATTCCAGTGAGTTGTCTGATAATCAGAACAAGAATGTAATTGGCACATTTCTGCTTCAGGTGGGGCAATTAAGAAAATTTGGTGTTGAGAACAGACACTGTTTTGACAAAGAAGAGTTGCTAAGACTCTACCAGTCTGGAGGAAAAAAAAAAAAAGAGACAGTATTGCTAAATTATGTAACTTCTGAAGAAGAAAAAGAAGTCTTTTGTTTGCCTAGTTGGTGCTCTAGTTTTAAAGTGAAAAGAGCTGAAGCACAGTAATGAAAAAGATCCTGTTGAAAACACCTTGTCTCATTCAATTCTTTTGCCTTGTCTTTTCAACCTGTGCTGAATGAAAATGTTTTTTGCTTCTGGACAGATTATCAAATTTAAAGTGTATTAGCAGGCACCAGCTGTGTGGTGTAATTATTTGGCTGAATCTTCTGATGCTGGAAGAGAAAATCTGAGTTAATGGCTCAGATGCTCTCCTGCCTGGTTCTCTAATATCCCCCACCTTGCACCAGGTGCATCTGCACAGAGCAGGGATAAAGCAGCAGGAGGGCAGAGTGGGACTGTTGGGGACATACAGCACAGAGGGACAGATGACTCCTCATGCTGTAAGAGCTTTGTAGCAAAATATTATCCACTCTTTTAATAGTCCCAAGTGAGGAAGAAAGAACTCAGATGTATTTCTTTCCAGATGGCTGTAATGTCACAGTAGTCAGGTAGGGCTGGATTTAGCTATCTAAAGACAGATGTCTAAAGTAGTTGGAGGTTCCAAGTGATGAATTTGTGTTTCTTGGATAATTTTCTGAGAGTGCCCCAGTGCTGCCCTTGCCAGGCTGCTGACCCCAGGGCTGGCACAGGTGGGAAAGGGAACGAGCTTGACTGGAGTCAGCATAGTTCTGTGGGCTTACTTGTAGGATTATTTGCCTTCCTTGAGTTAAATGGTCAATGGAAAAATATGATGGATTTTTAAATCAGTAATTCTTAGTGGTGGAGAATAATTGGGAGCAGTGAGAGGTTCAGTGTATAAAGCAGTGGATTTTATCTGCACTTCCTGTAGTTCTGGGCCTTTGTTTGGAACTGGGCTCAGTCTTGTGGTCTGGCCTGACTGGAGAGCAGAGCTGCTCTGTCTGCAGAGCTGTCAGCAGGTCACACATCCCACCTCTATGAGGGCTGGAGAACTCTGGTGCATGTGTGGTTTAATCTGTCCTGGAAGGAGTCTAATTCATGTGCACCAAAACAACTGAGCCAACAGGCAGTAAACAGGAGTGACTGAAAAGTTTGCTTTACTACTACATGATAGGCATGAACCAAAATCCTAAATTAAGAACAGTCATTTGAAGGTAGCTCCTTATCTCCAGTAACTTGAATGCTCTTCAAATGTTGACAGAAATTATATGGTATTTTAGATAATCTGTTTATCTCCCCATAAGTGTAGAGATAGATGTTCTTTGTTGAAAAGGACAATATGGACATCTCTGGACTTGTTCACATTTTGAGGCACACTCTCTGACTGACAGATGCCAAGTGGGCTCTGCAGATGGGCATGAGCAAACCCAGCCTGGCAGATTCACACAATTATTTTCTATTAGCATATTCAGAATTCTTTAGTTTAGTTGCCAATCTCTCCCTACTCTTTGGTGGCTCTTCTTTCTCCAATTAAAGTTTTTTCTCTAGTCATGGGGGATGGAAATTTACCTTAGAAATGAAAATTGAAGCTTTGGGGAAGATCTCTGTTTTACCACTGGGTCCTTTGGGCAGGAAATTACAGAAATATGATGAGACTGGATATAGAATTGCAAAATTGGCAACCTTTGCTTGTATATATTACAGGGATACCAGAGCAGTGTTTACAAGTATTGAAAAAGCCAAAAGGTTTTGACATACCAGCTCTTGACCTTCAAATATGAGCCTTTAGAGCAGGGTACAGCATGTACACAGGCAGAGCTATTTTAATAATAATTTCCCTTTTTGTGCTCTTGCCCACCTTTGCCTCATTTCTCTTTGTGAGAAAGGCTTTCTGTAGCAATAATTAGGGAAGCAACAGCTCCTCTGGTACTCTGAACATTAAGAGAATACCCAAAGCCATACAGAGTAGTGTGTGGATCAAGTTATCGCATGTGAAGTCTTACGCAAGTGCTACTTCAGTCTCTTATTCCTGGCAAAAATATTTTGACAGTTAATAATGTAAAGAGTGGGCAAACCATAAATCTGATATGAAATGTATCTGTTCTGTTGCACCATTTGGCAAAGGGCCAGTGTGTTAAATTGGAAATGCTGGTATGAAGTTACCATGATACATCCATTTTGACTGTGGTTGTAAATACTTACTGCTGCTTGGTAAAAAGAACTGAGCACTCGGCAGAGACCTGCAGCTTTCTGTCACAAAACAGAGAGCATCTGGAAATTCCAGGGTAAATTACAAATGAAGAAAGCCAAAGGAAATTTTGTAAATAGTTCATTGATGTCAAATTGAAAAGAATCTAATAAGAAATGCACAGTCTGATTCACTTCTTGTTCCATGTGTTCTGCACCATTACCAAGAGAATGCCAAATATCCTTGTTCAGCAAATACAGAATTCTTGTTATAAGCTTTGTACACTGAACACATGTAAGAACACATTTCTGACCAGGTTAAGAGACAGATTAATCAGAACCCTTCTTGCACCCAGATTAGAATCAGAGCTAGTCCATTTATTAATTCTCCGTGAGTCTCCCATTTTGTCCCAGACTTTTCAGGTTAGGTACATATCTTCTTTTGTCTGGGACAAAAAAAGCTTACACCCTGTTTCAGTCAAAAAGCAACTTCACTGAAAGTATTAACCATATGTCAGGATATCAATGGAGGTAAACTTTGGTCAGCCTAACTAAAAAGTGTTAGGTATTAGGAAAGAAAGCAATTCCTAGATGATTGCTTATTTCATTAAGACTGTCCTGTGCACAAGAAATTAAAGTAGTTGTGGGTTTTTTGTGTAGTTAGCATGATCACAGCCATGAATAGAAGGAAGGGCTCATAAGACATTGTGTTGTAAAACAGGGATGCATTTAAAAGCTTTCTAGTTTTTTTCAATCTTGCAGTGTAATAAATTGGGAAAGTAAATGCAGCCTAATGTCTAGTGCAAGGTCCTGAGTGATGGGATGTCTATATTTATTCCTGGCTCTGACACTGACTCTTCTGCTCTTGCATGAGTCATTGCTTTACCTTTGAATGACATGGCAATGAGAAAAAACAATTTTATCTACATAAAAAATTGCAGTGATTTCACAAGGTTTAATTCTGCTTTTAAAATAGGTTCTGAAATATTCTGGTAAAATATTGTAAGGGGATATTGTTGTGCTTCAAAAAAACCCCAAACCCTACACAAGTCATGCTTGCACTCTAATACACAAAAAAACTCAGATCTTGTGAAAAATCAACATTTCAGTCTTTTTAATGTAACTTAGTACAGAATTTATGTACATTTTACTGTGTTTTGAAAATGCATTTCTTTAGGTCATATGTTTGTGTAAGCTGAAGATGGGTAAAGACAAATTAAGGAGGATTAAACACTGTTATAAAACACTAGTCTACAGTTTGGGTATTACCCTTTTGAATGCTTTAAGCTGTAATGCAGGGTAGGCAATAACCACTTTATATTGTCCTGTTTCTAATGTGCTTTCTGCTTGTGATCACTGCTGGCTGCTGAACCAGGTGGGTCTGTCTGAGTATAGGGGTGTCCCACTGCTGTGTGCTGGACAAACTCCAATTGTATACAGTTCATCTGCTGCTTTCTTTGCACTCTATATTCTTTACAGACAAGGTAACAACTTGGTTACAAGAAGGTAGATAATTGAAAAGCCATGTTTGTGCTGTGCTGGTTCAAAGACACAATGTGCTAGAATACACACATCCCAGTATTCTGACTTTCACCTCAGGAAGTTCAATTTCTGGACATTTCAGTCCATTTACTCTAACTGGGAGCCAGTGCTGAAGCCAAGGAACAGTTTCTATCTTTTTTTCCCCTCTTCTTCTTCCCTGTTAATGTTCAAGGACTGCGTTAGAAAACATTCAGACACAAAGACAAAATTGGCCTAAATTCAATTATAAAAAATCCACAAGAAAAAAGACTATGGTAGTGTTATGGTGGTTCTTCAAAAGCTGTTGGTTTGGAACACCTTTCTGGAGACTGTCGCAGACATCTTTTTCACTAATAACCCTTTCTTAGGATTTTTTCCCTTCTGAGGAGCTGAGGCCTCAGAGACAAAATGTAAACAACAATTATCTGCTGCTGTGGAATGCAACAGGTGGATCCGTGATTGGTCTCGTGTAGGTGTTTTGATTCAGTGACCAGTCATGGCAGAGCTGGCTCTCTCTCTCTGTCCGAGCCAGCTGCTTTTGTTAGCATTCTTTCCTATTCTATTCTTAGCTTAGCTAGCTTCTGAGAGGAAACCTTTCCTCCTATTTCTTTTTAGTATAGTTATAATGTACTATATATATATATCATAAAATAATAAATCAAGCCTTCTGAACATAGAGTTGACATTCTCGTCTCTTCCCTCAACCAAGAACCCTTGTGACCACTGTCACAGGATTCAGCCAGAGAGAGACTTCCTTGAAGCTCTCCATTGCACAATATTTCCATATGATGTATATGACTCTGGAACGGGAAGGACTCATAAATCTTTAACAATTTGAATCCTGCACAGAATTCACAGGATGCTTAAGATAAGCATGAAATGAGAGTAGCTAAAGACCTAAATAACCAACAGTGAACCTTAAAGCAGAGAGAAAGTGTCTAGGGGTAACAAAGTAGGTAGAAGTGTTTGCAAACTTATTCTAAATACCAATCAATTCTACCTCTTCTAATAACCTTCTGAATCTAGCAGCATGGGCCAGGGAAATCTCTCTTTACAACACATTTATTCCAGTAGGATTCTGAATCTTAGTCAAAGTAGTACGAGCTGAAGACAAAATTGGAAGCGGAAGAAGATTCTGAAGTAAAATTGTGGCCTCAAAACTGACCTATTATATGTTCAGTTTGGTACTAGCAAATGGAGTATCATTTGTACCATGCTATTTCTATGAGAAGCTAATGAAGGAGAGCTGGAAGGGCCGTGGCAGGCACTGCCTATGTGGGAATGACCCCATGCCCAAATTCCAGAGGACACTAAGAGTTGCACAACTTGGCATAGCAATCACTTTGACATTTTCACTGAACAAGCTGCTACTTCTGTTCTTTTTCTACAGCGGCTACTCTGCT
>NW_005054321.1:4236888-4322916 GCF_000277835.1 Geospiza fortis
ATGTGTGCCACTGCATAACCCCACAGTGGAGACAGCAGCTGGGAGAGGGGACAGCCTTGGCTTGCCTGTGTCCCAGGGACAAGCAGGGACGCCCAGGGAGCCCTCAGCCTGCCTGATGCAGGTGTATCAGATGAGTGGTCAACGGAGATGTTTAATCACTCCCCTCATGGCTGAGGAAATCTCTAATTTAAAGTCAATACTATATTTTAAATGGCCAAATCCCTCCATAGCCATATAGATGATCCACTTCAGTGCATTACAATACGTTACATTTTTCTTTCACTAGGACATTAACAAGCGTTTAGAATCAAATGCTGTCTTAAATTTATTGCTGGCTAGAGGTAGTTCAGACATGGCTTCCTAAATCTGGACTACACTGCAAAGAGGAAACTGCAACATTTTTTTTTTCATTTGCCTTTGGCAAAGTGAGGGTAGCTGATGTAAAAGGAACTATACAGAAACAGGAACCTGAGTCTGAAACAAATAGTGCATTAAAATAACTTCATTATGAGCTGTTGTTAGCTTACTTCTTTCCAGAGCGTGTGTCCACAATAACATTTCAATGACTGATAAACAAAAAATATTTCGAATCAAAATAAATACTTGATATGCAGCAATGCAGCAGAAGATGGTTGGCAAATGCACCACACAAATAGTCTGGCAACAATATTACTTCTGCAAGCTTTGAACAAGCCAATAATTGGAACCATTTTCAACCATGCCTAGGTGAGCCCTTGGTTGTTTTTGAGCTAAGTTAATGTTCATCCTTGCACCTGGAAGTGAACCCAAGAAAAATATGTTTGGAATTAGTCAATAATCGAAACACTAGATGAAAAAAACTCTCACTGACCATGCTGGTTGTGCAGCTTTGTACAAACATTTATTTTTCCAGGGACTGATGTGTATTGAACGTGGCTGACTGTTCTGCTCTCTTGCTTGTTTTACTCCTCAAGAGTCTCTCGTTCATCTGTTGTGCAAACACTCTTAAGTATCTGTTCTGATCTGTGCTCCTAAGAGTTGCTGCAACTCCCCAAAGCTCTCCATTGCACAGTTGTTGCTCCCTTTATATCTTCTTTGTAACTGTTAGGCAACAAAAGAAATTTAATAGCATGACTGAGGCTGTGCCATCCCATTGGTTTTCTGAAAAGGAGTTACTGAGGTTCAAGAGGGCTCAGGGACTTAGTAGTGTGACTGTGTTTGGTGGTTTATGTCAGGTGATTGCATATGACTCCAATTGTGGCAGTCATCCTTAAAATTATTTTTAATGATTTACTGAAGTTAAAGGAGAAAAAAAGAATGCAGCTGAAAAAATTGACATAAAAACTACAAAATATGTTTTTGACACATTTTCTTTAAAAAATTATTTCTGTCCAGCAGAGAAAAAAGTAGTTGTAGGAGAATCACTTGGTTGATATTAAAAGTAGTACAAATAGTACACTTGGGGAGGAAAACAATAAATGTATTTACATGGTTTGGAGCTTATTTTTGAAGTTTGATCCTGCTTCCTTTTAGATAAACCAAGATCAGAACACACCAATGAGAAGTATCAGGGTGAAAATACATCACGCTGTTTTTCACTTACATCTCACTGTGGGAAGGCCTGGACCCAACTCTTGGTTTAAAGAAACACTAGGGGAAATGGAAAGCTTTTACCAGCATTACACTGCTTAAGACATCACTCCTGTGTGGTCTCCCTAGGATCTGTGCAGCAGCCAGGTTTTGTGTCCGTAATATGCAGGGACCTGGGACTGAGTTCTCCTAGGGGGCTGGTGTCTCTTCTGGGTGTCTCACCCTGCCTGGCTGCTTTTCTCTGTTAACCTTGTCAGGAGCCCTCACCACCAGGGTCTCCCTGTGAGAAGAAGGGAGCCCTGTGAGGTGATGTCACCCTGATTTTTTAAGATTTTCGAAGCCTTCTGATGTTTACATTCTTGTAACGAACTTTCTCACACAATTTATGTAAATAATGTATTGTTTTGCATTCTTTTATGGAAGAGGAGAAGTTTAGTAGACTGCTGATTTGTCTAGTGTCATTGGAGAGGTGGCACTTTCCCCCTCCAATCCAGTGTCACTTTTAGAAAGCTATAAATGTTGGAGTCAGAAAAATAAAAATCTCCTTTTTTACCTTAGAAAGAGCAGCAAGTTCGTGTTGTGTTATTGTGTGTCCTATAGTGACAAGGCTGAGGGAGCAGAGAGTCTGAGCTTCTTCCAGTGCTTTTCATCCTGGCTGAGGAAAGCTGCCCCAGAGCCTGGCTGCCACCACCTGTTCCACAAGGCTGACATGGCTGCTTCTCATCCCACCAGTGGATGCATTTCTGCAACACACCTTGCTGAAATTAATGCTGCTTATGCTGTGTGTTTTATCTCCAGATTGTGATTGCTTGTGTTTGTAACTCTACAAAACAAGCTGGGACAGATCCCTTTCACACCTGGGGAATGGGTGCTGGGTAATTGCACTCTTAACTCTAATGGAGGTCCCTGAAAACAATTCTGTATCTTTACTCAAGGCTTACTGTTGGGACTTTAGCTGGTCAGAGTGACCCTGAGATACGTTAGAAAGTCTCTTTTCCCAGCCTGGTGGTCGAAGAAGGAGTCAAAACTCTTCGTTTCTCGGTCTCAAAGTTGTTTATTGTGTCTTATCTATAAAATTCTTTCTCCTGACCAGCCAAGGTCCACTCAGTAAGACAGTCAGAGGCACCCTGCCTGCCCCAGGGTGGCGTTATCTTTTTATACTAAAAACTACATGTACAATATGTACAATTACTTTCCAATATCTATCACCTATGTTAGACAGTGAGCTTCTACTCTAAACCAATCCAAAAGTGCCAACATCACAGCAGAAGATGGAGGCCAAGAAGAAGAAGGAGAAAGGCTGGACATGCTCAGATTCCTTCATCTTGCCCCCTGAACATCCATGCTAAAAACTCAAAAAAATCTATTTTTCAGCCCGTGATAAATCCATTATCATTCTACTTAAACTGTGGTGGCTTGCAGATGTTCATCTAAGGTTGGTAATTTGCTCCACGGGTCATAATCAAAACCACAGGCGTCTTGGGCTCTGTGCCAGGGTCTCTGAGCCCCCTGGCAGGGATCCTGGCACTCCAGGACAACCAGAGGGATGTCCTGAATTCCGACAGCTTACTTTCCTGCAGTGGCTTAAATACTGCTCCTATGTCTTAGAAGGAGTCACAGAGGTGACTTACACATTCACAGCAGGCAGGACTGGTTTCGTGCTGAGTATATGACAATGCATAGGCCGTGGTGGCCTCTTACAGGCAGAGTGGGACTAGTGAAGCACCGGCCTTAGGCATCCCAGAGTCCATAGTCTGGAAAGAAAGGCTGTAGGGCCCTCTGGCGGGAGGAGAGCAGCAGTTCCGCTGCTTGGAACGCGGCTGCTCCGTGCCTGCGCTGCCGCCTGCCTTTTGGAGAGTGATGCTGGGACACTGCTGGGACACGCCGTGTGGGACAGCACCAGCGACTTCGCCAGTGCTCCACTGTGCCTCCTGCCTGCATGGCTGGGAACGAGGTAAAGTTATATTTATAAACTCCAGCCTATGGCTGCTGGCCTCTTCAGCTCTGCCCCTGATTTTTCAGAGTACATTTTTCTTTACTCTAGCCAAGGATGCCAACTCCTAAACCCAGCCTCTCTTCTCCGTTCAGCTAGGCCTTGTGGGGTGGCACTTTGCCCATATGTGGATGGGTTGAGTCCATGACATGGTCATGCCATAATCTGGAGACCTGCCACACCCCCTTCTCTCTTCCAGCTTCTGCTCACAGTTCCTCAACCCCTGGCCCTGCTGTGCTCCCACCAAGGACAAGTGTGGCTCTGTGCCTCACCTGTCCTCTCCTCTCTGCCACTTAGGTCATGGCTCAGAAAGACTCTGGCGTGACTTCCTGGAGGTTTTAAACACTTTTTGCATCTTTGTGCTTGCTTCAAGGGAAGGGAGGCCTCACCATGGCATGGTGTGTTATCTGTGTGTTTGGAGGAGCTGTGAGCTGGCTGTGAGCAGTGAAGGATGCTGCAGCTGGGGCCCACGGGGAGGCAGAATTAGGCAGGCACCTGCTTTCTGTCAGATCTGGGGACAGGAGATGACAGGTTTTAGATCCTGAGCGTGCCTGAAGAGTCAGTGAGAGGCTGGGTCTGGTTTTACTCTGGGCAGGCAGTGGCAGGAGCTGGATGTTGGATCCTTTGTACGGAACCACGTGAAGGCGGCTGATGGAGTGGGGACAGGCAAGGTGAGACAGCAATTCCAAAATCTTTGACCCAAGCCTTTCAGAGCTCCCCTGCACAAAACTTTCAAGCTGATCATCCCAAGAGTATTTGAGTATCTTACTCTGACTCTCTTAGTCGTATCCAGAGGCTCTGGACCTTTTCCTATAGACCAAGATCCATTTCTGACATCAAACAGTTTTTGAGGAAGGATGATGCCTGTTTGCTATTCAGCGCTCTGACAGCTGAATGGTACAAGAACAAAGCAAAACAACAACCAACTCATCTAAAGCTCAAGTTAGGAGAAAGATAATTGTCAGTGTTATTTCATCTTTATTGCTAAATTGGTAGGTGTTTGCATATTTTCAGCTTCTCTTCTCATCTCAGTCCATATCTGCCTCTCCTGTCACAGCTTTAGGACCTCAGACATCCCATCTATTTAGCAGTAGCAAAGTCCTAAATTACATTCCAATAACATACTTTCTTTAACACATGCAATTAAAACTTTATGCTACAGTTATCTCAAATATGTAACTTAATAATACATAAACCAATGAAGAAAATTCTTGGAATTAGTTACATTACTGCAAAATCTAAGAACCAAAAGTATTAGAAGTGAGTATACTTGGAACATATAATTAAACCCCAATTTCAGAATCATTGATATGAGGTTTTATCCTTCTAAGATTACTTTCTGGGCCTCTATTTTAATCTTTTTCTGATGTCAAAATGAATGATTTGGATTATTTTTCATGCATAAATAGTAAAAAAATTAATGTGGGCCAGTGTTGTAGTTAGATCTTTTTTTGGTTTATTAAAAATGTTATTAATATGTTCTAAAATCTACTTCACTCTAACACAGACAGTTTGCTGCTTTTTCTAGATAAAGGATTGTCTGAATATTTCCTTCTTGCCAAGGAGGAAATATTTTTGTGAAGATGTAGAAGCTAAAAAGATGTCTCTTAAAAGAATTGATGAAAACTGGCTAGCCATTGATAGTTTGGAGAGGAATTGTTCAAGAGATAATGTTATGTTTTATAAGAAAATTTGGTAGCTTTGTATGGATTTACAAGGCTTTTAGGAGAAAACCCTTTGTTTTGGCAGAATATATTATCCATGGAATCCATGAAAACAGAAATTGTGAACACATGGTTTTATGGTTAAAAGTTATGCTGGGTAGGAGTATGCTGAGAGTTCTGAGGGGAATATTGCTGCTTTTGGAACAAAAGGTGTTGATGATCTATTGATGAAGCCTATTGAACCTGGAGCACTGAACTGCACTGTGTGTGCTGCTGATAACGGACCCTGAACTTCACAAACTGGAATAAGAGACCAAAAGACAGCAAAGGCTTTGTCACCTCCAGCAACAAAGAAGTATGGATCACAAGATCTGGAGCTAGCACAGGACCTCAGTAAAAATTTAGTAATATTACACCAAAACCTGTTGCTGCCTGACTGCCTCTCTGAATTGTGCTGTTTGTGAGATTACCACAAACTAAATTAAAATTTAAAAAAGAATCCTTAGTTTCTTATGTGGTCTGCTAAACATAAAATCTTGGTTTCTAAAAAAGTAACATGACTTAGGAGACTAGTGCTGTTTGAATTAGCAGAAAACTGTAGGAAGAAGGATCAGGCAACCTATTGCTCTGGGAGCAATAATTTACAATACTGCAAAATCCCAAATCTGTATAGTTTTCATAGAGTGTTACATTTAGTTTATACAATGTGTAAGATATTAGAAGAAAAAACACAATTAACCTTAATTCCATTCTCTCCATTCAGGACAAAGGGTGCTTTGAATTCACATAACATTTTAGTCAAAGCACATTTGTGGAAATCAAACAGAATGTAATTTTCGCATCATCCTTTGAACTGCTCACTGAGGTCCTGTGTTAGCTCCAGATCTTGTGATCCGTATCTCTGTTGCTGAAGGAAGTGCACTTACAGAGCTGACAAAATATTTTGTTATTTCTTTCTGCAATTAGTTCTTTACTAGGCCTGCTTTACACCTAAAAGGCAAAGCTTTAGGAGTCCTGTTGGTCTTCTTCCACCTTATACTTTGCTGGCAAAATCCCCAGTTTTCCAGGCTGCTGGTAGTCATTCACTTTGTGTGCCCTTTATCCGTGGTTGTAACGAAGATCCAAGTTATGGAGCTGTTCCATATTTTTGTATATATTTAGAGCCAGCACAGCAAAAGTCTAAAAGTGTGTCTAAATCAAAATATGGCAAGGCAGCACCACCCAGAGGTTCTGGAGCTGCCTTGGAACAAGTGAGTGCTGTGCTGGAAGCAGGATAGCCATGGTAGTACAGTGTTTCTTGGGGACATCTTAGCTCTGCTGGGGACATGTATGTTACCCTTCTTACAATGTTTTCGGAATTGGCACATTCCCTGATCATTCCCACTGATTTGTTCAGAGCTAGTCTAGGTAGTGCCATATAACCTTGTAGGTATGATTTCTGTGGATGTATTCTTCTTCCTACACCCTAAACCTAAACTATGTATTATTGGGCTAAGGTGGGATCTTTCTGTCTTTCAGCATTTCATCTTAGAACATGCAACCCTTCACTGTTGAAATTAGCTTGTGTTTCAGTGTCCAAGGATCCCAGTAGTGTCACTGCAGTATTACGTTAAGATAATTGTAGGTAGCTGCAGGCAGTGTGATTTGGAAGAACAAATTTGAGCAGACAGGGGTTAGATCAATATCTGAAGGATGATTATCTTGGTCAGCACAGTATTTTCCATAGCCTAATGCAATCTAAACAATTTCTAAATATATCACAGACTGTGAAATTTCAATTCCTCTCTTGTCAGCCTGTTCATGTGAAGATGGATGACATACCTGATGAAGACAAGAGCCTGATCCTGCTGCTGTTGAAGTAACTAATAAATCACCCATTAACTTCAGAGAGTCCTCAAAAGAACCAAATTGCTCATTTAAATAGAGGTAGCAAAACCTTTGCAGGTGTGATGGGTTCACAGCAGCTGCATGTGCACAGGCCTCCTCCCCAAAGAGCACCTCTGCAAACTTTTGGAAATTAAAAAACAAGTCAAAAAGAAATGAAGATGATTCTCAGAATGGGAGGCTGATGTTTTAGACAGCCCTTGACTAGGACAGACAGCACAGGAGCTCTGTGAAAGCTGTTTGCTGCAACATTTTTTTGTGGGGATGTGAGTTCTTGGATGCACTGCACCCTCTCACCTACGGCCAGGTGTGTGCTCAGAGGAGGGAGGCACTGCTGGAAAGAAAAATACTCATCTGGGAGGACATAAAGTTCAAAAATGAAAATAATGGACGAAAGTTGACTTTCACTGAGAAGTTTCCCTGAGACTCAGTTGTGGTTTTGCAGGAAAGACCATCAGGGCTGTGGGCTCAGACACCCAGGTGTCCAAGAAGGGTGCACACTGCGACCAGGTTTTGGCATGGTGTCCGTGGTTATCTCTACCTCTGGGAAGAAATATTTCTCTTAATACAGGTGCAATCCCCCAGCCAGAATTACAATAAGCTTCCACCACAAACTCACTGCAGATCTGCCCAGCAGGTTATAGGCTGAAACTGTAATTCCAGCTCCAGCCACCTTTGCTTTGCTCTCAGTGTAATCACATACATATACATATTTATTGCAGTGAATAAATGTTTTTCCAAAGTGAAAAAAATTAACAACATCAATATGATAGAGGTTAAACTTTCAGGTATAAATAAATCTTTTTAAATGCATCTTTTAAATAAAAGCTTTAAACCTCTTTTGCATTGCTCATAATTTATTTGGGAAATTTATTCTGACTATTGCTAAACCCTTGATGCCTTAATTATATTAATAATTTAAATCTCTACTTTAACTGTGGCCTGTTATTAAATCTTAAAAGAGCTACAAACAACTTTGGATACCTGTAAGTCTTCAACAGATATTTTCCTTATTACAACAATACAGTCTTTTTTATTTCTCAACTCCAAAATGCTCTGAAATATTGCCAAATTATGCAAAATTTAAAAAGAAGAAAGTTGAGCTAAAATCTCAACTGAGAAATACCAGTTTTACTCTTCACCTTTTTGCTATATAATCAAGTGACTAAATAATGGATTTAAGAAAAGTGGGCCAGGCAATTCCTTAATTAAAATATGAAAAAAAGCATTTGGAAAAAAAAGTGGGATAATAGCTACATTGTTCCTTTGTAATTCACAGCACAGAATTTCTTCAGGTCAGGTCTTGCACTCATGAATTCAGTGGCAACTTTGCCATTTGTTCAGAGCAAATAGGATGAAACCTGCTCAGGTTCCCCTGAAATCCTCCGATAAGGCTAATGTCAAATAAAAATAGTTTCATTTCAATTAGGATTTAGAAATGGATGAAGCATTTTCCAGTTCTGTTTGTTCAGAGAGGCAGACTTGCAGCATGGCTAACTCACTTAGGCACCCAGGGCTCAGCCCCTATCGTGGGCACAGCTTGGTCTTCTGGAAATGTCGATGCTTCCAATGATTACTAGATGGGGAAAAATTATAAAGATGAACTTGAGGTTGGTTGTAGAGAGAATCAAGGTGGCCCCATGACTTCCAAATGAGAAGATTTTTCTTTGCTGCTAGTCAGGAGGGTGAAGTGGTGCTGTCTGGGGGCAATTGGGCTGCTGGTTCACTAAAACATGTGTGACTTACTCTGGACAAGGTCAGCATTCTGGTTTGAAATAAACTGGTTTTACTTGGAAAATTGAAACTCACTTTTTAGAGAAAAAATTTTGATTTTAAACAATCTGCCATTGTTTAAGAATGGACTTGGTGCACTGGCTAATGAGTTGTCTATTTAGCTACAGTTTACATTCATTTTACTTTGGTTTTGCAAAAAGATGAAAACAAATTGTCCATATCTCCCACGTTTTGGATTATGTTCCATGCATGCTGTTATTTCTACAATGGCAATTAGGTGATGTCATGTCTGCTTTGTTCTTTGGGCATTCTTCCTCACATCTGGTATTTTGGGAAGAACTTAGCATTCACTGAACCAGCAATAGATTACTCTCACATCTAATTCTTCTTGTACAACTTAAGGCTCTGATCCTATGAAGATTTATTCATATGCTTGCTTTCATGTACAATGGATTATCCCACAGAACTTCAAATGAATAAAGTTATGCTTATGCATAAGTGCTGGAAGGATTTGTGCCTAAATAATGAAACTAAATGCTGGCAGTGTACAATTATCCATAAGATTCAGCTATAAACACAGCAGAATTCATCTCCAAAATAAATGCAGGAAATGGAATAAAATGGGAAAGTCTGTAAGAGTATTTTTACTTTGCCTCATTTACAGCAATTTTGCACTGTTAGTAATAACCAAACTGGTAATCTAAATTGCCTGTTGCTTGTGCTGTAGATGAACTCTGGCACATAATTTGGTTTCTGCTTCCATTTAGACACTTAATATTGTGAATAGATGTTAAAAGTGAAAGAGGGGTGGAAAAAAGGCATCTAAATTATTTCAGTGCCCTTTGAAGACCCCAATTTATTGTAACCAGCCATCCATTGCTTTAAGAAAATTAGTAGCCATGATTGTCACCATACACACCATCCATTGCCTTCACAATGACTCCAACATTGCCAGTCTAGATATATTTTGGCACTTACATATCCTCAGTCATCAGGTACTTGGGTTTATTCAGAGTTGGACAAATTACAGAATTTCAAGTTGGCAGAAAATAATAATCATTGCTCAAAAGTATCAAACGAGCTGGAACTTTGAAACCAAAAATTGCTCACAGAGGTCCTGTGGTGTGAAAGAAAGTGGTGTTTCTGCTTCTTTTCCAGCTGCCAAGAGGAGTGTTTGTTGAATGCACAGGCCCCAGAGGTCTCCAGATTGACTGTCCTTCAAATTCCCTGAGCAGGATAGAAAACTCCTTGGTTCCTGGATCACCAGCTTCTGATTTTAGGGCTGGTATGGTAGGCTGTGAAGCTTTAAAGATCAAGAAATTGTTTTTCTTTCCTGGAATGGACCAACAGAGTGCAGCTACTTCCAGTGCCCTGGTTCTGCAGTCTGAACGTGGAACATAAAGACCTGTGGCTGGAGCCAGACCTCCCTGGTTCTCAGGCAGCCAGATTCACAGCCCTGCCCTGTCTCATCCTGGGGGCACCGCTCCAGGGAGCCAAGGGGCTCCCACCTGCCCTGGAGACCCAAGGGGGCCCCAAGGGCAAACAGTCCCAAGCCTTGGCTCTGCAGGGCAGGGCTGGGAAGATGCACCTGCCTGAGTCTCTCCAGCCTCCTGCAGAAGCCTTGAGTCCTTGCCACTCCTTTCTGAAGCCATGTAAGTTTCTGTGGGAGAGGTGCCTGAGTCCTGCCAAGAGTGTAAGAAACTTGAGGTGTTTTGGTTGAAGGATTTCAGTCAAACCTGAGCTTTTTAAAGGAATTTCAACAAAACTTTTCTGACCGGTTCTAGCAAGGGCATGTGATAGCAAGTTAGTGCAGACTCAGAAAATACATTCTAGAAAAAAAGAAAAGAATATGATTTTTAAAAACCCCACTGTACCAAGTTAACATGGGTGAAGTATTTGTTTTGGGTTTTTTAGTAGGAACTAGTTACAGGCAACAAAGTGCTTCCTGTTTAAAGACAACATTCACAAGGACTAAGTATTTCTGAACAATAAACAATATTGAAATTGATAGTTAACATAAATGTCTTGAAGACAGCTTTTCTAGAATTTATATGATGGTATAAATTATTAGCTTTCTAGAAATTAAAGATATTTAGAGATGTTTTGTATTTCTAAGCACTACTTGACTTCGAATTTTTGAACCAAGGTAAAACTAACAAGAAGAGAAGTAATCATACTTTTCCTCTTGGGCATTTGATAAGAAGAAGCAGGAGGGTTGGTGTGCTTCTCAGGTTAGGTCTCTGAAGTTTTGGGCTCCCAGCTCAAGCTGATCAACCCATGGCGCCTCTGAGGCTGCAGGTTCTGTGTGGTGGGTCAGCTCAGAGCACAGATGGGACACAGGTGTGTTCCTCCCTAGTCGCTTATAACTTATGTGAACTTACTTCATCTGGTAACCTTCAGTTACCTGAGTTCTCTCTGATTTTCTCTTTCTTTAATCTGTCTCCAGGTGGGTTGCAGTGGTTTACCATGAGTTTGCAGTCTGTTGAGAGTCAGCTGTGCAGGTCAGGCCATACAGATATTTTTTCTTGATGCCTTCTGTTTCTGGCTTTTTCTTTTTACTGAGGGCAGAAATACCATTTCTGTGACCTTCCTTGGACTATCTAATAGATACATATTTCTTCTTACCCTAGTTGCATCTGTGTTTATTTTCATGTCTCTGTGTGCTTGTGCTTTGTCCTTGTCTTTAGCTGTTTGAACTATGCTTTGCTGTTTGGTTCCCCTTTATACTTCAAGTTATTGAGAACTGATTCAGCTGAGTGTCTCTTTTGTTTCCTTTGCTTTTTCTGCTTTTGTCTTTGTTTTAGGATACTTTATTTCTTATATGCTTATAATTATGCTTATAATTTTCTCTTTCCTTTTCAGGTATTCCTATAGAATGTTAACTGCCAGCTACCTGAATTTATTCTGCTGATTTTTCTTGAAGGATTTTATTCTATATATCTTCTACATGAGACCCCCTAACCCTTGCTAGTCACTCTAACCCCCTGCCTACAACTTTCATTACTTCCCTGCTGGTAAAAAACAGATCTAAAAGTGACTGTTTTCCAGATGTATTTTCTAAAATTTACCCACAACTACTGCTGGGAAATCAGGGGGAGAATCTTCAAACCCAACAGAGATGTATGTAAGTATGTCAGATGAATGTAAGTACAGATCATGGTCTGATTTTCTTTATGTATTTATGTATTAAAGGCAATATTAAATAGGAATTTATGTAAGCAGCACTTGTAAATAGTAATTTTTTTTGCATCCTATCCTAAACTGGCCTCTGAATCAATGAATGATGCCCTGAAAGTGCTTGTTTCTCACCAGAAAGTACAAGGCAAGCCGTGGGTTGCTAGTTCACTATATTATTTCCTTATTTTAGCAGATAAGGAACTAACATACCAATTTCCATGCCAAGTATATAATTTACTCATAAAACTTTGAAAGCATCTAGGAATCTTAGGAATTTCACCTTAAGAGTGGGAATGACACACATATGTCTGGGGGAGTGTCCCATTAGCACCAAGCCTTTTGTTTTGCATGTCTCTGTTTGCTGTAGAGAAAGAAAATACTTCATCCATTCAGTTCCAGGTTTGCTGAAAGAGGTCCACTGATCTCCCTGTGAGTTGTTTCAGTGGTTGCAGTCCATTTCTCATGGGTCAGGTACTGGTCTCAAAGGTCTCCTTGACCTTTTCATGGTCATGTTGCTATGTAAAATGATATGGAAAACAAAGCATGGTGGTTACCTGCAGTTATCACCTTCTCAGCACTGCTGTCCATCTGGAAGAGAAGGGCAAGGCTTCACCAGATTACTTGTTCTACACTACTCTGATTTCTTAATTTACATCTGATTAATTTCCATGGCTGCTGAAGGTCCTTATTGTCTTGTGTTCAACAGGACCTTCGAGCTTACACAAGCCACGTTCAAGGGAAGGCAGAGCCAAAAGCCATTACAGTGTTGATCCCATGGCTGTTGTCAGTGTTGGAACAAGTCCCCTTTGAATATCATTTCTTCTTAGCACAAAGACTCACATCTTGGGAACAAACCCAAGTCCTGTCAGACTGTAAGACAATTGACTTTTCTGCTTACACTGTAATTAATGCTATTGAAATCTCAGAAAAGAAAGCAGAGAAAGCACAAAACATTCAAGTTTAGGACTAGCCACCTTTCTTTCACTGCTTATCTCAAGGGATGTGAATCCATTAGAAATAAGGTTCCAGATGCCAAAACCAATAAAAATGCGGACTTTAAGGTCTAGCCAAATTGTGGTTAAAGTTATTTCTCTGTGGATCACACTCAGTCATTAATTTTAAGGCTGGACATTCTCCAGACTCTGTGGTTTCTTTGCCACGAGGAGTAAGATCCCAGTGATTAGATGGCTGACATTTCACTATTTTTTTCTTAACATATCCAGTTGAATGAAAATTATAATTTCATAATTCTGTTTTTTTTTCTTTGATGGAAAAACAAAAGAGAACTGTAAACCTGTTAAAAATGGATGCAAGCATTCAAAATAGAGCAAAGCAGTTTAAATGATATAAATTAGTATAGCTTAATGGTTTGCATCATGTATATGTGATGTGGTCTTCAAGGATTTTCATCTTTATAGGCAGAAAAGTGCTGTGGCTAATTGCTTTCAACATAATTAAATTCACAGGAAATAATTTTATTTCAGTATGGATTGCCAGGAACAGATGGGTCTTTTGGAGAGCATAGGTCAAGCAGCACATTTAAAGCTTGTACTTTTGTATGAAACATTGTGTGAAGTTCTATATTTTTCAGAGGCATTTGCATAAAGAACTCATAAAAAACAAAAGACAAAAACCCAGAAGAACTGTGTGCTCCCACAGCACAAGTAATCTTTTGTGAAAGACTTTCCACAAAATTAAAGTCATATTAGATGCTACTGAGAAGTATGAAGAAGGCTCATAGTTACTTTATACATATATACTTTATACTTTTAAGAAATAATGGCAGTAGAAGTAATTTATATTGTAAACTTCAAAAGAAGATAGTGAAGAGAAATACAGGTCTCTCTGTTGAGAAGTGTAGCAATTTAATGACAAAATTACTTTAGAAATTATTTTAGTATAGGCTTCGTTTGGAAAGACCAAAGTTATGTTAAACTTATGTTTACAAGCCTGAGATACCTTGCTCAGGATTTTTTCAAAAATATTCTTTGACTTCTTGCAATCCTTATATTTTATGAGAAATTGGCTTTTAAGGTAATCTAAAGATATTCAGTCACATTAAATATTACAACTTTAAGCTAATATATCTTCAAGAATACTAAGGTTTTACTCAGAAAATTGATCACTGCATATAGTCAGTATCTTTATGAGTACTCTTCTTATACTCCTAAACTCTTATATCCATAAACATTTCTTAATATTTGCAGATGGCCACTATTGTAGAAAGGACATTACATGAAACAAGTCTTGATCTGACCACTGTGGATTTCTGTACAAGAGGTCAGTGTTTATATTCCCACCCAATTCAGATGAACCCTCAGAAAACACTGGGATGGTTTTTTGGGTGTCTGTGCATTCAGGACACACCGAATGCCACAGCACCACAGGTGAGCAGCAGCATGACTTGTGTTGCTCTGGATGAATTTGTAGGACTGCCCTGTCCTCTCCCAGTTCAAAGAAAATTCAGAGGTGTCTCCTTTCCTTGCAAAATCATACCTGAGCTCACCGCACAGCCTGCTGTAAATCCCCAAATACCACTGGGCCAAAACTGGTATGACTCCACTACCAGCCTCTCCTCACACCGCATCTGCCTGGGCTGTCCTCACCTTCCCTTGGGCTGCTGCCTGGACAGCAGCTCCACAACATTTCCCTGTGGCAGATATTCCACAGCTGTGCCACTCCCTCCAATGGAGGTTGGCCCAGAGCTTTTCCCACTGCCCACATCTGTTTCTGAAAAATGACCTTAACTCAGACTGGTTGAGTTGAACTTGGATTCTCATGCTCAGCTTTGAACAGCCAGACTTCAGCTGGATTAAGGAAGACCTTTTATAATATGCTCCTGTATCTCTGGTGATGTTATTTTCTTCTTTTTTTTAAGCCCTGTAGTGATTTAAAAACTGAAAAAAAATTTCATAGCTATTATTGCACATCACATAATATGCAAAGTATCTGCTACAAAGTAGTTTAAATGCTTCTGTATATGCGTGAAGTGCTTGACTGTTTTTTAGAACTGTTACACCCTGAGAAATAATGGCTGGGTATTTTAAAATCTTTTATTAACTTGATAGTCTAGGAAGAAGTTTTAATGTAAAATAACTGTATAAAGTTATTTTACTGTCAATATAGATTATAAAATACATTGAAATTAAGTTGGGCTAAATTATTTTGGGCAAAAAAATAGGAAGTAGACTTTTATTTTCAAGGGGGACCATTACAGACCCCAGCTTGATCCTGTCAGTGTACTGATTTTGAACTGATAGGACCATATGGAACTCCCTGTAAGGTGAGGCTACAGGTCATTTGAGTAATTTTTAATTTTCATTTTCCAGGTGGATAACCACAGGGCTTTCATGAAATAGGAAAGTCTTGAACAGCTAATTAGACCAAGGCTTTCTAAAGGAGCCAATCTTTTAGCTAAGTAATTTGGGAAATATTAGCTCACCTAGGCTTCAAGAGCTGCAAGTTTTGAGTTCCCCTCTTGCAGGAGCTCCCTTGCAGATCCATGTGAATACCAAAATACTGGTATCAACCTTTTTGGTTTTGCTTTTAAGTTCGTATATCTCTCTTACTGAGCAGATTGTAATATGCAGTTGATGCTGAGCTGTTTTTTCCAGCACTTATTTTGTGAGTTGGAACAACATGACTAGAGGATGGAAAGTTGAACAGCTCTGTAACACAGACTCACACTGGATGATTTATGAGCGATGTGTGGGGTAAGATTTTAGAGAAATATAAATTATACCTGTTCATCATGTTAACTTCTTTTAATGTTTCCCACATGTTACTATGACAACATCCATGGGATATATATTTTAATTTCTGTTGCACAGAGGAAGTGTGTCAGGTCTGCACATTTCTCTTGATTTTATGGCTGAGTGCTGTGTCTAATGCAGGTTGTAAATCTTCTTGGAAAAATATATAAGAGGGTTTTCATCACAGTGGCTCTCCTGGCAATTCTGAAGCTTTTAATAAGCATAATTTAAATCTAAAAAGAACATTTACACCCCCTGTGATGTGGAGACCTCTAAAGTGGGGGTAGCAAATGCTCTGCAGAAAAGCAGGAGCTTAATGCTAACAATTGCTGAACGTGTTACATAGTTAAACACATTGTTAAAACTCTTACTTCAATAAAACTGTAAAAAATATCTTGTGGCCAATATTTAATTTCCTGTTTTCCATATAGTGGGTACAGAGTACTTTTTAAACTTTTTATTTCTTGCGCTAAAAATGGGTTAAGAAGTTCCTTATAGTTTTCTAAACACATTTTCCATAGGACCTGAAGGGTTTTCATGACAGTGAGATTTTCTTTTAAAAATTAGATGTAAAAACTAGATGGAAATTTCTGAATTGGTTTAGACAGTCTCAGTTTCTGCACCACAAGCTGTTGTTCTACATGGCAATTACTTTGCATATGCATCTGAGACCAGTGCTGAGCAAAGTGACAGCGAATTGTGCTGATAAGTGGTTTAATGGAATTATTCAGCAGGCCAAAACTCATTAATCACAGGGAACAGTCTCCCTGTGATACTTCAGTGTATAGTTAAGCAAGACTCCAGTTATTTATTTACTTTCCAATGTAATTTTTTTTAATCAGAGTGGGAACACTAACCACAGAGTTTCCAGCGAAAAGTAAAATCTACTCCAAATCACGAAGTTAGAACTAAAACATAATTACCTATAAAGAAGGAAAACTTTTAGTAATTTCCTGTAATTTCCCCACCAAATTAAATTTTTGCCTTGCAGTACTGCTATAAAAAACATCACTCCCATCTCATATATACTAAGTGGGACTCTGTGTATGAAGGTGACATTCTCACTTTTCCTGCTCTAACACACCTATGTTTATAAAGGAAAGGGTAAAATCCACATCCTGATAGTCTTCTTCTTCCAGCCTATTTTTTATATCATTCTCATAAATCTGCTGTAGCTTTTCCACTTGAACAGCTAATACTTCAGTGGAATATGCATTTGTTTAGAACAAATGACTGCAGCTGTTAATTTAAATTAATTTATACTATTGACTGTACTGTTATAATAGTATGCAGGTCCAAGTATTTTGCTTGTGTTTGGTGCCTGCAGCCCATGCTGTGCTACACCTCTGGGCATACTGTTGCAGCTGGATTCTGTTTGATGATAACTTTATCACTTCTTGTAAAGTTGTGGTATTTCTAAAAAGTATGTCTCAGGAAATTTACACCCTTGAAATTCCTGATGAATGTAGTTAACAAATGGCTTGCTGAATCCCCCAAAACAGTCCCCACCTGACCTTCCACCAGTGGGAAGTGCCATAGCTTGAAGATTTTCTGGTTCTTCACTGCTGCACCACAAACAGCTCAGAGGGCCACCTAGGAAGCATGAGTGAGCTCCCACAGGCTGCCCACTGCTGCTTGGAGAAAGGCTGCTCTCAGCAGGCAGCCAGCTCACTGCCAGGCTGGGGCAGAGTTTTATAAAAAGCTGTGCTTTTATTGTGATTCCCAATAGTGCAGGCATGCTGCTAAGCTTCCATTTTGGGCTCTGTGTCCTGCCTGGGATCTCCTGTTTGGCATGGACTGTTATCAGAGTCCCGTCCTGGAGACCAGCAGAATGCCAGCAGAAATCTGTGACCTCGTCTCTTCTGACAATGCCAGCTGCTGGGACATGCTTTCTTTGCCCTCTGCAGCAGCAATTTGACAGTGTATATAATTCCATGGCCTTCCTTTCAGCTTATGCCTGGCCTGTTTGGATTGTTGCAGATTCATCCTGCAGACTGTTACAAATTCATCCTGGAGTTTATTTTTCCCCCTCATTTGGAAAGTTATACAAGCTTCTTTATGCAGTTGTTCTTCTTTGGTTATACCAGACAAGACAGGAGGGGAGAAAAACTTTGCCTAGAATTTGACAATTTCTTCGTAAGAGTATAGACATTATTTTCCCAAAATTTCCTATTTTCCTTTTCTCTCTGGGCATACCAGGCTCACATAAAGGGCCAGAATATGTACAACCCCTTTGTCTGACAAACCCAGACCCAAAGTGTAAGTGTATGCCAAAGCACAAAGGGCAGATTTAAGTGGGAGAACTTGAGTCAGTTCTGTTAATCCTGCCTGTGGAGAACTTTTATAGACATAGCTGGAAAGGGAACAAAGTTTTGTTAGGGCTGTTCCACCACTTGTGGGGAAACACTGGGGATAAGTTTGTACATATGTCCTAATGGAGTTGCTGCAAAAAGCAGTGGTGCTTTTAACTGTGTTAAATGGTATAGGAATAAAAAAAAGTGAAGTGAGTGAACATATTGATGTGTATTCTCCCCAAAGAATATGCTGAAATGGTAAAGGACTACCTTGTAACATACATTTCCGTTTTTTCCTAAGGGATCATGCAAATGTGAGAATACTGCTAAGCATTTCTCAGATGTCCTGAGTGTATATCACACAACTTATATTTGGCAGAGAAATAGGAACAGGGAGAAGTAAACTTCAGTCGGTTTGTCATATTGTCCATGGTGGAAAGAGAATTTCTAAAGCATGTAAGAGATTTTGGTAAAACAATTAATTGGAAATCTGTTATAATAATTCCATGTCCCTCATTTACCATGGGGGTGCAAGGAGAGACCTAGAAACTTTCATTGTTGATATTTCAGAAAGTTCATGTTCCTTTACAGTATGGTGTTAGGGAAACAGAGGCACGGTTTTAGCAAAGAAAATTGCCTTCAGGAGGTTCCACACATTCAGTTGTAATGGCAGCTGTCTTAAACAGCTTGTTTAGCTTTCCTACTTAGCACTGTAGCCACACCAGGCTAAATGCATGTTGCCCTTTCCTGGTTCTGTTGCCCTTTCCTGGTTCTGCAGCCCCAGCAGCCCTTGGTGCCGCTGAAATTTGTAGAGGAAACCAGCTGTAAATGCCAGGCACAAAACTTTCTAAGACACAGTATGAATATTTTTGTTTAGAACATGCTTAAATTCAAAGAAACAGAAAAAGCACTGTATGCACTTGTTTTTGACACTGAAACTTGGGTAGAATGTGGGAAAATGAGCAGGACCTAGTTTACAACCAAGAACAAATTTAGGCACTGTGAAGAAATACAAAGTAATAAAACCAAAAGGATGATCCCAAAGCAGAGAGTTCCTTGCTTTTGTAGACAGGGTAGGGATTGCAGTGGGAGATGATAGGTAAGCACCTCACAGAGACTGAAGGAATATACAAAATGAATTTACTGCAGTGATATTCTCTGCCACAGCCCCACTGCTGGTGGACTGTGATCAGGTTTGCAGTTGTGAACAAAAAATGGCTCAAAAGTCTGAAGGCTGAGTTAGTGATAAATAATTAGCATCTTACTGAAGTGCCATGTAAGATGCAAAATGTGCTTACCATTGTTTGAAATAATTTTTTGGCTAAGAACATTGTAAAAGTGCATAGGAAATTTATGTGCCTCTCAAGGATGTGTTTGACAGTAGTGGTTTTAGACTTGATGCTATAATTTTTCAACTCCATGAGTGAAGCAAATTGATTTGTAATGTGATACAGTCACCAGAACCATCAACACATTTACACCATACGACTTTTCCCCAGCTGATAACACTGCAACTTATGGTGGATTTTGGCTGAACTCAATGCAGAAAAGAAGACAAGGGTTGGAAAGCAAATGGAAAGGAGTCCAACATAATGAAAACACATGTGCATCCAGGTTTGGATGCTGAGCAGAAGTATAGGGAGAATAAAAAAGCCCACATATATCTTGACAGTAAGTTTGAGAGGTGTGTTCCCAGGGCCTAAGTGTGACTTCTGGTTGAAGGAACCTTAGCATTAAGATCTGTATAGTAGGCAGGCAGCTTTCATTTTTTTTTCTGCTAATGTTTGTTTGCTTAACTAAGATCTTCCTGAATTGTATCTGTCCCACTTTCACAGCAGAATTTTCCAGTGTCAAGCATCTATGTTGATATCTTAGCTGGGAAATTAATTGTCTAAAACAGTCTCAGCAGATTCAGTTGGTGGGCAGATAACTCACCAAGAGACAGGAAAGAGGTTGTCCATCTGTCCCCTGGATTATGGATTAGGTGTCTCAATAGACTGTCACTGGTAAATCCAATGCATTTCCTGCACTTTGAGGTCAAAATCAGGGGTTTGGATTTAGATGAATGACTCACTGTTTTTAAAATGCTGGGTTGTGCCTGACACTGATACACTGACCTAGTGGTGCACACCCCAGAGGAGGAAGACTTATCTTCTATTCTTTGTTCAACCTTTAGAAGTTTAAATATGCAGATATCATCTGAATTCAAATGAGCATCTTAGATATTCAATCTTGCTTAAGTCATGCTGAAATACTGCCAACAGCATCAGGTTCATGTCAAGGAGACCTTCATTCCAGTCCTTTCTCCTCAGACTGTTTTGTTCACCTTACATTAAAAACAAAACAGAAGCTACTCAATGTCCAAGTAGAGGTGGTGGCAAGTGCTATTCTCAGCAGTTGGTATTGGGACTGGCACTGTTCTGTTGGAACCCAGGACATCCCTCTGGCTGTCCTGGGCAGCCAGGACCCCTGCCAGGGGGCTCAGAGACCCTGGCACTGAGCCCAAGACGCCTGTGGTTTTGATTATGACCCATGGAGCAAGTTGCCAACCTTAGATGAAGACCTGCAAGCCATGACAGTTAAGTAGAATGATAGTGAATTTATCACGGGGTGAAAAAGTAGATTCTTGGGGTTTTTTAGAATGGGGATTCAGGGGGCAAGATGGAGGAATCTGGGCATGTCCAGCCTTTCTTCTTCTTGGCCTCCATCTTCTGCTGTGATGTTGGCACTTTTGGATTGGTTTAGAGTAGAAGCTCACTGTCTAACATAGGTGATAGATATTGGAAAGTAATTGTAAATATTGTACATGTAGTTTTTAGTATAAAGACATAACACTGCCCCAGGGGCAGGCAGAGTGCCTCTGACTGTCTTGCTGAGCAGACCTTGGCTGGACAGGAGAAAAAATTTTATGGATAAGATACAATAAACAACCATGAGACCAAGAAATGAAGAGTTCTGACTCCTCCTTCGAGCACCAGGCTGGGAAAAGAGACTTTCTAATGTGGGGTCATTCTAATCTTGGGGTCACTCTGACCAGCGAGAGGACCCAAGACTGTTCAACATCTTTGTGGGTGGCATGGACAGTGGGACCCAATGCAGCTGCAGCAAATTTGCCTTTGACACCAAGCCACCACCACCTGAGAGGCTATGCAAACTCCATGAAGTTCAAAAAGGCCAAGAGCAGGGTCCTGCACCTGGGTTGGTGTTGTATTGCACTAAATAGTTTATTTAGTTGTCTTTGTATTGGTGATGGGAAAATTTTACTGGGTATATCAGGTCACGTGGATGGTGTATTCCTCTTCCCTTTCACATGGTTCCTCCCTCACATACTCCTTGTTTCTGATTCCAGGGTGGTCTGTCCCACGGGTGGCCCCTCCCCTAGCCCCCCCAATGGCATCCCATTGGCCATTGTCTTCTCTCCCCGTGTGGGAAGAGCGCTTCTCTGTCTGTCATCCTATGTCTGCGCAAGTCCGTGTGGGCTAGAGTCTAGAGCTGGCTGGATTTGGACCCATAAAAAGCCCAGAGAACCACGGATTATTGCAGGTTGGGGCAGCCCCAAGTACGAATACAGGTGGGGTGGGATTGAAAGCAGCCCTGAGGATAAGGACTTGGAGTTGGCAGATTAGAAGCACAACATGGGCTGGCAGAGTGTTCCTGCAGTCCTGGCAGCCAAACCTGCCCTGGGCTGCATCAAACCAGGTCAGGGGAGGGGATTCTGCCCCTCTGCTCTGCCCCTGTGAGACGCCAGGGCTGTGCCCAGCTGTGCGATCCCCAGCACAGGAAGGACATGGCCCTGTTGGAGTGAGTCCGGAGGGAGTCCTGAAGATGATCAGAAGGCTGGAGCACCTCTCCTATGAGGACAGGCAGACAGGCTGAGAAACTTGGAACTGTTCAGCCTGGAGAAGAGAAGGCTCCAGGGACTCCTTTGAGCACTGTCCAGTACCTAAAGAGGCCAACAAGGAAGATGGAGAGGGACTTTCTTAAGGGACAGATAGTATTACGAGTAATGCCTTCACACTGAAAGAAAGTAGGTTTACATTAGATACTAGGAAGAAATTCTTTACATTGATGGTGATGAGTCACTGGAATAAGTGACTTACCCAGTGAAGTTCTGAATGTCCCACCCCTGTTACTGTTCAAGACCAGGTTGGATAGGCCTTTGAGCAGCCTGGTCTAGTGGAAGGTGTCCCTGCTCATGGCAGGGGAGTTGGAGCTTGGTGCCCCTTAAGGCCCTTTCCAATCCAAACCATTCTATGATAAATAAAATTTCTAAACCAAGTGCTCTGAGGCATCTTGAGATCAATCTTATCTGAGTTTGATTTGCATTCACCTGAAAAAGAAATGGGAAGTCTTTGTTATCTTTATAATTTTGTAAATAGGATTGTTTAACAGGTTTCTGTAGTGGTCAGAGCTCCTAAATCCTGTGAACATCATTCTTTCTATAAGAGATAGAGGGAGCAAGTCTTTCATGGTGTGGGCGTTAATACCAGTGCCTCCTTTAAAGAAAACTGCTAAAATACACCCACATTTGACTCATAATGAGATGTAAATTCACCCTATTGAGTTATTGCATGCTCAGGTTTTTTGTTTTGGTTTTTTTGGTTTTTTTTTTGTGTTTTGTTTTTTTTTTTAATTAATTTATTTTATTTGAGAAACTACAGATGGCAGGATGGAGAGTTTGCAATGTTTCTGGTAATCTTGGTTGAGGCTGGTCTGGTGATATTAAATGTCTGACATGTCTGATGGTGCTGGTATTGCCAATGTGAAGGCATTAGTTGTCAGTTTGTGAGATGATTTTAGTTTAGTTCATTCCTATGTCATAATTCCTTAATTATGCTGACACACCATGGTGAGAGATATCTTAGAAACTCTCATGAAAGATTCATTTCATGTTGTTCAAACTTTGAGAAAGCAAGAAATTATTTTTTCTGTCCTGTATACTACAGAATTTTGTTGACACTGTGTATTAAAACTGCCAAATAACTGCAAAGATGTATTACTACAAGTCATAATTTCTATTCAAAGGTATCCTGTTTCCTGTCCCAAGCAGTGAAGCAGAAACGTGACTGTGAATGTCAACTAAATCAGATATGACACATATTATTGTCTAGGCAAGTGAGTCAGGCAGCTGTGATACTGTGAACTGATAGGTCCTGCCTCAGGCAGAGGGGAAATGTTGACACACCTGGATAGTCACATTTTATCAAGGACTCAAACCTGCAGTTTCATGCTCAGTTAGAAAGTGGCATTTCTCATCTCAAAACTATTTGATTCTTCAGAAGATTAGGACCTGGGCTAGAGCTCTATTACATCTGAGATTTAGTATGTGCTTCTTTCTATTCAATATCCTTGAAAAAGACAGGCTACCAGGAGTTCAAGGTTATTTTTTGACTTTTGTGTCGACAGAGGCAAGCATGGGAAAGTAAGCAATAAAATTGTTATTAGCAAGTACCAACATTTTTGAAACCTAAACCCTCCAAATAGCTCCATCTCTGCCTCTGGTGGCTATCAATAGAGAAGATGTAATTGCATTTTGTCATGCAGTTCAGATATTATTACTAACACACAGTTGATCCAGTCTTCAGCTCAATTTTCTGTGGGTGAGCAAACATAAATTGTCTTTGTGCAGGGTCCGGTGTGGTCTGCGGGAGGTGCCATGTCGTGAAGTGCAGGTGAGCTGCCCAGTAATCCTTTACATCCTGGCACACAGCCAGAGCAGAAAAGGACCACAGGGGAGCACCTTCAGGAGACTTCCAGATGGTTCTGTACAGGCAGCTTGGGCCCAGCTTGATTTATTTGCTTTGGCTGTGTGTGGATATAGCATTCAACTGAACTAGAACGCAGTCAAAAGCCTGGAGCACTGGGGAGCACAGAATAGAAACAAATACCGCTCTGCAATATGATTCTCTGTGTATGTTTTTGTAACTGCTGTATGCTTGCTTATTCCATGACTTGGTCATCTTGGAACCTTTTATGTATTACATAGAGACAAATACATATGGAAACATGTCAAATACATAAATAAATATCTTCTTATTTTCTACTCCTGGTGATGTATTAAGTATTGTCTGGCATTTTTAATGTGTATCAAATTCAAGGTTGCAGTAATTTCTCTTTTTCTTTCTATCACATTTGTTCCTCTATATTTCATCACATGGATTTATTTAGATTTTGTCAAGGGTATTTAGAAACTCCTGCTCCAAGGTGATGTTAAGTTATAAAAAATAACTAAGACTTTTCAACTCCAGAAATAAGCTCTTGATACATTGTGCCTGAAATTCAAGATTGCCTTGGCACAGTAGCTGGGGAAATGTGAGCCCACATCTGGGCTGTTGCATGAGCATGGCTCTGCAGCTCTGAAATAGTCCATTGATTGTGATATTGGAGAGGCATTACAGAGAGCCACTGACTGACACACAGATATGGACACTGTTCTTCACTGTCCCCTGAGAGCATTTTAAGAGTAGAAGACTGTTATTTCAGTTTCTTTGAGTTTGCAGTGAATAGGAGTAGTTAACATCTAGCAGAAAACTGTCAAATTCTCAGTTCATGCTTGGCCAGAGCAGGATTTAGGCAGTATTCCTCCATGGCGCCCCTTGTTCTTTATCCTTTGTATCTAACACCAAGGAAAAAAGCCATTAGGAATTAAGTGCTGCCTGGAAAGCAGATTTCACTCCAATGAGGTAGGATTAAAGAAGATGGTGCAGAGATCTACCCAGCGATATGAATGCTTCAGTGATGGGTCTGTAACTGCGTGACTGAACATGCACTTTATCAATTCAGAGTGACATCAGCTCTGATGGGATTTTGCTGGGCCTAGAGGGAAAGTGCTAGGTCTCAAGAAATACTTTCCCACAGATATTTCCTTAGTTAAGCAATAGGTTCAAAAGTAGATTTGAAAGCCATTTTCTTTTTCTATGAAATGTGATATGCCATTTTTCCATGAAATTAAATTAATGAGCCAAGCCTTGAGAACAACCTGTCTCCCAAGAATCAGTTTGGTTAGAGCAAACACCATTTCAAAATTACTGGGTGGACCACTTCAAAAAAGTGCATTTACTGTGACTGGTAAAATATTTCAGGCTACTTCTCATGGCAATTCTATAGTTCTTAGAATGGTTTCAATTATACATAATGAGTCACGGCTTGCCTATGGGGAGAATGAAGCTGGCTTCAGACTCCTGAGTTTAACAAGGATGAGGGGCTGGGGCCAGCCTCTCCTGCCAGGGAGACAGGAGGGTCCCACAGCATTGCTGTTCCTGCTGCTGCTGGGTGGATGACAGGAATTGCAGCAGTGTCTCTGGATGTCACCTGCCTGTAGGTGCAAACCCAGCCCCACCCTGTCCAGCCCGTGGCTCTTGGGGGCCCTGCTCTTGTCCTGCTCTGCCAGACTAGGGACAGATGGCTCCAAGTGACATACCGTGAGCCTTCATGGGAGAGCCAGTGGGAACCCAAAACTCTGAGTTTAAAGGTAGTTAGCACCCTACCTGCTCTCCAAGAGGACACTAGGATGAGAAGGTTTACTTGGGAAATGGATTAAAATACGAAAGCGTTGGGAATGCCTGGCCCTGGTGCTTGGTGCTGTACCTGGTGAGCTGAGCTGCACACAGGAAACCAGTCAGCCCAGTGTGCAGAACTGAGTGAAAGAATGGGGTCACAGCCACACAGCATGACTAATGTATTTCCTTGCAGAAAAATGTTATGAGGCCATTACTGTTCATAGGTGGCTTCCAGATAACTGAACTTCTATCACATCTGGCTGAGATCTGACAGCACTTTGAGGAAAGAGATCTGCTTGCTTCTTTCCATTTTGTGCAATAGCAAATATTCTTCTTGATCACCAAAAGTAACAGTTCCTCTGCTATTGGGGACTCTGAAATCTTCAGAGCATGAGTTTTTATTGTATGTTCCCAGAGAGAAGAAATGGAATTGACTAGTCAGAATCAGGATCATAGAATTACAGAATTTGCTGAGTTGGAAAGGACCCATCAGGAAAATGTTGCAGTCCAGTATAATGTCTTTATTAAAATCATATACATACTATCTCATAGACTACATGATGTTTAAAAATATCCTGTCACTCATAAAATCTTGAAACCCAAGATTGTTCCATTTACAGGCCTGTTAAGAATTACAAGCCAGTATGGCCAATGCATCAATTCACTGTGAGGCTTTGCTACAATAATCCATCATTATCAGGCAGAGAAATGGAAAGCCAGAATGACATTTAATGGCACATAGAGAATGAAATCTGGAAATTGCTGCAACTTTTTACAAGCAAAATAGAATAAATCACTAATCAAAAAGATAAAATGCAAATGATAAATGGTTATGCAAGAAAGCAAACCACAGGCATCACTACAATATCCTTCTATTCTTCTAGCAAGAGAACCCCAAACTGACAATTACTTCAGTTAGCAAAACTGCTGTTAGTACTTTTACTGTTAAACAGATCTAAAAGGACTGAAGTCCTAGGGAGAAGGATAAGGAGTGAGACCTTTATTTTTCTTTGTTGACTGATAAATAACAGCAACAAGAAAGGTCCAGGAAGATTTGTGCAACCAGTATTAGGAATGGGGACCTTTATTGCAGGAGGAAAATGAGCACTGCAGAGCTATGCATCTTGGCTTTAGGAAGGGCTGGAGGTATGCTAAAGTGGAAGGCAAGAAGTTTTTTGATCTTTTTTTCCTCTGCCCACAAAGAGCTGTCCATCACTGTCTGTCACAGAATCACAGAATTGTAGAATATGCTGAGTTGGAAAGGATCCACAGGGATCATCAAGTTCTGCTCCTGGCCTTGTACCAAGGACCATCCCCAAGAGACCCACACGTGTCCAAGGACATTGTCCAAACACTTCTTGAACTTTGTCAGACTTGGTGCTGTGACCCGTTCCCTGGGGAAACTGTTCCAGTGTTCCATACTGTGACTGATTCTGAAAAAGATAGTTTCATTTGTGTTCCCCAGCATAGCATGGTTTTGCATATGAGGCTGTAAGAAATGGGATTTTCATGAGTCTGGGTCACAACCAGGCTGCAGGGTCTGGCCAGAGTCCCTTGCTTGAGTGCACCAACTTATCCAGGAGCAGCATTTTCAAGGATGCTGATACAGGTAAGGTTATAGCTTGACAACACACAGACATAATTTTCAGAGGCTGCACACACCACCTTGAGATCAGCCCCTCACAAATTGCGTTGGTGCTGTAATATCATTTTGTGGCAAGAGATACCAGAAAGGCATCTTCTGCAGCTAATACATGTGTGACTTTTTAATAGTCTTTTGACAAGTGTCAGTGTGTGCCAGGATCAAAGCACAGTGGGGGACTAAACTGGAGAGATTTGAGCACAAGTCGACAACTGATATCCAATGCACTGACCCCATCATGTATCTTGGAAACTCTTTGCAAAACAGTAACAAATCAAGGCTGTGAAACCTGTTTGGAAGGTTGACGAGGGACAGAGAGTTACAAAGCAATCTTGAGAGTGCACACGAATTTGACAGCCCTTAGAAAAGTAAGCTGTTACTTAATAAATTATTCCCACTCTGATATTCTGAATTTACTGCAAACAATTTAATCTGCACTCCAGATTCACTTGGGTCAGATGAGTGCTGTGAATACCACTGCATTAGTCTTACTGTGTTTTTTATCTAATCACTGGATTTAGGGAATATAAATAAACATTATTATAAACCTAAACATTAAAGAAAGTGCAATAACTTGCTGTCTGCAGCCATTTTGTGTGCTCTTGTTTCTGGACTAATAGGAAAAGCTGAGATTTTTCACACTATTATTTAAATGCTTAACAATTAAATATCTTAGTGCAGGGGGAGGATTCCCAGGCCACAGTCAGAGTGAAGATGAAGTGGTGTCAGTGGAGGATGCTGCTGCACCTCAGGGAAACAAGCTGGTACAGAGGTAGGCTGATGTACCTCTCTGTCTCCCTTCATAGTTTGAATTTTGAGGGTCCTTAAAGTGCAGTAACTTAATTTTGGTAAACCCTGATGGGAGAGATCTGTGTGCAAGCCCTTGATATCCACAATCAATCAGCAATGACTCTGAATTCGTTGTTCACATGTCTTGGCCTATTCATTTTTTTCATTGGAAATCTCTGGAAATTCTGCAGGAATTGCCACATGCAGCAGAATAACTTCCCATGGTTGCTCCTTAGTTGACTCCAGACCCAATATTAACATTTGCCTCATGTTCTGCAGTAATGCTGGCCATGAGACAAGGTAATTCAGGCATGGACCTAGTGTTTCTTTCCCAGGATCCAAATGGGAGTCTAAAATTAATTTACCTGTTTTTTGTGGTCATGCTGTTATTTTCCCCTTGGTATCAAATACAAGTACTCTGAAATCCATTTGAAATCAAAAAATATGGAACCAGGAGAAGTCCTCTTATCTACTGTATAACTATATTGCACATAGTTGTAACTTTTTTTCATGTGTTATTAAGTATAGACTGAGTAGCAAACTCACAGTTCGTCCAGGAGATGTCTCCCTCTTCCTAAAATATGCCCAAACCGTTTGTGATTCCAGGGCTCTGCCTGCAGTTATGCAAAAGGCAGCGCGCAGCCCGGCCGCTGTGGATGCTGTGCTCTGCCGTGGGGCTTGGCTGCTGCTCCCAGCACAAACGCCTCGTTTTTAGGTCAGTGTTTTTGAAAACCATGGGAGCTGAACAAACATTTGTGCTGCAGTCTTGTTTTTTCTCAGGCACTTCAAACTTACACGAAAGGCTATCTTGCTTCATTTCTACAACCAAGCAATTTATTCTGTCACCAAAGAACACACAGGGATGTCAGTGGAGTTTAGGGATGCATGTAGCTCAGGAGAGCCTGAATGAGTGCCATTATTCTGCCAACAACATAAAGAATATAGTACAAATTGTAAATGTTTTGATATTCTTGTTCAAATACTTTGCAAGGAATATAATCCACATACATTTATTTTTAACTATTTTTCAGTTCTATTGCACAGAAGATGCAGAATAGCAGATACTCCTATGACAGTCAATAAATATTAGTTTTGATAATGACACAATAAAAGAACTGACACTTTCAGAAATTCCTTTGTTTTTAGCAATACACAGGGCAATCAAAATATTTGCAGTCATAAGTCCTTTGGATCTAATGGTTTTTATTCTCATCACTGTAGTGTCTTTACCTTGTACCTTATGTTAGCAGATGAACCGAACTTCTTTTGTGAGAAGACAGACACAGAAATCTCTTTTTATCTAAGCAGAAAGAGCTGACAGCCTGGTCATAAAGTGATTTTATTAATTAGGTAATTTTTCTGAAGTTTCACTGACTTGCTGATGATCTTCACTGGGAATTAAAGAAATTATGACAGCAATTTTTTTTTCTCATGGTAGAAATAATGAAATATATATGAAATTTTAGTCTGATTAATAAGTCATGGGACTTTCAGATGCTTTAGAATAAAAATAATTTGATTTATATGAGTATTTACTGACTACTGTCATTGGAGAGTGAAATGCTGGCGTGGTGGTCCCAGGTGAATCTGTGAGAACTTGGAGATTGGCAGCCTGGCCAGGTTTGTGAAGATGAAGAAAGAGGAAGGAAATGGGGATGCCTTAGGGGGGTTACTCTGCTTCTGGAAAGAAACAAACAGCTGAGCATACACATTTCCCCCAAAATTCCTCAAGAAAAGAAAAGGGAAGCAAGATGACAAGCAAAAAAAAAACAAAAAAAGAGGACAAAGAAGCAAGGCTGTCATTTGTCAAAAAATCAGTCTATTCACATGTCAGTATGGGTTTAGTTTGGAGGAAGTTCTAAGTGTCATCTGATGTCTCTGGAGGCAGGAGCTGTCCTGTGGCAGCTCTGGAAGCAATGCTTCTGCTGGCAAGAGTGGCAGGGCTCAGGGGGAAGAAAGAAGAAGTTTTACATTGGCTTCCCAAGCTCGAGGCATCAGGCCCAAAAGCTGCTCACTAGTGTTCTTCATCCCATTATTCCCCTCAGAGACTGAGAAGTTCCTTAAAAACTTATCAAGGTATCTGAGTTAATTAAAAAAGGAGCTGCGTGTAAATTTTAGAGGTTGGCTTTCAGGGTCTTAACTTGCTAAAGAAAAAGATACCATTTACCCCATAGTTTTAAGGAACTCTTTTTAATTCTAACAGCAGAAACTTTCTACTTTGTCTTTAAAATGGCATCAAGCAGCAAAAATACTACATGATAATTACGGAGACCTGCTGAATATTGTGTTTCTTGGACACCGTGAATAAGAGCAGAGTGTCCTGTGTGCTATGGAAATGTTCCTATTACTCAGCTGGCTGACATGGAAGCTCTCATTTGTTGGTGTTTTTGTTTTTGTGTTCTGCTTTGCAGCTGCATTCCCCCCAGGAAGACATGTGGGTGCTTCTGCTGACTCAGTCCTAGCCAGAGTCCCCTGAATGTGCTCAGGCCACCTGAATCTTGGAGAGCCTGGAAGTAATTTTCAGCCCACTATGCTTCATTTTGAAGTGTAGTCAAAAGGCACAGCCAGATGGAGTGGACTGTTGTCCTGGAGAAAAGAAAATCTCAAAATTGAACTTTTAATTAAAAAAAAAAAAAGAGAGAGCGAAAACTAGGAAAGGAGGGGAGAAGGTTAACTTCATAACATCCCTAGAAAAGAAAATGCTGTATCTCAAATGCCGGAGTGATGTGAGTTGCTGGAAGGACTGGATTAAAGGCTTTAACTTTTGTGTGGAATTTTGGGGGTCAAACAAATATTTCTTCATGCTACTCTCCCTGTCAGCCTCAACCCACCTGCCTCTCTTTCTTGAAAACTCCACATTGTCCTTTCCTAAACTGCTCTCCCTCTCCTCTGGCACCCGCTCAAGCCACAACCTTGAAGCTTCTGCCTGTAGTATGTTAATCAGCATCTTGGATTTGATGGCCAGCACACCCCACAAGGACCAGGAAGGACAGTAGGGTCCAGGCTGTTCTGAATGAATCCTTCTTTGAATTTTTCTCTGCCTTCACCAAAACCTAGATTTAAAATGATTACACATTACACCAGCAGCCTTGTTATGTTGTAGCAGGTGTTAGTTCTTCCTGCTGTTAAAATATATCCATTCTATTTGAAAACTTGTCTGTAAGTGGTTTCCAACCTGCCACAAGTACATGCTTTCATTTTTGGTTCAAAGCTGAAGAAAAGAGTAAACGGAAAAGGCAGCCACTTTTCCTACATCCATGTCAACTTTTCTGCTTGGACATTACCAGTTTCATTTAGCCTTGCTCAGGAAAAGAGCTCTTTAGAGATGGGGATGAACCTGCACCCAGAGGCATGCTGTGACCCCTGAGGGCAATATCACAGATAAATACCCCAGACAACTCTGAATTACCTCCCAGCCTCTTTACCAGGAGCAATATTATTCTGCTACCACAGTCCTGCTTCCCCTGAGCCTCCTGCCCAGAGGTTCCTCTAGGTAAGGTGACCTTACAGCCACTGCCCCTGGCTGGGTCACTGGGGGACGGGGCAGGAAGCTCTGAGGGGTACCTGGGGTGCTGCACACGAGACAGAGTGCAGAGACTGGGTGCTGCCTTGGAGTCTGCCAGAGAGCAAAGAAGGAGCAGTCAGGAAAACATCTGGAAAGCAGGAGGAACTGAGGAGCAATAGGATTTCAGACACTGCTTAAACTGCTTAC
The DNA here is from genome assembly GCF_000277835.1 of Geospiza fortis. Taxonomy (NCBI): domain Eukaryota; kingdom Metazoa; phylum Chordata; class Aves; order Passeriformes; family Thraupidae; genus Geospiza; species Geospiza fortis. The sequence continues at coordinate 4,268,598 of NW_005054321.1, forward strand.
ACTGACAGCATTCAGATAGTCTCTAAAATGGACATCTCAGCACTGCAAATCCTGTCTTAGTGAATAGTGTGTGTGTGGGGGGAGGCCTTCATTTGTGTTTTTTTTTTATTTTGTGTGAGAAATGAATGAGTTTTGAACTCATTGTAAATATATGTTTACTAAAGCCTGTCTTCTAAAAGAATAATTTATGTGTATTAAACTTCCTCCAGTGCTTAGCCAACGGGTCTAATTTGGCTACATATATTTGCAGACACTCTTAATGTTTATTTTACAGAGCTATATGTTTGCAGATCTTATTTTACTGTCTAATAGCACTGGATCTTATCCATCTCTCTCGTCATCTCATTTTTACCCTGAAAACTTACTGTATGAATTCCAAATTCCTAATTTCATCCTGATGTAGTCATTGCAATGCTTCTGCTTGGAGAACAATGGGAGAGTGAGTAAAATTTCAGTATGTCTCCTGAATGTTTGTATTAGTGACTTCTGTAGTTTTTTCTCACATTTTTTATCAAGCCTCTGCATATTTCTTATGCTGTGTAGGAACTTAGACACATGATCAAGTTACCAGGTCTAAACAAGTTACTACAGGTCAGCTGAGGAGTCAAAATTCTTGTATATGTAGCACAAATTACTATTAAGTTATGTGATTTAGATAAAAGCTTTTATCAAATTATTTTGTATACGACAAGCCTGGACTTGCACATCAAAGTGGTTTCCATTGGCTGCCTCTAAATCACTGCAAATGGGCAACATACCTGAGCTTCATCTTTGTGTAAAATGTAAGATTATCTCAGTTTCTGGACTGGACCCAGGAAAGTGGGTCCACTGAGGTATTTGGCTGTAGTCTAAATGACATGAAGGAGCCATTAGAGGGAAGGTTTGCTGTAGCTGTTTTATGTGTTGTTTTGCAGCCTGCTGTGCTGGTACCCTGCTCTGGATGCTCTAATAAAGATGCATTGGTGGAGTTTCCCTTTACCTGTTTGCTTAGACTGCCTAGAGCAGTGGAAACCCTTCAGGAAAAGGGCCCAGAACCTTCTGAGGCAAGTGGATTGTGAGGAGGAAATTTTCTTAGGGACACAGAGAGGATTGTGTGACTCTTATCCAACGTAAAATAACACAAAAAAATGATGGGGTGCAGAGCAAAGATGAGTAAAGGTTCTACTGTGCAGGGACACGATGAGCAAGAAAGATTGTCTTTCACATTCTTTATTTAACAAATTGTCTAGAACTTCTGAGCCTTACCAATTTAAATTTTCTTTGTACTAGCAGTACCTCATACTGGAGACTGGGAATGTTTGAATCTTCAGTGAGTTAATCTAACACCTTTTCTTCAGCAACATACATTCATAGTGCAGATATCCCTGTGTTTCCTCTTACTAAAATGAGATTCCACTGCAAACAAACACCTTTTGTCACCTTGACCTGTGGAGTGGCTGATGAGCTCCTTAAATTGTATTGTTTGGCTCCTGAGAGCTGTTTGTTTTGTACTTCCCATGCAGTGAAGGAATGTGATAGCTGAGAAATGCACTCCAAGGATCCACACTCAGACACTTCTGAGCACTTCCTAGACCGGCACTTCAGAACCTTCACTTGCAAAAAACAGGGGTGCAGCATGAAGGTGTGGAAAGCACCTTTAAAGAGGAGATGCAAACCTCTGGCCTGCAGAAACAGGAAGATGAGGACCATGCAGGGGCACCTGACCATGCAGGGGCACCTGGCCATTGGGGCCTGTGTGAGGCTTGGAATTACACCATAAGCAGGGTTGCTGTTCTTCAAGCTCATCACTGTGCTGCCATCCACTGTTACAATAGGCAGAATGACAACACCAACACCTTAGCCTGGAAGTGACCATCAGGGACAAGAACACATTGTACCCTGGTGCACAAAGTGAAAGAGGTCCTCATTTCCCTCCTTCTCCCTCTGTATCTGTAATAAAATCTGACTATAGTAAATAATCATGTGATTTCTGGTTGGAAACTAGTTATGGGGGGAAGGTAAAGCCCACATCAGCTCCCTTACCTACCGTCTGCCACTGTTTATCTTGCTGATTTATATTATCAGAAATATAATTTCTCCCATATTTGGTGTTGACCTTTCCATCAAGCCATTCCTTGTCTGAGCACACCAGTTTTATACCACTGTCAGCTAGCTGACATAAACAGTTAGGCCAATATGAAACTGTTGTAAGGTCACAGAGGATCACGCCATGTGTCTTACATGTAGAAAAAAGTCCATTTTCCTTGTTTCTCTAGTAATACAAAATACTATTTCTTCAGAGCAACAGCTAGTTTCTGTGAGCAGCTGTAAACAATTACTAAGCTGCCTGACTTGATGATTTATAGCTTAGTTATAAAAGGGTGTACTTCTGCCAGACTGCTTGCTAAGCCCAGAGGAAGACCCTGAGTTAATGATGATGACGCTATTTTATCACCTGCTGTGAACTAATTCTAGGAACTAGTCAGATTTTTCTGAGGAAATTGCTTTGCAATGTGAAATCAATAAAGTCAATACTCTTTTCCTTTTTTTCCCCTCTGTGTGTGGGAATAGACCAATATGTAGATGTGATTTTGGGAGAAAAGGTGCTTGTTTTCAGGATGAAATTTCTGGTCCAAACCAGAGATGACTGTAACATGAGGACAATAGGACAGAGCATGGTCCAGTGAAGATAGGACCCTTGGGGAAAATATGAGAAATTGAAGAAAGTTCATGTTTTGAATTTGTTGCTAATTTAAATCCAATGTGAATTCCTTTGTAACCTGCTATTTAGGCAGATATTTATGTTCTCATTAATCACTGTGGAATATCCTAGTTTTATCACATTGCAGAATGCATACATATTTTATTAAAAATTTCGCTAGTTTTCCAAAGTTTTAAAATTACTTCCTACAGAAATGTAATAAGAAAAATCAGATGACTCCTGGATTTTATTTTGCTTGGTGTCTCTGAAGGGTTAAAAATTTGATGGTAAACAAACTGTGACATGTTAGTCGTTATTCTAAAGCTTCTTTTTTCAAGCTACATGTATCAAGAACCCTGGAGGTTTTGTTTGTTTGTGATAGCTGTTTTGTGTGATCATCTGTTATTAATTACAGTATTGTTGGTCAACTGGCGGTTCCAGAGATTAGTGGTATTGTTACAAAAGTATGTACACTCCCTTAGTACGTGGGTGGTGGTGGCAGTTGTGCTGATATCAATCCTGTCTTTTTCACAGGACAGAGCTTAAGGTCTGGTTTGGTCCCTGTTTTTCTACCAGATCCCCATTCTTTTTACTTTCCTTTTGGGATGGATTTCAACTTTACACTGACATAGGAATGGATCTTCTGCAGGCATATGGATTTTCACCTCCTATAATAAATGCACAGTGCTCAGAATGATGAGATACATATGCTGTATAGAGATATCAGGAAAAGTTTATGTTACATATTATTGGCAGGTTTTTTGTGTGAATACCCTCTAAAATGTAAAATAATAGAGTAGCAAATTAGATGTCTTCCAAAAGAAAAATTAAGCCTGTCATTTTTATATCAGATGATAAATAAAGGTTTTGTGAAATTCATTTCAGGAGGAATTCAGCCATTGGTGTGGAATTTCTGTGCTTCTTGTATCATGTTTGCATACTGTGTTTTCAAATACTTGTGCTTTAAGACTTAATATTAGAGCAACTTGTGAATTGTTTTTTTGTTTTGTTTTTAATGACACTGGCATCTAAAATTGGTGATTTCTCCTACTGGGCAGTGTAACATGAAACCAGAACCTCTTCTACTGGTGACAGCTGCCAGGACAATGGACACACAGCTATGAACTGTGAAACTGCTACTGTGATACTACTGCTGTTATTAACAAGGGTGGCAGCAAAAAGACATTTCTGGGAAAGCTTCATGTCCTTCAGACTCTGAGGGCCGGTAGGAGCTTTGGAAAGGGATGGGTTTTTGTATAGGGAGCCTTTACTTTGTGGCAGAGATGAGCACAGTGAATATAATCCTCCCATAGAATTTCACGAAAGAATTCCTTTTACCCTATTGCTTTACAGCAAACCCCACAGGCAAACTGGCTCAGTTGAGCTAAAATGCTGCTTTGGACAATCATATCCTGTAAAATAGAGTCAATGAATTAATCTGTATCTAACCTGGGTAACAATCCTTAGTGATTCTAATGTTTACAACAAACATCTTTATTATGTTCCGGCTAAAGCTGCCAAAGAAAGTCAGGATTACTCATTTATTTTTAAACTTGATCCATTGTCCTTTTGTCAGTTATAATAATACAGTGGTGTAAACCAGCCTAATGTTAATTAGACTTTGGGCAAGGAATTCTCTATTGGATTTTTCATTGAATTTTTGTGATGGAACTGGGTGAAACTTGCTTAGTAGTCCTGCACCTGTTCATTCAGCATGACAACATAAAGTAGATAAACACCTTCATCAAATATCAGTAAGAGCAATAATTATCTTTGTCCAAAACATAGAACTAGAGCTAAAAGTTCAGTTGCAGCTATGGATGTCTTTCTGTGGTTATCAATGTGAATTTAGGGTCAGCAAGTTGATTGGGTAGCACACTTTGTGTACATACTAAAGAATTAAAAATTCCTCTGTGTGACGGTTTTCACAGGGGTTCCAGGATGAGCGAAGAGACGAGCATCTGACTCCATGTTTCAGAAGGTTTGATTTATTATTTTATAATATATATTACATTAAAACTATACTAAAAGAATAGAAGAAAAGGTTTCATCAGAAGGCTAGCTAAGCTAAGAATAGAAAGGAATGATAACAAAGGTTTGTGGCTCGGACAGAGAGTCCAAGCCAGCTGACTGTGATTGGCCATTAATTACAAACAAACCAACATGAGCCAATCACAGATCCACCTGTTGCATTCCACAGCAGCAGATAATCATTGTTTACATTTTGTTCCAAAGGCCTTTCAGCTTCTCAGGAGGAAAAATCCCTAAGGAAAGGATTTTTCATGAAAAGATGTCTGCAACACCTCTGGGCATCCGGGTGTCAAAAGAAAGGTATCTGATATTTTTTGCCATGTTCCAGAGATGCCTTGTAGAGCCTGTCTGTGTAAAGTTGAAGGCCAGGGAAAGCAGCCCTTCCTGTGAATTACTGGAGCTGCCAGGATGAAATGGGACACAGCCAGACAGAGTGCTACACAGGCACCCATGGGCAAAGCATTTGCTAAATTAGTTTACTGGGATCTTTGCACAGGGTAACATTCACCCAAAAAGTCAAATCTGTTGAACAGGGAGGCCAGTCCCTGCCAAGATGATGATGATGAAAGTCTCTGCTGGGAGGGTCCTTGGAAGGGTATCTTCAGCTAGAAAGATGAGATTCTCTGCCCTTATTTTGCTCTGCTCATGTGACCATGCGGGGCTACAGAGGAACATAGAATATCCTCAGTTGGATATCCTGACAAGGATAATTGCAGCCCCGCACAGGACAGCCCCAAGAATCCCACCACGTGTCTGAGAGCATTGCCCAAACTTTTCTTGAACTCTGTCAGGCTTGGTGCTGTGACCACTTCCCTGAGGAGTCTTTCTGCATGTACAGAAATTGTTTCTGTTGAGCATTTACGAATATCTGTGTACGCCTTTCTTAATTCTGCAGCAGGATTTACCTGGAGAACTCCCTCAGCCTGGAGAGGTTCTCCATCCTGGATGTTAAAACATTGCAGCTCGTGAGTAGTACATGTCAAATGGTTTAAAAGCAGCAGGGACTGTCTGCTGAAATCTCTGTGAGTGTCCAGAATTTCCACCTGGACACCTCCTGCAGAAATCAGGCAAAGGCTTTGCTTCAAGGTTGGCAGAGAGATCAATCACTGTGTTTCAGTTCAGTCCCTTATGTCACCTCTGCTGAAACTAGTTTTGGGACCATCCAGGGAATAAATGCCTAAGTGTGCATCCTGACAACAGCTGCAGCACAACTGTCACTACAGGACAAACTTGAATTTCATCCTTAACTCATAAATTAAATTCAATAGTTCTTGCCACAAAGTGCTAATCAAAAACCGAAGCAATAAACCCAATTTGATAAACCTGATAATCTTTTTCTGCAGATGTAAAAAATAGATCATATATATTGTCTGGATTCAAAATGGGGAATGATGTGACTTCCTTTTGGCAGCTGTCTGGCCAGCTGAAAAATGTTTCTTGTGCTGAATGTGCACAGTATAATATGGTTCTTCATTGATGTGCACTGAAAATAAGGAATACTCCACAAAGTGAAATGCTTTACACTTACAGTCCTGATTCTTGTTTGTACTAAAGCTCTTTTGTGTGAGTCTCAAAATATACTGAGCACTTGAAGCAAGTGCTCATTCTGCTGAAGATCTCCTTGGCTGAATAGCTGTGAGTTTAAAGGAGGCTCAGTCCCCAGAAGAACCCCAAGTTAGCTCAATGTCTTCGGAGTTCTTGTTTTCCTTTGCCCATAGATCAGGACATGTTCCTGTTCTGGGCAGGAGAAGACAGCTCCCCAGTGTCCTCACTCATGTGTGCTGTGTTGAAAGCAGGAAGAGTAAATGGAACAGCTGGTACTTTAAATTCATGCCTTCTAAATCACTTCACTGTGGTGATAACAGCACTATCAATATCCCCTTTCACTTGTCTGCTACATAGTCTTTTTGTTTTAGTACTCACAGGTCCCTTTTTGTCACAAGATTTCTCCAGCTGAAAGCACCACTGTCCAAGTATTTCAAGTGAAAAGGGAAATTTCTATTTTTATTTTAAGATTATGTTTCCGCTGTTGACATGGAATATATGTGGTAATGGAAGTGTTAAAGGGGATGTTTCCATCTCTGAAGTGATTCTGGATAGAAGAAAGAATTGTTATCACGTGCTGAAGGTTGGTGCCTTAGTTCAGGTCATGCAGAACTTGGATAGCATTTTGGGTACAGTGTTGGAATTTTTTTGGCTTTGGACCATTTATATCCATGTGGACTAGTGCTGTAAAACACATTTTTCTGAAGCATAGCTTTGACCCCTCTTTCTGTCCTCTCTGCTGCAACTTGTCTGTCACATCAAATGCAATTTTTTCTTTGTTCTCAGAGTTTTCTTGGCCTAATCTCCATCACTCTTCTGATTTTCAGTGATGAAAAGGTGTCTTTTTCTCTGATCAGCCCAGTTTGACTCATGTTCTTGCAATGTCACTTCACAGTCACCGGTCTATCCATCTCCATCTAATCCCATGTCCTGTATTTAGCTTATTAGGAGCTCTCCAGGGAGAAGCTCTTGTTTCTCTGCTGGCAGTCAATGCAGTTATGCGCCAGATTCCACTGGGGATCCCAGGCTCTTCAAAATTATAAATTAATAAAATATGAATTAGGAAATAAAGTCTTATGCAGAAGGATGGGGAACTGAGAGGAATTAAGGCAATACCCTGGAGCTTTCCACATTAACTGTTAGTGATGCCTAGCAGGAGCTGATAAGCAGAGAATTGGTGGGTGGATCTGCTGCATGAGGTGTGTACCAGCTGGGGGGCCAGTTCCAGGTAGCTCTACTCTGGGCCCACTCTCTGGAAGCTCATTAGCAGCTGGAGCTCACAGTCTGGTCTTGTTTCATTTGGGGAACACAGTGTGTGCTCTGAGACTGCTCTGTGAGGTGAAACACAAGTGGTGCTGGGGGGGCATTCGTATGTTAACACCAGACATGTCCCCCTGAGCTAAACCAAAGTGCATGGGTAGGCACACCCTCATTGTCAGAGGGTGTGCCTATACACAAATTTAGCACAATTTTTTTCATTATGACATCAAATTATCAAAATGTGTAAGTATTACTCCAAGGTAATATTTTTTTCTGATTGAGATGCGAATTATAAATTAATGTTTATCAGTCTAGAGAGATTTGTTGGAAGAAACAAGTAATTTCCTACTGTACACCCCACTGTCAGGGGTTAGCTTTGTAGGGTCCAGTGAATGGAGCACTATGGAAAACTGATAGAACAACGCTCAGGTCAGGAGTTTAGTTTAAACCTACAGTAGAAGGCATTAAAGTGTGACAACCAAGAACAGCTTGAATGCAACAGATTTCAAAGATTTGCCTAGTCTTCTTGAATCATAGGGTATTTTGTATCAATCTGGATATCAGGAAATACAACATCTAATTCTCTCAAATTTTCACCATAATTTTCACCTAGCTCACTTCTGATACTTACATAGCCAGCCATGAATGGTAATGAAACTTGGGAGAACAGAAAGGGAAAAAAGAGGTACTATATAGGTGTCATCAAGAACTGTTACATATTTCTTATTTTGTTATTTGACTTGTGCTGGCATATGGATTAATAGCTATTCAGATTGCCATTAGCTTTTTTTATTATGATATGGTAATTGAAGGAAACTGCTACATTTGCCTTAGTACGACCAGACTAGGAAATTGGTAGAACACAATAGAGTGATGAAATAAGATTACTTACAGTAATTGAAACATTACTTTCCAATGCCTATAATACTGCAGTGAGCTGCAGATTTAGTTTGGTATCTATACAGTCTTAAACTTGGCTTAAAATGAAAACTCCTAAAATCCTTTACTTTTCAGCATATTGCTCTCATTCCTTTTGTTAGTTTTTTTTTTTCCCCAAGTGACAAGATTTCTTGGTTAAGTTTGATAAGATCTGCAAAGTAACTTAAGATTTAAATATCTGTTTTGCATCTTTCTTCTTCTAGTTAAAATATCAATTTCCATTTCTTACAAATACTAATTGCACAGAAGGTTGTGGGGCTACACATGTGCATATGTGTGTGTATGTAATATCTCACTTCCTCTTTTCAAAGCATTGTCCAAACACCAGCTAATTGATTTGACATGCTAAAAGAGAAAACCAGTGCAACCAAGACATTTTGGTATGAAAGACATTTCCAGTCATCTCTGTTCAATAATTGCAACCACAACTTCAAAGATGATACAGATGCAAATTGAAATGTGTGATCTTGTTCTATCTGGATTTGATTTCTTTCCCCTTTTGCTCTGAAATACTCATCTTCCCCTTCCTGCTGGGATTAATGATGGCTGGGACTGCTATGTACAGTGCAGCTATATTAGCCCAGAGTGACTGAATTTTACTCCAGGGATGTAATTCCAATCCCTTCTTCCTCTCCTCAATGGGACTGACCCTAATTTCATGATTATTCTGTGAGTTATGTACAAAATGCAGATCTAAATAAAATCTCTCAGGAGGATGATGGCAAATCATGATCCTTATCTTCTAATAGCCTCCATTCTGAGATCATCCTTCTCTTTTCTCTTTCCAAATTTTATTTTTCCATATGGGAGTACAATAAATTGTTGTTGACTGGTGAATACCCCTACAACTTTTGCAGAGCATAAATCACACCTTAAAATTCCAAAGTGTATCCCACCAGTGAAAGATAGTGAGCATCAAGTTCATGCAGATGGAAGTTTTTTTACTTTCTTAGATATTCTAAACAATTTTACAGCTATGGGAAGTCCACTAGGAACATGAAGTTACTACAAATTTAACCCAAAAGGCTCTCAGATGCCCATCGAAAAGTCAGAAGATGCTTGTGACTCTGCCTCCTCATATATGTATAAGCAATATCATGCTACAGAGCTTCACCAGTGTTTTCTCCTGTGCTTGTGGAACACAATGTGATGCCAGTCAACCATCGCCTGCACAGATATTGACCTTGGAGCAGCATTTTGCCTGCCTCACCCATTTTCTGTCCATGGAGCTGACTCAGGAGCAGGGAGCAGACTTCTCTGAGGGCGACTGTGCATGGCAGTGTGAGACAGCACAGCGCTGCCTCAGTGCATGGCCCCAGGGTAGGAAGGGTTCATCAGCACGTGGATGCTGCAGGAGGGGTAAGAGCACAGTGTGGGGGATAGAGTGAGTCAAGACTTTGCAAGCAGAGGTGAGATGTAACCAAATTATGCAAGAAAATAACTCATAAATGTGCTCACAATTTCTGACATTCCCCCAGAGCTCTCAGGACGACTTCCTTGGTGCAGATTTTCTGGTAGTTCTTTCTTCCTGTTACATGAAGTTTTTTTAAAAATGCCCTTAAAATGTAACCATTTTGCATTTTTTTCTGGTGCTCATAAGTCACAACACATCAAATTTTAGCATCTCATATTGGAATTTGAAATATATTTGAACCTCTACAAGGAAAGGTGCAAAGGCTCTATGGGAGGAAACAGCGCTGTTGTGCCTGAGGGGAACTGCCCAGCTGACTCCTATTTTGAGAGGTTGGAGTGTGCCTGGAGAAAGGCAGCAGAGCTGGGGAAGGGTCTGGAGCACAAGTCAGATGAGGAGCAGCTGAGGGAGCTGGGGGTGTTTATCCTGGAGTAAAGGAGGCCCGGGGAGACCTTGTCACTCCCTACAGCTCCCTGAAAGGAGGCTGCAGCCAGGTGGGGTTGCTCTCTTCTCCCAAGTAACAAGTGACAGGATCAGGGGAAATGTCCTCAAGTTGCACCAGGGGAGGTTTAGATTGGATATTAGAGAAAATTTCTTCACTGAAACATTGTCAAGCACTGGAATAGGCTGCTCAGGCAAGTAGTGGAATCACATCTCTGGAGGTATTTAAGAAGCGTGCAGATGTGGCAGATGTGGCACTTGTGGACATGGGTTAGTGGTGGATTTGGCAGTGCTGGGTTAACAGTTCTACTTGATGAGATTCAGGGTCTTTTCCAACTTAAATGATTCCATGTTCTGTAAGAACACTGAGGTCATAGTAATGTTTTTCTAGTAAGACATTTTTGTACCATTGCCCTTCAGTGGCCACAACCAGACGAGCAGAAAAGTCATGAATTCCATGATTCTGTCATTTTTCCATAGATGCAAGTTATTTTTTTATTGCTTCACTTTTTCAATCAGATTAAGTTCTCAGTGGGAAACAGCCATTGAATAACCTCCCATACATTCCTAAATGCGGGGTTTTTTTTTTTTCTGTAGACCCTAAGTCCTAAAAAAACCACAAAACTCCAAAAAATAATAATAAAAAAAAAAACAAACCCAAACCCCCAAACCAACAGAAACTACAAATTTGCTTTAATTCCAAGGCATAGGTTAACTTTGTCATGATCTTTGATGGTTGGAGTCACCTTGGGCTCTCCTGGAGAAATTGGAGATGTCACAACCGCACCTACCTCAAGCCTCACTGAGCTCTGCAGATTTTTGGGTGTGAACATTTGGACTGGAAGAAATCAGTGTGGTTCCATGGCCCAGGAATTATGAGAGGATGGAAGCAGTCTGAGTACTGTCATGCAAAGTTTATTTTATTTTATTTATATTTTTTTCATTCTATTTTAAAAACAAAAAGATACCTTACGTTTTGGCCAGTTTGATAGCACTAAAAAGCTAAAGGAAAGAGTTTACTTCTGTCAGCTCAGATAGGTATAAAGTTGCAAGAGGATGAAATTAATCCCCTTGATTAAAAAACCATCAGAATTGTATTTAGAGTGTGGAAGGGCTGTGACTTCATAACCACCACCTCACCCACTCACAATTGCACTAATGATAGCCATGGCATTTAGAATTTTGTCAAACTGTGTCACACAGCCTGCTTAAAAGCCAGCTCCACACTGCAGAGAGCCCTGTCAGGCAACTTGATGAAAACAGAGTAACAATAACTTCAATGAGGTTGCACAAAACAAAAGCTTTCAGGCATTGGTGGCAGATTCATAGTATTCTTTCTTATCTTTTCTGTTTTAAATTGACTTAGTCTATATTTAATTTTGTTTAAATGTTTAAAGACATTAAAGAGCTCCTTACCCATGGAGCCCTGTGGCTGACTGACCAGTGAGTACTGTGAGAAAAATTGTTTTCCAAAATGAAACGGGGTTCATGCATGAATATATAATGGAATAGTATCCAGCATTGCGTATGGCAGGCTATTCCACATTAAGTTCATCACTTTTAACAGGTATTTGGGGTACAATTAGCAATGGAATCTATTTCTGACATTTCCATGTCTTCCAAAACTACTTTGAAATCAGAAGATTTGGGAGAAACTTTGTAAGAGGCAAAATGAAATTCCTTAACCTGGCATTGCTGTTGAATCCATTCAGCAATAAATCTTATCAGGAGTCTCGTATTTTTAAATTATTCTGATGATTCACTGAAAATATTGTCAAGCTATAAGTATCAGACATGAATCTTCAATTTGTTTTGAACATCACTGATGAGTGTAATCTTCTGTTTTATTTGCATTCAGTATTTTGGGATAAATATTATACATTCTCACCAGGGTGGGGGAAACTTCCTGGTAATAAAATCCCTGAAAGCTGAAAATCATAGGACAAAAATGCAGCAGAAGAGAGGCAGCAGACTTCTCTTTGCTTCTCTCTGCTTGTGGCAGAAGTGTCCTTGCCATAGTTAAGAGTGCTATTCAATTGTAATAGGTCCAGGGAAATAAACCTGGGTTTGTCAAACCCAAAATATGGTATGTGAAGAGCAAATTGAGTTTCCCCTAAGGGTCTGATTTCTGCCAGCTGCTTTTCTGGTCTCATCAGTGCCTGAATTTCTGGCCCTGTTTCCATCATCTGGGGCCTGGGACTTTCAGGGATTCCTGGACCTCCTGCCAGGTTGCAACAATGGGCCAGAGAGGTGTCAGACCCTGAGCAACTACATGTTAAAGCTGCTCTGCTTGGTTTCACCACTGCAAATCTCTGGTAAGCCCTACATCGCCTGTATAGGATCTTGCAAAGACACTAACAGTTCTCTTCTGATAAAAACAAAGAGAAATTAAGTACCTGAAAAGAAAAGAAAATAATATTTAACTTGAAGAAAATATTTTTCTTCTCCTTTGCATACAATCTTGTCTGTGATTCTGATGTATCAGTTTCAAATATTCTAGTTTAGTTACATTTTTTAGATTTTTTAGCTTCAGTCCCATGTTCACAGTAATTAGTACTTCTAATAAGAAAATAATAAACATTTAGCTGATTTGAAGAAGTAGAATAAAGTTTTCCACCCTTGTGAACGTAGAGGGGCCAGAATGCATTGACTGTGACCTGGCATGGGTCCATGCAGCCTCACCCAGCTTTGCTGTGGTGTTACAATGAGCTGAATGATGCTTTCAGTTTGTTAACTGACTGGAGCAGATCGTGTATCCATCCAAGGAACATGATGTGCAGAAGTTGCAGCTTGGCTCTGGATGAATATTAAGCTCTGAATCACTGCTGAATCCCATGTACTTGTAAGCCAAGTGAGCCTGGGAAAAGCCAGGTCAGTTTTGCTTAGTCCAGGTTTCTAAGGTGTTTTTGGAATGTGACTCTAAAACCTTAAGGCCAGGGATTTGTTCCTTATCTCCTGGTTCTTGATCAGCAGTGGTTGTGTGCCAGATATATGAGGCAGACAATACTACCAGAATAGTTACTGAAACACATTCACTTTCATTAACATTTTTTTAAAAGGGCTAGAAAAGTTGCAGACCCCTTTCCTAGACTCTGCACACCCTGCTCCAATTCTGACCTCATTTTTCCTCTGAGTCTTTCCTTGGAGAGCACCTGAGGCTTGGCAGGTTTGCTTCTCTTTTTTCTTCCTCCAGGTTGGTCCTCTGGCATGTGGCCTGGTTGCTCTCCTTTATCAGGCAGATTCCCTTGTTGAATTTAACTCTGTTTTGCTGATCTTTTCCCACAACTTTCAAACAGCTGAATTTCAGCCACCAGATGGACCCATCCCAACAAATCACTGTCCTCAGAACTGGTCTGGTTTCAAGGTGGCCCTGATAGGACTCAGGTTGTGAATCCACTATCAGCTGTGCCCCTCTTTTCCCCTGTAGGGGAACAGGAAAAGTTGTTATTACTGAAATCAAGCAATTGCCACAGAAAATGGGGTTCACAATGCAAGCAGGCAGGTACAATTTTGTGCTGAGTTGCTGCACTCTACCTCATGCTCTGTTTAATGGCAAATGAGTAACAGATAAATATTTATTTCATTTATAGAATGGCAGATCCCTGTTCTTTTGAACTTAAACATCTTGTCAAAGCACATGAGCTTAAGTGTAGAGAATATTGAAGTGGAACAACTAACTCATAATCCCTAGCATAACACAGAGCTGTCCCTACTGCATGAAGTTATTCACAACACAAAAACATTTTATTTTCAGGAAAAGGTAAAGGAATGTCTAAATGATGTCCTCATAGCAAAATTTTATCACTTCAAGCAAAATATACTAGTTTAGATTTATCTATATGTATGAAGAATCAAAATGAACTTGTTATAAAAAAATAAACTAGAACAGTTTAAAATATGATACATAACTGTTGCTGTATTAATTTATGATGTGATCTTGCTCTCTCTTTTAATTGAGTAGAAAAAACTCTTATGCACGCTGGTGATTGTAACTTCATCTGGTAATGAACAAAATGTAATCTTTCAGTATTCCACACTTCAGTCAGGAATAGCAAAGCTCTAGTGTAACATTCATTCTATCACCTTCCGTAATAGGTGGAGATGTGTTTTGGCACAAGGTGCCTCTAGTCACTAAATACCTGGCCCTTCGCCCAGAGAAGTAAAATTTCTGGCCCAACATGTTATTCGCTGTTGTCTGTGGCTCAGTCATGAGAATAATTGTTTGAAACTGCTTCTGCTTGTGCTTAGGAAGCTTGGAACTACAAGACAAAGCTTAATTATATCTGGGGATCCCAAATGCTGGAAAATTGGCAGAACCATTGAAAATATTCCCTCTTGCTTCGCTCGGCTTTGGATCATTCATTGGGTTACCGTGGTGAAGTCTCACAGCAGATCTTGTGTCAGAAAGGGGAGGGCATGCCAGGGGTGCTACTGAGGCATGTGGCTGTTGAGTGTCCCCAGCAGCCAGGACAGCAGCACACCCACAGCAAACCTGCACTGGCACTCAGCTGAGGGGCTGATGGACACAGCCCCTCAGCCCAGGCGCCTCAGTAAAGTTGGCTGCACCAGCAAAGCCCCTGTGAGGCTCAGCACAGAGGAATAACCCCTGCTCAGCTATAGTTCTGGCTCAGTGTAGTTCTGGCTCAATGACAGATTCAGGAGGCAGGTGCCAGGTTGAACATGAGCCATGGATGCACTGTCATTGCAAACAGAGCAAACTTCATATTGAGATACAAGATGAGGACCTTGGTTGGCAGATCAAGGGGAGCTACTGTCCTCTTCTGCTGTGTGGTAGAGCAGAGGTGGAACAGGATACCCAGGGAGGTTTTGATGTCTGTGCTAGGAGTGCTTCAATGCTGTGTTAGGTGAAGCTACAATCTCATCAGATTGGTGATACTCCTGCTGCAAGTGGAAACTCGGACCATGAACTTCAGACATTTCTTCTAAACATCACTCATATGATTATGTGATGACTACAGATACAGCACTGGATAATAAAACACTGGATAATAAAACCAAACTAAAAAATATTAAAACCCAGAAACAATCAGACCTGTACACAGCAATACAGAGACAGATAAATCTAACACTGGAATTTCATTCATACTGCAAACAAATATATCCTCTGGCCACCGATGAGAAATCTTGAGAAACCCAGATTAAAGAAGATAAAACACAAGGCAGAGGAAGAATTTACATTCTAATAAAACAGTTAATTAAGAACATAGTATCATTGCAGGAAATGTTTCTCTTGTTCCACATGTTAGCTTGTACAGCAGCCCTGGAAGTGAAAGTTGAACACCTCCATTTTCACGCCTTTGTGTATAAAAATCTGTGTGTTAATTTGGCATTTAATGCATTAGTCTTCACATAAATCTGCATAACAGAATGGAAGACTTACTGCTTTTGAGGCTTAAAGTCTAAACCTTACATCTGTCTGAAACAGGCAGGAAACAGCAAGATGCCTGTGGAATATCTTTCTTGGTAAGATAATGGTGTCAGAAAGCAGAGGTTTGTTGCTAAAGCCAGCCAGTGCGATTTTTATGCACTTTAAGTCACTTAGGTAGACAAGAGCACCTTTTTACTGGCATACCATGCTTGAGAATTGGTCCACAGGAAGAAAAAGTACATGGATAACATGTTCAAAAATGCCCCTTAGCCAGATCCTGAAAGAATCTGAGTGAAAATGCAAAGCAAAAAGTCCAAATGACTGCTTAATCAGGTTTCCAAAAAGAACTAGGGAGATTAAGCCCCATTTCCCAATTCTAAACTGCAGCTGTGTAGACAGGAACGTCCCTTTCAAAACACACAAATGCACTGGAATGGAGGCCTAGATCCACGAAAGGGGACAGACTTTGGAGAACCTAGCTCCCAAGCACTTCTTGCCCTGCTAAAGTCAGAGTACTGTCTTATAACTGCACAGTTTTAATTTTAGGGAAAACCATGAAATATGTAATGGGACAGAAGAAGAGCACAAGTGTGACAAGTGGTCCAGAACCCTGTGGCCATCAGGCAGAAGGGCAGGGAGCTGTGCTAGGAGTGTCTCGGCAGGAAAAGGCTGAGCCCAGCCTGTGGGAGAATTCCCTGTGCAGTTACTTGGGAAGTTTGTGACTTCTCTGGGGTTTAGGATTCCCATTGCAGCACTGAGTCAGACACAGCCTGCGTGGCTGGGGTGGCTGCCCAGCCCTGGCAGCCTCACCTCTTACAGAAGCTGTTGTGCTGTGCTGGGTGGTGCTGCAGCACTGGGGACTTTTGTGTAGAGTAGGAGAAACCACAGCTCCTTTAGTTCACTGAGAAATCTTAGCTGAGTGACCTGACTGCTGGGGTCAGGCAAGAAGGGGATGGAGAACCTTCCTACCTCGCTGTGTTGTGTTAGGCCCTGTCTGGCAGTGTGCACCCAGAAAATGCAGTGCTCTGCTGCTACACATGGGGGATAAGCTTAGATTATAAATTCTGAGAAAATTCAGGCTTGAATTCAGTGCCTGGCTTCTCAGCACTGTTAAGAATTAAGCAATTCTGGGTGTGACTGGCAAGAGACAGTTTAGTATCTGGGGAATTTTACTGGGAGAATCATCTTGAAATTTTAGGCAATTCCAGAATTGAGGAGCTGTTGAGGAAGGAAAGTGGGAGGCTGAAGATCTAAATGTTGCACAACTGTGTCTTAAATAATAGAACACAGAGGTCCTTTTGTGAGGTGAATACACCTCTTCAGAGACTTGAAAAGTCATGAGGAGGTCATGAGGTCTTCAGTTAGAAAATGTTCCTCTTCTGTGATCAGATGTGTCCTGCCAAAGGACCAAGAAGCATTCCAAGGAGGGCCAGGAGTGGAAGGTGGCTAGGGACAGTGTGGGGACAAGGCAGTGGTGGGGTTCCACAATGACCTGACCCCGGGCAAACATGGAGAACAATGGCCAACAGGGAGCAGGGTGGGGGCAGGTGAGGAAGTGTGCAAGGATCTTTCCTTTGAGCTCAACCCAGCAGTGCAGCTCCTTGGAGAGATGGCAGAGAGCTCCAGACCACCACCCTGATTTTCAACAACTGGTTCAGGAATGGTGTTGACTTCATCAACCAGTTTTTCATAAGCTTGTCTTCCTCACAGTTGACTAAAATATGGAGATGGCACAGCTGGGGCTCTGAGTCCACCAGCTGGTGTTCCTTGTGGGTTCTGAACTTTAAAAAAGAAATCAGTTATGTTTTGTAAATGCTGAATGATTTGGACATGTATGCCTTTTTTTCTCCAAAATGAATGTTTTCGAATGTGCTTTTTCTGGCAGCTTTTCTATGTGCTGAACCATTGTGCACAAATGATAGTTTTTTGCTTAGAAGTGAATTAGTGTTCCAGCCAGCATTATACACAGAGAATTAAACTTATATATTTTCCCTGTCAAGTTGCTGTACCTGATTCTGTTATTTTTTAAAAAGGAAGTTTGATTAAAGCCCATTTGTTCACCACAAATCATCTAAAACTGCCAGCCTTAAATAGGTGGTAACTGAGAAATATCACCAAAACAAATTACATCACCTCCTCTGAGTTGTTAACTGAGCTTTGAAATTCTTCCTTTCTCCAAGTGGGGTTCAAGAAAAGTGCATGCCAGTCCATGTTCATTGTGAAGCATACTCTGTGTGCTGGATATCCTGTAGGGATACAATTTGTGTGCAGATCTGCACAGAAAAAATTCAGCCTATTCTGGATCCTTCAGCACTGAAGGGAGTGATTGCTCAGTAAACAAGTTAAGAAAAGGTTGGTAGTCTGGGAAATGTCTCCAATCTAGCAGAAATTAAGCACAACAGATTATACCTGCTTCACCAATTGACTCTGAACCTGCAGTTCTCAGAAATTCTTTATCACTGGACTAAACTGAAGTTGCAATGCAGGGAGACAAAGGTCACTTTCATCGGTCATGGATAGAAGATGCCCATAGTTTGCTTGTTACATCTGTTCCTTAGAATGAGAAAAACATACAAATGGACAAATTTCAAGAGAATCTCTGGTGCTTTATGACAGACAGAGATGGTTTGTGCTGTTACAGCCATTGTTTCTTTGAGCTTCTCTGCAGGTGAAATTCTGAGTCTATCTGATCACCAAATTATGTCAACAATATTTTACATACTGTACTTGTCTGTGTGCAATTTGGCAATGGATATCCACTGAACTGTGTTTATGTGAAAATACTCTCAGGAGAATACAATGCTCCATGTGCATAAACACCTTCTGACTGAAACATTAGGTTGTGTGGGTACAGTTATGATCTGCTACATACAAGGAGAATATCATACTTTTGTTTCCTTAAATGTAAACTTCCTTTCCATTGCTTGTATACACTACTATTCCTGAGGAACAGTTACAATTAAATGTTTAATAGAAAATAATATTCATAATAACCTAACACCTGTTAAGCATTTAATGTAACAAAAAGCAGTCAAAAGTAATTATGTGAAAGAGAAAGGAAGAGCAACTATATAAAATAAACAAATTAAGAAACATCAGGTATAGAAAAATAGATTTAAATAATAGCTATTATATAGCAATTTAACCTGATGGTTTGGCTTTTAGATGACTTTTATGTCTCAGTTGTGCTCATTCTCTGTGAATTCTGAGACCTTCTTATCTCAAGTAGTATAGCAGGTCATTCCACAAATTTTCAGTTTTATGATTACACATACACTTTAGGAAGTGGGTTTGGACCATCAAAGCAAAGTGTCAAAAAGGCAGAATAATCTTACAATTACAAGTGTCTGCAAGCAGAAGAAATGTCAAAACAAAGTAAGCCACATTTAGTAAAATACCACTGATATTCAAACATGAGATCATCAAATATTGCTTGGCAAAGAACTTAAAAAGGGAATGTTGATGATTTTCTGAAAGCATAAGCAATTATAAAGACAAGTAGGCTTCAAAAGCATTTAAGGCAAAAGCATTGATGGGAAAAATGCCTGAAATTGTTTGCAAGTCTAAAATAGATCAGAATTTGGGATTCAGAGGATGGTTGTAATTATTCTGTCCCCAGGAAAGACATAGATGTTGAAGAGGTACTAAGGAAAGTAGCATCAGACATTCAGATGTGCAGACTGTTTTCCACACTGGGAGAATTGAAATAGGAAGCAGATGAAATCTTCAGCTTAGAAAAGTGATAATGGCTCTGGTTCTCATAAAAGTCCTTAAAAATTCTGAATTTTAGTGAGAAATTGAGCAAGGCAAAATATTCACTGTCTTTGTGTTGTAATAACTTATTCACTAACTTGGTGATGAACACTTTAATGGTTTCTCATTGAAACCATCACAGTATTTATTACATGAGGAAAAAAGGGAAAAACCTATACAATTAGTTTAAATGGTTTAGAGTTGCATCTCTCTTCAATATCTGAGAAAAACTATTCCAGGTTAATAAAAGGAAGATGACACTAAAATTATATATAAACACATTATAAAAAAAAAAAACCCAAATCCAAAAAGCTTAGGTTTGAAACAGGTGCAGAAGAAGTAAGACCTTCTGGTAACTTGGAAGATTCACTCTAGAATCAGGGGTAGGATAGCTAGAGAAGATCAAGTGAGTCTTGAAACTGATCTCCTGAAATGCATACACATAGTGAAAAACAATCGTTTCCAGGGGATTCCCTCTGTCTGGATGCTGAAAAGTGGAAAGCCAGTACCAGAGGGCATGCTGATGATTCAACTGATGTACCTGAACAGTCTCTGAACTGGTGAAACTGAACAATGTATAAAATCCCAGAATGTGGTGCAGAAATAAGCCTGAAAAACTGAGACCAACACTGAAGAAAGCACCCAGGTAAAATAGTAATACAATTCTGAGTAAAGTCTTCATTGTTGTCTTCCTTCAGAGATCTAAATGACAGATTGGGTTTCTATTTGTGGAGCAGGCTAATTTGTGGAAAGACAAAGATGCTGCAGAAGATACTGTGCAGCTGTGACTAAGTCTCAGAAGTTGTGTAAAACTTTTACACTTTGTTGTCAGCTTCTGAGAGGGATTAATTTCCTACTGAAACATTTGATATTTTATTGTAGAAAGTTGAAACCCCCATGCAAATATTTTAAATATAGGTTTATTTTTACTGATAAAATTTCTTGTCTCTGTTTTTTTTTGATATCAGTAGGAATTTCCTTATTTAGGCAAACATTGAACAAGAACTGAACACGTTTAAATATCCTTATCTACTTATTTTGGAGCGCACTTTTCACTTTTTTTTTGAGTACTCTCAAGTCCCTTATCTCGTGAGTGCTTGAGAGTTAGTTCATTTCCTTCTCTGGAGCTGACCTTGCAAGTCCTCCTTCAAGATCAAGATCTCTGCAGTGTTTGCAACCCTCTGTTGTCAAGTAGGATGTCCTTCACTGAAGTGTTCCCAGGAAGGATGTCTCTCCCAGATGCATTCCTTGTGCTGCCCAGCAAACAGGAAAGCTCTCATGTGTACATGGAAACACCCACAGGCTGCAGTGGCAGAAGGGGGGGACATGAATTCCACTGATGTCCCTTTTTGGGCTGGAGACCTGGCTGATGAATACTGATGGTGAAAGGACTCACTGTAGGGGGTGTTCAACCATATCTGGATGGACTCAGGTTCACTCTCTCTGCCTGTCCACTTGTTCTTGCGCATCCCTGTCCTCTGTTAAGGGAAAAACACCTAAAGAACTGAGACAAAAAGCAGTCCCACCAAGAGCACAGTTGGAGTTTCCATGCCCTGGCATGCTGTGGCAGCTTTACCAACAGCAGCAGAGCAGTGATGGTCCCCAGCTCATGTGTGTGTAGGGCTGGCCTGGCTTAGTGCTGTGCCCCATGGCTTCCATGTCAGAGCTCACATTCACCTACAGAGCAAACTGCCATTGGATATATCCTAAACCTGCTCACAGAAGCATCACTCTGCCTTACACGAGTCAGGTAACAGAAAGAAAAGCAGCATGATGTCTGCTTTCATGCAGTTACTGCCCTCTGGCAGAGCACACCTTGGCAGGATCCTCTGCAGCTCCACTGGGTAGCTGTGGAGCTGAAAGTTCAGACCCTGCCCATGGGCAGGGACCTGTTTGGCTCCTCAGGATCCCTCCCTGCAGAGTTGCTGGCTGGTACAGCCTGGGGTGTATGGGGAGTGCAGGTGGGAATGTCCCACATCCTCTGCAGAGGGGCCAGAGCTGTTTGGCCTGCGCCTTGTGCCTTTTCAGTGCTGCACTTTCAAAGGTGACCAGCATGGCTTTGCTCCTGCTCTGCTCACAGCAGGAGGTGTAGCTGGGTGTTTGGAACTATCTATGGCACTTTCATCTGCACTTGATTGCCTGCTGGCAGATTTCTTTCCATTTGGCATCCATCCTGCTGTACCACTTTGGGATGAACAATACAAGTTTATTACAGTTGGGGCTGGGCAAGGGGGAAACCAATGGCATTAAAGATAACAGGCCTAATTCTATCATCTTTGATGAGGAAGGACTTTTTATTCCAACTGAATTATTTTTCCTAAAATAATTTAATATAATTTGAGGGGACAGACATTACAGTCCTATTCTAAAGAAAGAAAACTCCATTCAAGAAAATCCCAGCTTGTGCTGTATCTCAATGAGGTCTTCTGCCTGGAATTCAGGACAAAGGTGGTTTGCCTGAACACATGAATGTTGCATTACTTATCCAAAAAGATTTTGTTTAAATAAATACAAGATTTGAATTTAGAACAGACCACTCCTATGCTCACTGGCACATGTAAGAGTCAAAATATTATTTGCTTTCAAGCCCTAAACTATTCTCATTTGTTCATGGTCGTGTGTGGTTTATATTTTAAATCAAAGAACAATTACATAGTGTATTCTTTTCTGATTTAAGATATTATAAAGTCAAATCTTAATTTTAATCCAGTTCCTTTAGTGTCTGTATCAGGAAAAATAATCCAAAAAAAGGCTGTCTAAATCTTAATCTATTTAAATTTTTTACAAATGTTAACTTTTATCTATTTAACTGATATTTTTACTAGTGGCAACTCTTCTTTGATAAACATGACTTATCACCTCTTTCAAAGTTGCTTTGGAGGAGAGACTGTTCTGAGCTTAAAGATGTCCCCAAAAGGAGCACATGAGACTGGCTACATGTGATGCTGACTGTTGTTTCTTCTCTTTACTTTTCTCCTTTCCTTTATCGATAATCCTGGTAACAAGCATGGGAACCTGGAACTAGGGTGGGCCTCTGGGCTATCACATCCCTTCCATACAAACACTGTGAGAGAAACATATTTTGTATCACAGATGAAGGATGAAATTTGAAACAACAATTTTTACTGGCAGCGGTCCCGGTTCTGGCTTGTCCTGGTATAATTCAGTAATGATTTCATGGAATCAGGTGGCATTGCTCCAGTATGACACCAGTTAAAGTGAGAAAAGCAAATTCTGAAAGGGGTGTCTATTTCCCTCTTCCTTCATAGACTTAGGTGTTTTAACCATCAACGTTGATGATAAAAGAGAGGAAAGTCCCTCTGTCACAACCAGTGAGCACTCCAAATTGAAACAAACCTCTCAGAGCCAGATACCATGAGAGAAGACAGCCATAAGTCCAGCAGGACTCTTCTCTCTTGCTCCCACAGCCTGCCTCCATCTGAGCTGCTCCCTGGGCTTAGCCACGCTTGGTGGCTTTTGTGCTTATTTGAGTGAGTGGTTTTTTCACTTTTTCACAAACTCCCTAAAAAAGGGGTGTGGGGGGAGTCTGCTGAGCAGGAGGGGAGCTCTCCTGCTGCTCTCAGTACCCACTGGAGAATACACAAAGGTGATGCATAAGACATCTAGTGAGCACTTTCCATGTGTGTTCTCATCTTTGCTGATTCCTATAATGCCTGTGTATAAATAGTAGCTCTCTCTTTTTATATGCTTCTGCCTGATTCACTCCATGATGCAGTGTCAGTGACGTTTGACTCACTGCCATGGCAATGTTTCACAAACATTGGATTGTGACATCTGAATGAATCAGGCTGGAGGAGGAGGAAGGGCAAGCCCTGTGAGAGAGCTGCACCTGAGCCAGCCTTGGCCCCAGTCCACACATGAAAGAAATGAGCACAGGGATGTTATGACATTTATAAGGAGAAAGAAAGGAGCAAACCCATCAGGAATAATAAAATAGCGCTATGTGTGCATGGCAAGGCTGCTAGGAAAAGCTTTTCTATCAGGGATGTGAGTCAAAGACAGCACTGGGAGGTCTGCTAATAAACACTGAGAGAACACTGAACATGATTTTACTTTCTGTTATGGAGAAAAAAAATGAGATGGATGGTGCAGCAGAACTGAGAGCCAGGTTAACCATAAGTAAAAGTTTATTTCATGACAGAAACAGAGGGAACCAGAGAAGTCAAAATGAAAAGGAAATGTGAAATGCTGGCCTCCAGGCTGAAAGCAATTTTTTGGTGTTGTGAACATGCTTCTTCTCTGAGTCTGATTACACCAAATTTTAAGCATCTAGTTGTAATGGGAAAATCTGGAACTATGTCTGGATACAGTGTGTGTGTGGGGCCTCTGAGTGTGACCCACAAAACATGATGCAGCCCATGGTGCAGCCCATTGGATCCTTGTCCTTGCTCTTTGTCTTCCTATAACCAGGAAGATAAAGGGCAAGGACAAGGATCCAATTCCTCCTTCTTGCTGGATTTTAAACCCCCTGAATAGCTCATGCCTCTCCCTATCTGTACATCCTAGCCCACATTTTTTTGTTCAAAACTACTTATGGATACATGAGGAGACCTCACTTTTAATAAAGGACAAAAAAATGTGTGGTGATAGTGTGCTGGCATTCAGTGGTTGGGATATTCAGCTGTGACAAAGGAGAGCTTTCTTTAGTGACAGCAACTGACTGCTGTTCACATAATCACAGAATCAGCCAGGTTGGAAAAGACCTGTGAGGTCATCAAGCCCAACCTATGACCCAGCACCACCTTGTTAACCAGACCACGGCACTGAGTGCCACATCCAGCCTTTCTTAAACACCTCCAGAGACAATGACTCCACCACCCCCATGGGCAGCTCAATCCAACACCCAATCACCCTTTCTGTGAAGAACTTCCTAATGTCCAACCTAAACCTCCCCTAGTGCAGCTTAAGACGCTGTCTTGTCCTGTGATTGTTGCCTGGGAAAAGAGACCAGTCTTCTACTGGCTAGAGCCTCCTTTCAGGGAGTTGTAGAGGGTGATAAGGTCTGCCCTGAGTCTCCTTTTCTCCAGGCTAAACAACTCCAGTTCCCTCTGCCACTCCTCATAGGACTTATGCTCCAGACCCTTCACCAGCCTTTTTGCCCTTCTCTGGACATGCTCCAGATCTCAACATCCTTCCTGAATGGAGGGGCCCAGAACTGGACACAGAACTCAAGGTGCCCCACCTCCTGTCAAGGCTAAGCTGCAACTCTTGTTGGGAATATGGATCTTACCTTAAAGCAAAAATGAGTCCTGCTCTTTTTCCTCTCTGACCATGAGATCAGAGTCCAGCTCTGCACGTGATATCTCCATGTAAATAACACTTGGGTTCTGGTCAAAACCCAAGATCTGAACTTCTTTTTTATTTATGAATGTTTGGATTTTGCAAAAGGTCCCTGACTCATAAAAATATGAGTATATACTAACTTGTCTACCACCCCAATGATATTCAATCAATTCATCATCTTTTATAAGGTATAGTTGGTCAAACCAGAAATCCATGCAAAAACAATCCCCAAAATAAAATCTGTTTGAGTAAACACAGCAGTCAGGAGATTGTCACAGGCTAAAGAAGGCTTTCATTCAGATCCTCAGGATTTTCAAAAAGGAAGTCCTGTTTTATATATTCCATGTTCCATAATTTAATCTGTTTCCATACAAAGAATAATTTTTAATGTAAATGAATAAAGAGTTTTTAAAAACACCATCTATGTATATTTACCTTATTAATGTATGTTTAGTTGTACAAGAAACTGTTGAACTGCCAATACAATTGTCATCTGGTTTCTCTTTATAGATTTTAACTAGGACAAGTGCAGCAATAACAGAATGTGTTTCTTCTCCTCTGGAGCAGGTGTAGCATGGCCTGTAGGATCCCATGCAGCTCTTCCTCTGCAGTGTAGCACACTTGAAATCACAGCCATCCTACTGTAGGGTGTGGGAAAGCATTTGGCATTATGTGTCTGCTCTAACAGCAATCACAAAATACTACCCCAGATACCTTCTCCTGCTGAGCTATAAGAGGATTTCTTTCCTGGTCTTCCATTATGTTAGGTCTGCTGAGATTCAGGTTAGTTTCCTAAAAATATGGCAGCATTTCCTTCAAGACAGTGTTTTTTTTCAGTCCAGCCTATGGGAAGTGTCTCAGAAACTCACCACGTTAAGGGATAACAGCTGCCTTTTGCTGATCAAAAGCTATTACTTAGTTTTTCTGAGCATTAGGAGTTACTACCCACTAGTGCTGGGAGTTCCAATCAATGTCTTATTATCTCTCATAAACACATATTATTTTTTTCCCTTAATTTAAACAAAGCTGAGCATTGTGGCCACCATATGCTCTCCTTCCACGTGAGATTAAAGAATTTTATCATGACTGGCACTGTATGAAGGTTCTGACACTTTTTTTATTCAATTAGGATTGATGCAGTACATAGACATTTATATACTTGCTTCCCTACAGGGACTGCTGAGATTAATTCATCATTACTAGGGTCATCTGGGCCCAAAGTTGGGAAATGAGTAAATAGACAAATTGGAAACACAGTTCTCAACAAGAAGTGCTTTACATTATAGCATGTGTCACCATGGCAAATGATAACAGCAGTAAACACTCACAGGAGTGGATGCAAGAAGAGCAAACAAATGCTTTATCAGCCAGAGTTCACTGAGGGTGCCCTCAATCCGCACTTTGCTGTGGTGATCTAAGAATTCAAATTAAAGTTCATACAAAGAGCTAGGATCTTTTATCACCACATTGGACATGACTCAATAATATTTTTTTCTATATGTGGGCCCTTCTTCAGATATAAAATACAAGCCAGGTAGAGCATATAAGTCTTCTGCCTTTGTCTGGTCCTGCAGAAGAGTAATGGTGACCTTATCAATTAGAGCTATGAGCTCAGACTTGGTTTTAGCTCATAAAACTTTTCCTTGAAGAAAATATTCTCCTTTCCTGAGATAAGTAGTCAGGACTCTGTATATGCAGCTACTTTTGAGATTGGAAGATTCAATTTTTGAATTCATCAGGAGAGACTGGGAAAAAAAACAACTTTTGAACAGGCAATTATTGTAAAGACTGTTGCATAGGATAGTATGCAGCAATTTGGCCTGGAAGCATTTCACAAATGTGGAGAAAGCTTCACTGTACTTTGTAGACTGGGTTTTGTGATTTTGATAAATTTGTTATGTGATACAGCATGATTCCAGTGCTTTCAGAAGGCCAGTCATCCTCGGGGAAAATGTGGTGATCAGTTTTTCAACTCACCTCTGATTTTTGTAAGGGAGATGCAGACTCACCCAATGTGCAGAGCATCATGCTGTTTGTGATCACCCCCGTCTCACCAGCTGAGCACCAGCATGATAACACATTCCTGCCAGGTTTGTCACCCCTCTGAAGGCTGTCCTTCCCCCAGCTGGAGACTTGTGCCCTTCTTTGAGCACATCTGGGTTACAACAACTGGATAATAACCAGGAAGATTCAGTCTCCAGATTATTTCTGGGTGCCAGCCAAAACTTCAAAAGATATAGGTATTTGGCCAGATTCTTGCTTGCGTTCACATCCTTTTATTCCGTTGTTATTTCACTTTATACTGTCGGGTGATGCAAATGGGAATCAGGCCCTTGGCCATTATAAATCTACAGAATACATCAAAACATGGGGAATGGTAACCGGAGGCCTTGGCAATTAGTGTTGTGAGTCTGTAATCTGTTTCTTTGTTCATACATCACAGCCTGTGATTCTTCAGATCCTGTCCAAACAACACCTCAGACAAACATTTCTCTCTACACAAGTTTGTATTTCTGATCTAAAATTTATAAGGAGGCTGCTGAGTTTCAATATGACTCTTCTGCATATACTCTTTAATCTCAATTCTCTTCTTTATTCTTCCAAAATGTCTAAACCTGGAGTATATCCACATAAGAGATTCCATTTATATGTCTTGTGCTTAATTCCCTATTGCTTTCCCTCAAAGTCCTGAATACACAGGTGTGACTGAACACCTGGCATGATTTAAAATTCTTGCTTTAATTACCCTAACCTTGTGGATATTCAATGCGGTATCTTTCCACTCATTTTTCAGTATGATGTCTGTCTTTTTTATACTTTCAAAGACTCTAGAGTCCATGGAAGAGTACCAGAAATCCTCTTACCTCTGTTGGAAAATGCTGTGCTTTTCCCAAATTGGAGAAAAATGTCTTTGGGACACAATGATACAGAATCCAAAGGGATTAAAATACACAATCACAGATTGGGTAAAGTTGGAAGGGACCACAGTGGGTAACCATGGAATGGTTTGGGTTGGAAGGGACCTTAAAGATCACCTAGTTCCAACCCCTGGGCCATAGGCAAGGACACCTTCCACTAGATTAGGTTGCTCAGAGCCCCATCCAACCTGGCCTTGAACACTTCCAGGGAAGGAACATCCACAACCTCTCTGGGCAGCCTGTTCCTGTGCCTCACCACCCTCATAGTAAAGATTTTCTTACTAATATCTAATTAAACTCACTCTTTTTCAGTTTAAACCCACTCCCCCCCTTGTCTAGTCACTACAAACCCTTGTCAAAAGCCTTTCCATCTTTCTTGTAAGCTCCCTTCAGGTGCTGGAAGGCCGCAATTAGGTCATCCCAGTACCTTCTTTTTTCCGGATGGAACAACCCGAATTCTCTCAACCTTTACTCATAGGAGAGGTGCTCCATCCCTCTGATCAACTTGGGGGCCTCCTCTGGATTCACTCCAACAGAGCCACGTCCTTCTGTGCTGGGGACCCCAGAGCTGGACACAGGACTTCAGATGTGGTCCCATCAGAATGAAGTAGAGGGGCAGAATCACATCCCTCTACCTTCTGGCCACTGGGTTGGTCAGGCAGGACTTGTCCTTGGTGAAGCCGTTCTGGCTGTCCTGAATCACCTCCCTGTTCTCCATGTGCTTTAGCACAACTTCCTGAAAGATCTGCTCCATGATATTCCCAGTACAGAGGTGAGACTGACAGGTTGTTAGCTTCCAGGGTCCTTCTTTCCACCGTTTTTTAAGATGGTTACAATGTTCCCCCTTTTCCAGCCATATGGGACTTCACCTGACTGCCATGACTTTTTGGATATCATTGAGAGTGGCTTGGCAACTACATCAGCTAATTCCTTCAGGACTCTGGCATGCATCTTGTTGGGTCCCATAGACTTATGTACATTCAGGTTCCTCAGGTGGTGACAAAACTGATCTTACAGTGGGAAACACTTTTCTCCCCTAGTGTCCATCCTGTTGTCCATCCACTTGAGAGGTGTGGGAAGAGAGGTTGCCATTGAAGACTGAGGCAAAAAGGTTGTTGAGTACCTCAGCCTTCTCCTCATGTGTTGTTCCCAGTTTTCCAGCATTTTTTGTTAGAGGGGATACACCTTCTTTGACCTTCCTTTTCTGGTTAACATGCCTGCATAAGGCCTTCTTTGGCATCCCTTGCCAGTTCAGTTCCAGCTTTGCCTTCACCTTCCTGACTGTATCCCTGCACAATGGAATTTCACCCCTGTACACTTCCCAGGTTACCTGTCCATGTTGCTACTGCCTGTGCATTTTTTTCTTTCCCTTTAGTCTGACCAGCAGTTCCCTATTCAAACATTTCATCTCCTGCCTTTCTTGCCTGATTTCTTGCTCCAGGGAATTGCCACCTCTTGTGATGGAAGGCTTTCTTAAAGATCTCCCAACTCTGTTCCACTCTCGTGTCCCTGAGGGCAGTCTCCCAGGGGATCCCATTGACTATGTCCTTGAAGAGCTGGAAGTTTCCTTTCCTAAGGCTCAGTGGTTAACCTTACTCCTTACCTGCCCCACATCCCTCAGGATGCAAACCCCACAAATGCATGAGCACTGCAGCCCTGTAGATGGAGCAAGAAGCATTTGTCACTTGGCTCCTCTTGACCAGGTTGCCTGAAGCAGACACCAACCACTAAATTCCCTTTGCTGCTTTGTTTCTGATTCTTACTGACAGGCTTTTGAGTTTTGGCTGTTCTTCAGAGATGACTCTTCACACTCAATACACTTCTTGATGTAGGTGTTCCCTCCCCCCACTTCCTCTTCTGTCGTTCCTGAACAGCCTGCAGCCATCAATAGCCCCACTTCAGTTATGGTCACAACTCTTGAATATCTCCAGTGAGACAGAGACTATGACCTCTCTGGGCAATCTGTTCCAGTGTGTGGTGACTTGCACAATGGAGAATTCTTCCGCATGTTCAGGTGGGACTTTCTGTGCATCAGTTTCTGCCTGTTCCTCTTGTCCTATTGCTCGACACCACCAAGCAGAGCCTGGCTCTGTCCTCTTCATACCCTCCCTTCAGATCCTGACAGACAGTGATAAGGTGCTCTTTTGGTTGTCTCTTCTCAAGGCTGAGCAGTCCCACCTCCCTCAGCCTACCCCTGTAAAAGAGATGCTCCTGCCCCTTAATAATCTCCACAGCCTCTGCTGGACCTGCTCCAGGAGCTCTGTGTCTCTCCTGTACTGAAGAGCCCACAAGTGGATGCTGCACTCCAGATGTGGCCTCACCAGGGCAGAGTAGAGGGGCAGCCTTGATCTGCTGGCAATGTTTTCCCTGACGCACCCCAGGATACCATTGGCCTTTTTGGCCTTCTTGAGCACAATGCTAGCTCATGGACATCTTACTGTCCACCAGGACCCAGGGTCCTTTTCCACAAAGCTGCATTCCAACACAGTTTAAATGAAAACTGGCTTGGCCTGTTGACCATACACCAGGAAAACAGCTGACATGTCTAAGCATTGTATTTCAGGGTAGTATCACCTTGACTTTGTGCTTGTTCACATCCTAAATACTATTAAGTTATGCTAAGAATTAAAAGCCATGTTCTTTCCCATATTTAACACCTCTCTAAGGTCAACAAAGGAGATTACTCCTTTTTTTTTCTAGTGATATTTGTGCCTAAATACAATTCAGAGCAGCTGGCAGGCTGTTCCAGATGTTCTCATATAGTCCCTGACTATGAAAAGCCATGGGTGATTTGCTGGTGCTTGCAAGGCTCTAACAGCTCTCCTTACCATGCTATTTACCACAGAAATAAATATAGGATGATCAAGGAAAAACAATGTAAGGATGAGCTAAGACAATTTTTTATTTATTGGAGTCTTTTCACAATGAGGAGCATAATCATCATCTTTCTCTACACCTTGGAAAGGGCAGGAGATCTTCAAAAGCAGGAAGATTTTGGCTCTTCAGATTTGAGACCACACATATCCAGGTAAGAAGCCATCTGCAGGTTCCTCTGTAATGTGTCCCAGTGCTGCAGTGTTTGGGTCACCTGGATGTACTGTTTTTTCTCTTCCTTCTGTAACTGGCACTTTTGGAATCATAAGCTGTGGATTCATCCCTACTCAAATGGGAGGACTGCATAGTGCTGATGACCAGGACACTGTGCCTTCTGATGTTGAAACCTCCAAATTGCCATACAGACACTGTCCTGACCAGCTGAGAGCGGTTTCACTTCATGCCCATTTCACCTGCTAATCTAATGCTGCTCTTGAGCAGGTCAGAGCACAATCCGGCTGTATGGGATGACATACATCCTTCTGGACCTCTCTAACACACTTTTCCCAGCATGCAGATCTCCCTGTATCAGTAGGAGTTTAGATCTTGGAAGGCTTTGTAACTGGTGCTGCGGGGTATCTCTGATTACCAACTAACCTGCTGCAGCTCCTGGAGGCCGGCTGGTGTGCCCCCAGGAGGCAGGAACACGGCACAGAAAGGAGAGAGCAGTGACAGGAATTCACATTCACGGCATCCACAGAACATGTGAATGGAGCGCTTGTTGGGGTTTGGGTAGGAGCTCCAAACCCCAGGTTAGCAGACTTCAACAGCATTAGGATCCTGAGCTAAACCCCATGGGAATAAATGGTAATCTTTGCTGTATTTTAAGGTTTTTAAAGCATTTGGTTCACTTCTCTGTGTCAACACTTATCCAGGAGCAACCTTCCTATCTCCTCACAGAAGAAAGGATTTCTTTTTTTCCAGGTCCTCTTTGTTGCCAGATGAAAACAAACTGGATTCATGTCTCACTAAGAGCCACAGAGAAGCCAAGTCATTTGAAAGGGAAAAGCAAAATAACTTGCACCAAAAAAAAAAAGTTTTTAATTAAAAATAGATTTTGAAGTATTGCATAAAGAATCATTAATTGTTGCCCCAGCAATTATGTGATATTATATCTGTATGGAGGCTATTTGCTGTCATTTCAAGTATATGGTAGGCTATTTGCTCTGTGCTCTTTTCTTTTAGTTCCCCTTCTTCTTTTAGTAGAAGTAAATTTAACTACCTCAAGAAGAGGAATTTTTCTATTTCCTGTTAATTTTCTTCTTCCCTTTTACTTTCCTTTTTTTTCCTTTCAGGACAGAGAATTATAATGATCACATTTGACCCTGTATATCCTCCCACCTGCTCCCTTACAAAGCTCCTGCCAAAAAATCTGTTTTGTAACATGAAGTAGTAACTCATCATGAATTAAATCAGAACAGAAGTTATGGTGTCTCTGCCTCCCTGATTTGGACTGTATTTCTCTACCAACAACACATTTTCTTCCAGAGGATGCAGCAGAAGCTGACTCTACCCAAGGAAGAAGGGGCTGCTCCAGATTGCAGCTGCAAGGAAGTGCAAAATGGTGACATGGCAAGATGGTGAGACATGGCAAAATCTTATTGATTCTTTCTCTCTGCCCAGGCACAGATAAATATCACATCTTCTATATTCCCTGCAGGTCTCAGGAGCAAAATGTCTAAGATAACTTAGGCCATACAATGTTCTCTATTGTATGTGCGGGGCTAATGGCATGGGGGATTCATCCCAGCCAGCCAAGAAATGCAACTTTCAAAGGTCAGAATCACAAGGGCAATATCACCTAATGGAAGAAATAAATGGGTTTCCTAGATGGATCCTTAAATTTTGAAATGTCCTCTAAACCACTTGCATTTATTTTTGACCTACAGGCGTATTCACATAGCCATAAAGGGATACTTGAGAAAAATGTCAAGTTGAATTCAAACACTTTTGAAACTGAAAATTGACCAAATGGTCCCAAAGCATTTAAGAAATCAGCCAGCTGGGCTCTTTTCCTTTCTCCACCTGGTTCAATGGAAGAGGTACTGGTTTAATTTTTCACTGGGACCTTCTACTCCCTGTAAGACAAAGATGCCTGCACAGGACAGTTGGGGGCATAAACTGACTGATGTCTCCAGGGTACTTATTTATATTTGTCTAAGGGGCTGAATAACTCCCAAGGGTTCTTCTATGTAGCCTCAAAGTGAAGATGCCTAAAGTGTCCCTGGCAGAGCCCTGTCAAATGTGGCAACCTTATGAGACCACTTCCTCTTTTGATCTGTCACAAAGCAAGTACTCCAAAGATGAAGGAATAATTATTTTGTTAGTTTTATCCAACTCAAATCTTCCTGCACTTCTGCACTGAAGCTCTCTGGGCTCTAATTTACTGGGAAATTTGTCGTGTCTTTTATTCATAGTCTAGGTTAAAAATTTATCTCAAGTGCAAAAGTGATTTTTGCTCCCAAAAACATTCCTTGACTCAAAGAGCTAAGCCATTGTCAAGGTGAAGGTGAGTGTAAAGCACTTGTCACAAAATAGCCCCACCAGGACCTAAACCAGAGGATTTTCAGCAGTGGTTGATAGCACAAATAATTCTGAGTACCCTGTACACATCTGTTCCAAGCTGTCTGAAACACAGTGCTTATCTGAAAGAAGAAGGGAAGGGATACTTTTTTCCATATGGATTTGTCAAACTGTTCCACATGAATTAAGATTGCTTTGATATCAGGCTTGATGGGAAAAAAATCAAGAAATTAATATTAAGCATTTTGTTTTTTAAAGACAACTCCGCTGTATTTTTTACTGCCAAGCAAGCTGCAGAAACTTAATCTGGGCAAAACCATAGTATGTCTTTAGATAAAAATCTGTGTTCAGAAAATTATTGGCAACAGCTTGCTGTCAATGCGTATCAGTGAGACTCCAGACCTTTGTTGTGGATCTGGGACTATTCAGTATTTTCATAGATTATTGTACTCTATTTGGGAGCCATCTACTGAGTTTGTAGTTAATTAATAACAACCATATTGTTGCACAGACAGCTGTTAACCAGCAAACAGCTGCACTGCTGGCTGGGAGGCAATTCTGCTTTGGGGGATTCTGCTGTGTCCCCTGCCATGAGCTCAGAGGTACAAAATCTCTCCAGGAGAGTGTGGCAGTAACAAACTTTATGAAAATGGGTTACAAATTCATTGATAATGGAACCTTCTCAATCCTGCACTCTGTTACTGCTCCCATTTTATTTTTCTCTCCCAAGGATGCTTTATACTGTTGGCAGGAATGACAGTGGTTGCCTAGTAATCCAATGCCGTTCAACTTTTAATCCTGGAAAATCCTGCCCTCCCAAAGACACCCTCCTTTGTCTCTTTGGTCCCATCATGTATTATTCTCTTCCCTCATAATATCTGTTTTCTTCTACTTTGTCACTCCTTGTCTTAAATAATATCTAGATTACATAGGTATTTTGGCTTGGTTTTTCTTTTTTTTTTTTCTTCTTTTTTTAAACTTTTTGCTATTATGTGTTGCTTTTTGTGCAGGCTTCCGAAATAGTTGACAAAAAGCCTTCTCCCTGTGGGCTTTTCATGCTGGCAAAAGGCTGAAAAATCGACAGAGTACCAGTCTGCCTTAAGAGGTGCAGTTTTGTGTCTTCATTATTTGGGAGCAGAAGTTTCAAAGAGATAGGGCTGGATTCTAGAGAGGATTTAAGCATTGCAACTCAATAGCATTTAATTTTAGGTACCCCTGTAAGAGCCGAAATGAGGGATGCGGGACTCCAGGCAGCTCTCCAAGATGGAGTTTATTACATCCAAGATGTTACAGCAGCCCAGGGTCATGGGCGACAGAGCCTGTGCCTACAGCTGTCAGCTCCAGCTGCAGGCAGGCCTGGAGACCCTTTGGTTTTGGTTACAATGCATTATATATTTTTCTTTGCTTAGCATCTTAATACAGTAGAACCAATCTATACCTTAACTATTATCTATAGCCTATCATAACTGCTATAATTACCATATTCATGTTAATATTCTCCAATCATTAAAAGTTAGGACATTACAGTTCAAGCTAGAAGTTGTTATTCAGTTTTCTTGCAGTGGAAAATTCTGAGACCTTTTTTCTACTTGCCATATCAACAGGCTTGTTTGCCTGTGCTATCTTTCTGCTTGGTAAAGACATCTTCTTGTTTGAGGTGGGCTTATCCTTTGCTCTAAGTCATAAAACCCCATTCTAACTAACATACCCTTTGCCTTCTTGGTTATCCAGTAAGACTGGCTCAGCAATTCTTTTCTTCTATATCAAAACTTGCTTCCATCTCTATTCCTTCATCAGACTCTACATTTAAAAATCTTTCTGCTAAGCATACATATCTGTGAGATTTTCTTGTCAAACTTTCATCCTTCCCAACATACCCCAATATACTTAAAGTGAGCAACATACAGTAAAAGCAATTTCAGGGATTTCTACATATGCATGGGAAAAATTCCAAGACCAAAACTGAGAGTACAGAAGCCTAATTGATTTTGGAAGAATGTTAGAATGGCTAGCATGTAACACATTGAGCTGATTGACACAATTCAACCTTGCTTGCTTTCCAGTGCCTCCTCAGTCCAGTGCTGGGGCCTCTTATGTACAGGGAGGAAAAAATGAGCAGCCAAATCCTGCCACAAACCATCAGCTCAAACAATCCTTCCTTCCAGGAAGGAAAACACTGATATCCCCTCATGTCTAGAAGTAGACCACCTGACTTATTAAGCTTCTGTAAGCATGCAGACAACTGGGAAGAGGATCAGGTTTCTTAAATAATTATTAGATGTAGAAATGTCTCCCTTCCCCTTCTTTTGTCCAACCAGCTTACTCCTGTCTTTCTGAAATACTCCATAAATATGAGATTACAGACACCCATATAATCCTGGTAAAGTTGTTCCAGCCTTGTATGGATTGCTTAGCTATTTTGGAAACCAGAAGGTGAGGTTTTGTGATTTTGTATTTTTCCTAAAAATTCTGCTTACTTTTTCCTGAATCATCCATGAAGTCATCTGGAAGGTGACTGTTCATGCACAAATCTTGCAATATTATACCCAGTCACTGGACCAGGGACTAAACTCTTTCCACAGCACCTGGTAAATGGGCCAAATGCAACACTACATGAACTTACTCCTAGATGCATATTTAGTCCTCAACAAATGAACATGCAAGTGGAATAGCCTGGGCAGAGAAAAATCCTACATGAAGTTCATACAGCCCTTTACATCAAATTTATTTTTTTCATCAGAGCACATATTTTTGCTTTCCTGACTCCTATATTCTGGATAAGGGCATGAACTGCTGAATACATGGATCATGGATCTGATCTGTCTCCACTCTAAAGCTGGTGAAAGAATTATTATTCTTCTGGTGTTCTTTGGGCTTACATATGAGATAAAGGCCAAGTAGGTTGTAGCAGCAACAAAGCATAACCTCACAGGTCAGCAAGTACTGAGAGAATACAGACCTCAACAGGGCTCTGCTGGGATGTCTCACATATCAGCAACCTCCAGGATCTGACAGTCATCTATGAGTCTTCCATGCATAAATTATGTTCTATATTAAATAAATATTTTTTTAATTGGATTCTGAGATCATTTACACTTATTTCCCACCATTTTCCTCAAGTTAATTCTTTGGGGTATATTGAAGTTGTGGGAAAGGAGATATTTGTCATACATTAATGGGGATAAATAAGGAAAGAAGACTAAAAACAGTGCAACATTTGCTTCAGTAGGGGTGAATGGTGTCACTGGTCATTAGTATACTTCAGGGAGATCAGCTTTTTGGTCCTTTTACAAAGTGTGTAAAGTGTCCATTAAAGAATTCTACTTTCTGTCATGGGAGAGGGAGGAGGTAGAAAAGACCTTTTTTCCATCATGGCTTTGTATGCTGACAAATATTTAACAATAAAAATTCACAAAGCCAACCATTCTAAGAGATGCAGTCTCAAATGGGTGATCTGTCTGTCCTGTTCTTGATTACTTTGTGTTAGAGTTCAACAAATGTTTCATTGCTGTAGGATGAAAGCTGGATGTGTCACCCAGGGATGTTTCCTTTCCATGCTGGAAATGAGGCATAAGCCAAGATGGACAACTCCCACCCCATCTACCTGCCTGGATACCATTTCCTTCCTCCCTGTAACCCAAGGAATAAGGGCTGCCCTTAACACTCCAACTTCTCAGTATTTTCACTCCTCTGAGCTCAGATTTGCAACTTTCCTCACTGTGTTCAATTGAAGGAAAAGTGGAATCTAGGGCAGTGGCAAAGCTCATCACAATTTTTATACACTTTTCATTGTTTCTTTCACTGTAGTCTTCAGTTCAACCTGGAGGAACTTAGATACATTTCAAACTTCTCTTGTTTCTATTAAATTTATTTGAAGTTGGCAATGGGTTCAAAATTGAGAGAGATAAGGAATATTACAATATCAACCTTTTTCTCTCAGGAAACTGCACTTAGAAAAACATAATCAGTGGAGCAAGAAAGAAGTGATCTAATTTGTTTTCCTCCTAGTACTTGTTATGTATGCAAACAGATGGCAATTGCTGCATATTGTTTGAAAAGTCTCTTATTTTATGAAGTACATATCATTTATATGGTAAACAAAATTATATGCTAACATATTTCTGTGACATTTTCTGTCCTCTTTTTTTAAAATAAAAAAATAGCATGTATTTAAAATTCTTCAATTAAAAAATCTGAGACCACAGATAAAAAAACTCAAAGAAACCTTGAAGAATTTTTTTTATAGTTTTCATATGATTTTATAATAATTAGGAAGGCAGGAAATTACTTGAGATAGAGCTTTCTCCTTCTGTGCCTGACTCCTCCCAGGGTTTGAATCCCTCATAACATCTCTGGAGCTCACCCATATGAGAAACAGCTGCAGTTTAACTTTGCAAATACTGCACTCTCACTTGCTGGGAAATGTTTTTTGGTTAACTGCTTGGGGAAAAGGAAAGTGAAAATTCACCGTTTTAGCTATTGGTTTTAAAAGGCAGTATGGGAGTAGTTTAACTCATGAAAATACAAGGAAGAACGTCAAATTTCATATTGTACTCAACATGGACATGGCAAGAGTTTTTTATATGTTCAATATACAGAGTATTAACAGGCAAATATGAGCAGGCTGTGCATTGAT
This sequence comes from Geospiza fortis, assembly GCF_000277835.1. Classification (NCBI taxonomy): domain Eukaryota; kingdom Metazoa; phylum Chordata; class Aves; order Passeriformes; family Thraupidae; genus Geospiza; species Geospiza fortis. The sequence continues at coordinate 4,306,302 of NW_005054321.1, forward strand.
TAAGACGCAAATGCAGAAGATGACAATGAAAACCTAACTCACAAATTCTATGGTTTCACACAGAATTTTTCTATGCCATGTAAGTTACATTTAAATAAAGTAAGAGGCACTCTAAAAATGCCTGACCAGAAAATGCTATCTTATCCAGGAAAGACGGTTCTATGATGTTGCTGGTAATAAAGCTGGTAACAATTTTAGCAACGCAAAGGTAGGGTTTTAAGAACTAGATGTTTAGATAGAACTAGCAGAGCTCCTTCAACAATTTTAAAAGCATATTCCTATAATCATTCGTCTTACAGAAATTGTCTGTGAGAAGATGTTGAAATACTGAAAATATTGGTCCAAAAAATACTCCCCCTAAAGTCTCTGCTGGACTGACCAATGTATGACTGCAATCAATGAGCTCATTTGTTATGACTATACCAATAAGAATTTTTGTGGGAGAATCCTGAAACAGGCAGTTCAAGACTGTGGGAATTGGTCACTCTAAAATCTGTGGAAGCAAAGAAAGGAGAAGATGGCTGGACATTTTATGTGCTTGGTGCCCTTCCTAGGGACATAAGGATTCAGTGTTGTTCCTGATACAAATGAAATGTACTGTCAATTCCACTGTTTTTATCCTAAATACAAAAATGTCGAGATTGTTGTATTTATTTCTACACTTACAGTTTTAGTAAAACCTGTTTTTAATCTACAGCTAGAAATACACCTACAGATTCATGACCCCTGCAGGTTTTCTCTTTTATAAATAGTGTTTGTGTCTCACAGAATTTGCTAATTTTATATCCTCATGTCTTCTAGATGGTTTTTCTCCATACTTTCTTTGTTCTTGGTCTTGCATCCTGATCTCTGCCCATTTCAGTACTCAGCTTGTCACAGGAAGGAGGCTCTGTGTCTATCCCTTAACAAAGCAGGACAATATTCTGTTCCCGGGAAGTTCAAGACCCACGTGGAAGAGGGTGATACTGATTTTGGGTGGTTTCAACCATGTAATAGCTATGGTGTGGTTCCACTGTGTGTGTGCCCTGGCGGGCTGTGGGTGACTGCACCCTGCTGCTGCCCTTGGATGATGGGAAACCAAATTATTAGCGAGTCTGTCGCAGTGAACCAGAGTCACACCCTGTAAGCATCTAAAAATATTACTGTGGTTTGTGCCTGCCTTGCTGAGTGTTCAAAGACAACACCAGATACCAGCAGGATGCATTTCTGTATCTTGAAACCAACTTTTCAGAGGGAGGAGGGACACTGGGTATTTAACTGCTTGATTAAAACGAGACAATTGAAATATTTCCTCAAGAAATTAAAGGAGAAATAGGAAACGGGAAATCAACAGGCTGACAGTTCCCTAGTTAACCAACCCTTGCAGAAATACATGTATGGAAAGGAATATATTAGAAGAATAAAACTGACTGGATTTGCCATAATGAAGGCTCAGGAGGAGAGGCTGCATTTGTAAGAGAAACTGGATCAAACATGAAAGTTAAATAGAAGCAAGAGACTTTTAATCTTTTTCCATTATTGGCAGTAATCCCCCAAGTGAAGGACATAAACAGAAACTATCCCAAATTTAAGTGAAGAGCAAAATCATCTTATGTGACCAGTTTTGCTAACTCTTGAGTGCTTTGTTGACTTCAGTTACAAAACAGAAGCATATAAAACTTAAAACTTTATCAGGCAAAAGATACAAAATAAAAAATAAAAGGGAAAGGAGGGGCAAAACCAGAAAGGCACAAACTTAACTAGCAAGGGGCATAAAGAATCATTCTACATGCCCTTTGGGAGCAGAGGAAAGAAAAGCAAGGGTAATTCCTCTACCCTACAGTAGGAGGTATAAACATGGTCACCACTGAGAGGAGAGCTGAAACAGAGAATAGCAAATAATAGCAAATAGAAAAGCCTATAGAAAAGCAGGAGGAGGGGAGAAAACTCTGGGCCTGGAGATGATTGGAAATTGTATCACAGTGGTAAGGAAAACACAGAAAAAATGCCAAATCCAAACCATGTAGCCAAATGTAGAATTTGTCTTTAAAACAGAAAAGAAAACAGACCAAGAAATTGTGGACCATTCAACTAAAATTGATGTTCTATAAAAATTCTGGGGAAAAATGATCCAATAATTTGTAAAACTTAGAAATATTTAATAAGAATGATTGACAACTATGCCAATTCAATGGGAACTAGAGGTTTTAAACACAGTATTTCACTTTTGTTTCCTCAACAGACAGGCCTAGCTGACTTCAGTAAAGTTTTGATTACTTCAAAAGCCACATAAAAACATGTTCTTCGTGAAACAGCTACAGAGTGAATGGCAAACTGGTTATAAAATGGCACCATAGAAAATATTGCAAATTGTTCACTTTTAGGATACAAGGCTGCTGTGAAATGGTACCTGCAGGAGTCTGTTCTGTGTCTATTTCAATTTGATATTTTCATTAATGAGAAAGGTGACAAAACAAAGATTAAACTTAATAAATCTGCAGAAGACATGATGCTTCAATGATCAGAAAAACTCCAAATAATGAAAAACTGAGGGGGCAATTTCCATGTGGTGTATTTCTGTTGAAATGGTCTATCGCATATAAAAAGCTGATGGGAATAACCTATTAGCTGGTGGCTCTTAGGAAAAGGATCTGAAACTATAAAGGTCACATACCTTCTACAATCAAAAAATTTTATGCTATTGCAAAGCACATTAAACACTACCTTGGGCTGTACAAAGAACATGAAGAGCCTGTTGACTCATGAAGTAATCCTTCTGCTGTACTCAGAACTGGTAAGACCTCAGCTGGAATGTTGCGCTCGGTTTGAAGCTCCTCACTTTAGTAAATTCAGAGATATTAATGTTCTAAAAAATATAATTTATGAGAGAAATGGGGGGAAATGCTATTAAGCATGAAGAAAAAAGGATTAAGGAGGAGCAAGGAAAGGAAAGCTCCAACTTCTGAGATACACACTGAGATTACTTGCCAAAAGAGATAGTGGAGTTTCCATCATGCAAGGATTTTAAGTATTTTTAGACAGATGTGTCAGGAAAGTCAAAGAGACAACTGATGCATTTATTCCAGTGAGGAATGAGCAAAATGGTCTGTTGGGAATCTCTTCCACAATCAGCTAAACTTGGAAATTCACTGATGATGTCCTTTTGTTTTATAGATCTGGAAACTGGCTGAGCATTGAGAACACGGGAAAAATCATGACCAATTTAGTCATGAAGAAAAATTATCCTGATTTTTTTGGATGTGTTCATGGCTCACAATTGACTGTTGTGTCAAATGGAACTTGTTCAGTAGCTGGAAAATCACCATTCTGCAACCAGTGTCTGCTGCATTGGTGAATGCCAGCAAATCAGAAGTGAGCTGGTGGAGGAGGCTATGCTAGGGCTTTGTTACTCTTAATATTTTAGTCTTTACTGTTATCCAATTCTTTAGTACTTTGACTTCTCATTTTTTCCCAAAATTTTGGAGCAACTTTTGTAAAATCTTGGATGGAAAAGACTGGGTTACAAAAAAGTTACCTACCTAGGTTACTTTTACTGCTGGAGCAGTAATTCCTTTATGTCTTTTCATGCACCTAAAAATGTAATTTAGAACATGAATCACAGTTATGTTGGCCAAATTATCCTACTTCTATTCCCTCCCTTGTGAAACTTCCTGGCCAGTTCACCCTGATTTGTGAGCCTGGAGCCATGGCAGATGCCAGACTCCAATAGTCTCTGCTCAGTGATCCCAGCCCTTTGCCCCAGCACCTTCCACATTTCTGCAAGGACACCCTGAGGGGTCTCTGTAACCTTGTCCAGCCCTTCTGTCTGCAGAAAACAAACACAGGAGACTTGTGATCTTATTTCTAGGCTTCCCAGTTGCATTATTTTATGTAAAGGTGTGAATCCAGAGCTAGTTACTTCTCAGGTAAATGAAGTGAGTTTCTGGTTTTAATGAAAGGCGAGGTACTTTTTGTCTTGACAGCCAAGGAATTGGACTAAAATAATTTCTTCTCTTTTATAATTTTAATACCTTTTAAAATATTGCTTCTAGGAGGGAACAGGGTTTTCATATTTAATTTGATGGGATTATTCAATACATTACTCTAACATAGCCCAGGGTTTTCAGTCAAAATGTGGAGGAAGATGGCTTCTGTCCCAAAGGCTTTTCAGTCAAAATGACAGAAATACACAAGTGGGAAAAGAATATGTGCAAGAAAAAAGAGTTGCTCACAAGTAAAAAAATGAGAGTAGAGATGGGTGAATATCTAGCTGACTGTATCCTGATAATTACTGATAATTATTATAGTCATTAATTTTTAATTAATTCTCTAATTGCATTTAACATTCCTAATGTCCTTATTTCCTTTTGCCTAATTGACTGCTAGAATGAGATTCATTGAATTTGTCTATTTAATTCCAGAAATCATAATTCTCCCTTAGATTTTATCAGACCCACCTTGCCATTTCTATTTCATGTTTTGCCTCTTTCTTTTTAACAGATTTTGTTCCTCACATACTGCCTAAGGGGATTTTTTTTCTCACTAGCTGTGAGGAATTTCCATTATCCCAACTTCCCTATTACTATAAAAGCACCCTTAACCCAAGGCAACTTGGAGTAAAATAAAATAGGGAAAGTATTTACAAATTGAAATAGAAATGACATTGTTGTGAACATCTTGGGAGGAGTGAAAGCGAATGAAGAGAAAACTAAGTATCCTACCCACCCTAACACCTCGAGTACTTTAGAAATTCCAGCTGAAAAGTATTAAGATATTATTTAGCTTTCTATACATGGAGTTACCTCTCAGCTAACTCCTTCATCTTTGCTTTCTTAGAAGATGATGTCACCTTGGAATCATGCTTTCCTTTAAGTATCATCTTTGCACATCTCTTCAGAAACAGAATTTATTTCCTCCTCCTTATTCAGCCTCTATTTATTACCATCTCAAATTAACAAGGGTCTGAAGCACTGTTTCTTCCACCTTCATGTTGTAAATGCATGGTCCTTTTGGCTAAGCTTTGCTTCTTTGGCTGCAATCTAAACTGCTTGTCGATTAGCTGTGAGGTCAACCTCTCTTAGGTGGGGCAACTTAAAAATCCCAAGGTAGCATTTTTTTTAGTCAGAGCAAAGTGTAGATTGCATATAAAAGCAGAATTTGCTAATCATGCTTTGTGAAATGATATAATTGTGATGACAGTATGCAGAATTTTATTGCCTCTTGTTTCAGACCAGCTTTCATGTTAAGAAGACCAGTTTGAGTCAATGATCATTTAGGCATAATTGCTCTTTAGCCCTGTCTGGGACAGGTTTGTTCTCTGTCCTATTTCTTCAACTACTACTTTTGAATGTCCTCAAAGAATTCTTCCCCCTCTCTTTTGTCTACACTGTTCCACAAATAAGTGCCTGTGGCCCTGAGATACACTGTGTCCTCTGTGCCTGGCATGGCTTTACAGGCTGCCTACAAGGTCACATGTATTTGAAGTTCCTCAAGCAGACAGGAAAACATATCAAATATTAATTTATAGAAATGGAGCTATCTAGGTCAAGATCCACAAACATCAGTGTGCGTCATGGGGAGTTTTTTCACTGTATTTGTGTATTGCAAGTATTTGCACTGAGCATTGTGAGCACAGAGAAGATGCGGGAAACCAACTGTAATCTCCATAATTCACCCACCACCCACTGTCATTACTTCAAAGTCTGTTGAATAATGTTTAATGTCTGTGGTTTTTTTTAAGGCTTTATCAGGAAGATATAACTTAAATTTTCTATCTGACAGTGAAGTGCAATATTTTAAACAATTAATTTAAAAAAAATTCTATTCCTGGGCAAAGGAGACAACCTCTTTTTTGGACAGGCACAACTTCAAGGGTGGGGATGGGATTCGCTTTTCTCCAGGCTTGCATTCAGCCCAGGGCTTACTGCACCTTTTCTGGGAGACAGAGGCAGTGAACTCTGAAACCCAAAATAATATATTGCTGGGATGTAATACTGCCTGACTGAGATGGCTACTTAGGCCAGCAAAATCTGTCTTCATGGCAGAAAGGGCTGTCTGTGGCTGAATATGTGTTGTGGGCAGAGTGGGAGCTTCATGCAAAAGTTATTAGAGAAATTCTCCTTTTGAGTCATGAGATACAGAAAGGACGCTCTTGCTTTCTAAATTCCTTCTCAGAGAGGAGCCTGGGTGCAGCTGGATCCAGTCTTAGCCTGAGACTTTGTCAATGGTTTATATCTAAAGGATTACTCAGGTGTAATTGAACCTTTATAAAATTTTGTCCACAGGCCTAAGGATGTCAAAACAAATCTATTTATATAAATATATTATTTATTTTAATTGATAACAATAATTATAAAGATTAGGGAAAAAATATCTTAATCAGAATTATTTGCTACACAGTATGCATGGCGAAAATTACTAGTATAATGCACAATTTTTTAAGCAATATTGAAGTAATTACATTAAAGCTACCAAGAAAATTATTAAGGAGAGCTTGATGTTACTCACCCCCATACCAACACCATGGGCAAACACCTTTTGCTCAGCCTTGAGGAGTAACCCTGAGGGGTGTTCCCACTCAGGGGACTCATACCACTACTTGGGGTGATATTTTAGATCCTCCCTGTGCAAAAGTGGGACTGGCCTCTTGGAGTATAAAGTGATGGACTTTATTTATTAAAATAATTTACTTATTTAAAATAATTTATTTATTTAAAAATTCGGTTGTATGAATTTTTTAGATTATGTGATATCAGATTTAATAAGAAAAGCATGCTTTTTGCTGAAAAAGGTGCTCTTTATTGTGCTAAAGGAGCTCTTTAGCTTATTTTGCTCAACACTCCAGGCTCTTGGTACAGCGTCAGGGCCAGCACAGCCTTGCTGCTCCCAGCCTCAGTCAGGGAGAGTGTTTTGCATTCCTCATGGCAGGGTCTGGCAGTTTGGTCAAGCTGGTCTCAGCACTCTTCAACGCTAAGAAGAGCAGACCCTCCTTGATCTATCTTATCACTGATCAGCAAACTCTCCTTGCTCAGGCCATCACTGATAAGTTTCCAAGACAAATTTGAAGCTGCTGTATCCATGGTTAGGCACAGAGTTTTCTAACAACATGCTGAATTACTAAATGCAATTTTTGGTGCAAAATTTCAGATTCATTTTCCTTTTTGAATTACCTATAAGTGAGGCCTTTGTTCATTATGCTTGTAGGTGTTGATGCCCAGATCCTCTTTACAACACACTTCATGCTCCTCAGGAGGTAGATTTTCCTTTGGCTGTGATAATACCCCAAGGTGCCCCGTGATAACTCAGCATGCTGCAACCATTTGGTCTGTGTGTTCATTATTTACTTGCCTCCTCAGTTTTCCAGACAAAAATTGTTTTAATAAGGTAAGAGCAGGGAATTTGATGTGTTTGTTTCAAAGTATTGAGAGGAAAATATTTCAGCTGTTATGGATAACCAAAATTATGACTAGCACTAAATTGCATTTAATGAATTGGCCCTTGATTAATCACTTCAGAAGGAAAAAACCTAACAATGTGTTTAAGCTACTGTATATATACATTCACTTCTATTGAACTGTATTCTTCCATTATTTGGGTGTTGGCCAGTTGACAAAAGTACATTTCTCAGAAAGTGCACAAATTTTAACATTTCCTTGCATATCATACATATGAGTGTAGCCACACACATTACATGCTTTTGAGATAGCTCTTTGACACAACAGAACAGAAGAGAGTGTCCAAATTATCTGAGCCAAATTAATCTTAGTAATATGTCTCCAAACTCACCAAGGGTGCTCAGGGGACCTACACAGTGTCGAGTGGGGAAGTTCAGTGCAGCAGTTGAACCATCAGCCATTTGCAGTGTTACTAATAATCTCCACAAACCTTCAGAAAGAAAAGCAGTAACAAGCAGGAAGAGAGTCCCTAAACTGGAAACTACAGGCTTTTAAGCACACATATCCATGTCATGTGTTTATTGTATTTATATCCATGTCATGTGTCATTGTTATTTATTAGCCCTGCATGCATGACACAAACTTACCCTATCATGATGTGTGACAAAAGTTGATTTTTTTAAAGACATAGCATTAAAAAAAGTTACTCGAGTTTAATTACCAGATGCTTCCTAAAGATGTATCATAACCTTATGAGTTCTGTAATAAGGAATTACTGATGCGCTTTGAGGTCATCTGCTTCATGGGGAGAAACAATATGGCAAATTATATTTAGCTGCCTGTTTCTGAGAGCATTGGATAAGTATAAAACCTTAGAAAACCAGAAATAATAATAGAATTATTTACAAAAAGCAGAAAACATAATTGTTTGGGAAGTGGCAAATATGACATAATTTTCTGTATATGTTGCAAAATAATGGGAAAAGTACCTACTGTTATCTCTTCTTCAGCCTAGATATGTATAAATAGCTAATCAGTATTTCTGCTTGATGGAGAGAGCTAGGTTTTGAAGGACAAAAGATTTCCAAGTTTGTAAGACTGGTTTAAAATTTCTTTTTAACTGATTTATATATTTGTTTTACCTTTAATTGTGGAAGAATAAGCACCAGGAACAATAATAAGAAAAAAGGTAAGAGCAGCTTTTCCCAAAATTCTGCTTAAGTGTGGAGTTTTTACAGCTTTTTTCATTGAAAGAAGAAAAATCAAGCAAAGAGGAGAAAAGTGATCTCTGGTCATGAATAAAGGTTTTGTTCTTGGTGCTCCTCCAGGCCTGCATGGTCCTGACTCAGAGAGATTGATGGTCTCAAAGTTCTGATACAGTTGTGGTTCTGTGGTTGCACATTCATGAATTCTGTCTGTTGACTCTTTTGTGAAAATGTCTCTGGGGAATTAGCTTGGGATAATAAAGAAACTTAAGTGACCACAGTTGTTTGCATCCCTTTTACAAATGAGTCTTTATTGTGTTTTTGGTTATTTTGTTTTGGGTTTTTTTCAGAAAAGCATTTGAAAGGGTGAATTTCATTGAAAAGACAACATGGAGTGCTCTTATCACTGGCATGTTTCATAGCACAGTGCAATTCACTGCTTCATTCTATGTCAAGACTAGTTAATTGCACAGTATTCCAGAGAAAAAATACAAGAGAACTTGCAGTTAGACTCCAAACACAGGAAAAATATCTATCAATGAATACTTGATAAATCTCCCCTGCCCCCATCAGATTTGAGGGAGAATAAGTTATCATTAAGAAAATTTCCTGGTTTCTAGTTTAGCTTTAAGTCTGAATAAGAGATTTCATGCCTTTTAGTTGTAGTAATTATATCCTGGGCTGCTGAATCTACAGGAAGTCTTTACTAGTATTAATGGGCTTTTCCAAAGTGATTTCATGCTGACAGAAATTATCATCACTGAGCTGTTTAGTCAAATACAGAGCTAAACACCAGTGTTAGCAAAGTTAGGTTATTTCTGTATCAGCACTCCTGCTGGGATAGAAACTCTCCTGAGAGAAAATGTAGAGATCAAACCCAGAAAGTATAGAATCTTTTACAGGCAAGGGGTGGGGGAAAGGATAGTGATATTCAACACAGGCAGTAGCTGAAAATCATACCTACAGCTTTTAAATTTGGAAAGAGAGGCAGGCAGGGAGTTAAATGAGTCCAGGCCAAAAGTCAAGGAGCCTGGAGGATTGGAAGTCTGAGCAGGCTGTAGAGGAAAAAAAATTCAAGGGTAAAGAAAATTCCCTTTTTTGTGGAGATTTCTGAAACTTTATACGTGCACGTAGTCCAATTAGGATCTCAGCTAGATTTGGGGCATGTGAGACCCCCTGTGCACAAATGAATCCTGTATGAATGAACCTCATTATTATGACCCACTAAAACTTTCCTTAGGAAATAAGGGCAAACATATCCTTATGGCTCTGTGCAAATATTAGCCAAAAATAACTCCCAGTACATCTTTATTTCCTCATTAGCAATTTTATTCAAAATTATCCCCTGCATATGATACAATGAACATCAAGAAGAACAAGGAAAATTATGGAGTTAAAATGCCATTGGTAAAGTTCTGTGCATATATATTCTATTATGTGAATATTTTACTTTATAGTCATGTTTCATTATTGCACATTAAAATAATTATAAAAATAGGTCCTCTGTGAAAGAGATACTGCCATGTGGTAACTTAGACATACTTCACTTTCCATTATAAATTGATAATTGTAGTTTAAAATTATAAATGGTAACCTCTGAATTGATCTAATGCAGTAAATTACTATTTTTACCTAATTATGATCCACATATGGTTTTCTTTGGATGATGAAACATTTTGGTCATTGACACCAGATTGCCTGAAAGAGTTGCCCTTTTTATGAGGACTAGAGAATAATTTACATAGAATAAGGTGAAATCTCAGACTTCTCTACCTTTTATGGAGGAATATCCTGTTTTATAGTTTATGAACAATTCTTAGGCACAAAAATCCAGATTCATAAAGGGATTTGCACATGACAGCCTCAGCACTGCTACATCACTGTTGCTTTGGCAATGGACTTTACAGTCCTGCACCAAAGGCACAAGTTTTCTTTCCATATTTTGAAAGTGTTACCCTCTTTTGGCTCAAGTATCTTCATACAATTTTCCCCACATCTGCATGTTTAAATTAAAAACCAGCTCAGGTCAAGTATAATTACTGGAAGACCTTGGCTCCTCCAGGGTAGCAGAGGGCAAAACTCAGCTACAATGATTAACTCTTAATGTAAATTTTGGGCTGCTGCTGGCAGTTACAGCTAATTAGTCATTACTTGGCAGCATGAGCACTTGCAGACAATAACTGTTGATTTTTACACTCTTATGGTGAAAGAACTGCTGCTGTCTCATGAGAATAGGAACACAGATCCACGTGGCAATGTGGTAAAACACTGCGTAGGATTTCCCGACACGTCTTGTGTGCAAAGATGAATGCCCTGGTGGGCAGGATGCAAGGTCTGAAAAATACAGGGATTTGGGAGTCTGGTGATTTTGTGTAACCTCTTCATCAAGATAATGGCATCTCTGGGAATGTGCCACAGTATAATTTCAGCACAATAGAGCTTTCCAGGGAAGGTTTAAGGTTCTAACTGTTGGGCAGGAATTCTGTGAAATGGTCCTTGCAGTTCAGTTTTGCCTCAACTCCATCATGGGCAGCAAAGCACCTTGGATCTTGTACAGGTTTTCGGAACTCAGGTTATGGAAGAAAGTGATATTTGAGTTCTAAGCGTGCTGTTTGCCTCAGCAATTTTTTCCCATTCCTTAAAGCCCCAGCTTCAGCAGAGCAGTGCAGTCTCTGCTTACAGTATGTTATCATGTCCTCAAAGTGCCGGGAAGCACTGCTGCTGAAAGGAAAAGCTGTCTTTGCCCTCTCTTTCACCATTTGTGGTCACTTACCCCATCCAAGGAGAGGTTTCTAAGGGAATCACCAGCAGTTCTTGCCAGAGATTCCAGGCAATCAAGTGATGACTCAGATGGCATTTGTGTGATCACACTGAAGAGAGCCAAATCTGTATGGTAAGTGACAACTTTCAACGCTGGAAGGGAGACTTTTACAGCAGGAGGAGTGAGCCAACCCATGGGGATGTGCTCCATGCAGTGACTCAGGAGTTTGCACTTTGGAAATACTGCACTACCCACATATGCTGCATTGCACCACATGTAGCTTTAGAAGTATGAAAACATTTATCCTTTCCACACTAAAATATTTTGTCATTGAAAGGACACCACTGACATATTTGCCACAGTAAAAAAAAATCTCTAAACCATTTGGAATCTATTTGGAACTATCTTGTGATCCCTTAGTGCCCAGCTGGCCTGATTATTAGGATGCTAGTGTATGAGCATATTGGATTATTGAAGAAATGGTTCAGTGCTAGACCTGTTAATGTGGGAATTAGTCATCTCAGAAATTGGGAATTAGTCATCACAGAGCACTGGGATTTGTGAAAACATTAAAAATCTGTTTGTTTGTGTTGGTTTGGGGTTTTTTTTTTTGTTTGTTTGTTTTTTCTTTTTATTTTTCTTTTTTTTTTTTTTTGTTGGTTGGTGTTTTTTGGTTTTGGTGCATTTTTTTTGTTGTTGTTGTTTGTTTTGTTGTTTTTTTCTTTCTTTAGTTTGTTTGCTTGCTTGTTTTTTAATTAAGAAAAAAAAAAAGGAAAAAGTAAAAGAGGTTTAGAAGCTAACTGAGGTGTAGGAAAAGCCAGTCTGAGCTTTCAGAGTTACACAGGATAGTTGGAGTGCTAGGACTGCCCTGGTCATGAAAAATTATATTACACAGGAAAGTCAGGTGTGTGCATTTATTGCACAGAATTATTGATATCTTCCACAGGGCCTTATATTTGACAATAATTTACATGAGCTGTATAGTTGAGACTATGTCTGGTAAAGTGCTTGAATTACACAATCCTGAAATTTCAAATCCTGCAAGGGCTGGAACCCACTCTGCACAAGAGGGATTTATCAGCAGAGATTTATCATTTTGCATATCTTCCAGTGAGGAAAAATGGCAGGCACTCTAGAAAACACTTATGCTAGGTGGGACAGATGGTTTGTTTATGTCTCTTTCACCTGTATAATCTACTTATCTCTAGAAAGTCTGTCATATTTGCTAGAGGCTCCACTGATTCCTTTCTCTCCTCATCCCCCTTTTCATCCTATCCCCTTGAGGGGAAGATTTATTTTCTCTTTAAAACAGCAAGTCTAGGCCTTATACCTGCTACATAAGCAAGAGAGAAAGTCCTTGATAAAGTCCTTTGTGTCCTATATTTTACAGAGTACTGTAAGTATGGTTGGTTTTACATTGGTTATACCAATAAAATATGAACATTTTTTCAGTTTTTACACCTGTACACCATAATCTCTTATACAACACTTCTTTTCCTCTAATGGGTCATGAAAATGTAGTTTCATTATGAGTAACATTATGTTTGTTTTCTGGCCTAGAAACACTGAACTCCATAGAGATGAGGTGGCTTTCCAAAGTTCCAGCCTACCTGGGATGGCACAAAGGGTCCCTGTGCCATGCCCTTCCTACTGGTGTGGACCTGATGCTTTTATTTTGTTCTTTCTTTTCCATCCTTTCTCTTACTCCAGGGAATACTTAGCTTTTCACTGAGTGAGGCACATGCTTTTCACTAAAACACAAAGTTTAAAAACAGCACAAAGAAATAACAGCACTACATAAAATCACAGCTCTGGTGACCCAGGTGTAATGAAAAGGCAGTAGCACTAAAAAGACTCGGAGGGTTTCAAGAAATTAGGTTTGGAGAAATTGGCTGGAAACGTTGATTCTGAGACTAAAATCAGTCTTTGTAAAGATGGCAGTTCTTTTCATATCATAAAATATCTGTCTAGAGGGCTGAGCTATGCAAGGAGATGCTGAAGACTTCTGACAAATATCTACAAAATTACATGTGTGGTACAGAGTGTGTAAAACCATGATGTGTGCAAACTCTCCATTGCTGTTGGATCTGCAATCAGTCCTTGGACAGTCTGGTTATTTCTCAAGACAGGACACAGCAGAACCATTGCTCTTTCCCAGATTTTTTCCACCATAATTTTTTTTTTCATGCAGGTGGTGGTTTTTTTTTGGGTTTTTTTTTTTTTTTTGCCTGGAATCTCACAGTACCCACCATGTACAAAGCTTTTTGGGGGGTAAAATGGACCACTTGGTTCAGAATGATCTCAGAACTCTTGTAACACTGTACACAGCTTAGTGCATGTGTAAAAGAAGCTCTCTAAAGCTTTCTAGTTCTGTTACCCTAGAAAACAGAACTCTGGTCACTACAAATAACTTAATCAAAATAGTTACAATCCAAACTCTAAGTATAACCATATCACTCTTTCTAGCAGTATAACCACATCACTCTTTCTAGCAGGATTACCAGTTATAATCTGCCAGGAATGTTTAGCAAGAGATGAAGGATAAAATAGTTTTTGTGATTCTGTATCAAATATACCTCAAATTTTCATTTTCAGAGGCTGAAACGAGAAACATATTGTTCAGTAAACATTAAATCAAGCATTGACATAAAATGAACTAGTTCATATGCCATAAAAATATACTAATTCTCTGAAGTTAGTGGAGGTGTCTCCACTAACTTCATAGATTCCTGTTCCCTGTGTTATGGAAGGACGCATGAAAATCCAAAACTGCTTATTTTGGGACTGTCTTTGGAGAAAAAAAAATTGCAGTCTTGGGAAAGAAGAAATTATTCCTAAAGAAAAGATAGGTTTTAGAAGCAGAAGAAAACTTTAAAAAATCCTCACAGAAAAAAAAAAGCCTTTTGTAGGAGCTAGATCACCTAAGACAGATTGGAATTGTTGAATGGGCGAATGACTCTTTAGGGAAATCTGAGCTTAGTCTGAGTGTTGCTAGAGGGGAAAAACCGAAAACCTCAGCCAGGATACAGATCTCAGGGGAAGGGCTGAGAGGTTCCTTCTCATTGGTGAAGGGGTTAAATGGTGGTGGGGTTGAAGCTGGAAATGTTCAGCCAGAGTAGGAGGACTATGAGGATCTCAAGGTGGACAAACTGGAATGGTAATTGTGTAGCTTGAGGAAAGGGCTATAAAATACTGAAAGGAAGCCAATGATAATTTAAGAGCTGGATATGATTTGAAGATAAAAAGATAGTGGAACATTTCCTCAAAGACAAAAGAAGCTGTGGAGGGAAGCTGAAACATAGTCTGGGGTGGGATCCCCTGGGTTCTCTTCTCTGGGTCCTGTCATCTTAATTCCATTTGATACATGCAATTCTATCTTAAAAGCAGATGATATATATATCAGAACTTTTAATTTTTATTTTTACCATGACCTAATTGCTTGCTAGAAATTCCTTTTTCTAACAGTTGGGAACCTTCTAACTTTTATTTCTTCTGATTTTTAATTTCTGGATGCCAGTTCTCCACCAGTCTTTATGTTCTTAAAATGACACTGCTTTTAATGCAGTAGGTCATTTCAGCCATTGTGTGTGGTGTGTTGTTTTGTACTTGGGCTTTTCATTTACAAGGGCAAATTTCTTAAACTCTTTAGCTGCCATTTGGTGTCCAAGCTGTATATTCTCTATATCCCTAAATTTCCTGCTTCCTTTTGTTTTCCTCTCTAAATAGGTGGATGATAGTTTAGGACACTGAAGTGCTGGACCATGTCCAGCAAAGGGTAACAAGGCTCATGAGAGGTTTAGAAAATAAGTCTAAGGGCTGAGGGAGCTGGGCTAGAGCAGTCTTGAGAAGAGGAGGCTTGGGAGGAACCTCTACAACTGCCTGAAAGGAGATTGCAGTGAGATGGGAGCTGGTCACTTCTGCTGTGCCTGCAGCGAGAGGAGCAGAGGAAATGGCCTTAAGGCAAGAGAGGGGAGATTCAGATTAGATATTATAAAAGAAATGTTCATTGTTAGGGTGGTCAGGCACTGGAATAGGCTGCCAGGGACATGGTGGAGTGACCATCCCTGGAGGTGTTTAAGAACAATCTGGATCTGGTTCTGGGTGATGTGGTTTAGTAGTTAGGGGCTTTAGTGGTGGTGCTGGGCTGATGGCTGGACTGGATGATCTCAAAGGTCTCTTCCAACCTCGATGATTCCATACCTCTAGTCTCCTAATGGTGACATCTTCAGCAGTTTAGTTTTTTTTATATTCCCTTATTTGTGACTAAAATAGTTCCTCCATTTGTTCTAGAGCTGCACCTCCTTTCCACAGCAGTGGCCCACCACCTCACTATCATCCCCTGATAAAAAATTGTACATATTTCCTCATTTTCAGCTCTTTCTAAATGATGCAGCTTGTGCTGCCTAATTTGATTTCAGTCCTTATCTGTGATTCTTACTCTCAACCAGCTTTTTTGTGTGATGTTTGTTATGATGTTTATATAAAATGTTGAGGTTGCACCAGCAGATTTTATAAAAAATTCCTAATTTACATTTTTTTTAAATATTAGTTCATTCTGTGATTAAGCAAACCTGTAGCTGAATTCAAAATATGCCTATTTCAGATTATATTTCCCAGCTTTTAAAACTGTCTCTTACTTTCCCTCAGCTCTTTCCTCTACAATCCCCAGTTACTATGACCACTAGTAATTTCTCATTAAAAGCATTTTACTGGCATCCATATAGATGAGAAATGTCCAGTGTTGTGCCAGTATGTGTCTGCATCTTGACTGAAAAACTGTGAAATTTCTCATTTTTTTTCTGAATAGAACTGTTTAGCCGTGTTCCTGAAAACATTTCTTATCAACACAACGGTCGAGTAGCTGAAAACACGACAGGACACAGCCTCTTTCCAGGAGAGCTCACACAAAGAGGGAGGATCAGGACTTGATGTACACACAGAAAAGGTTAATAACAAAGCCAAGAGTTGAACTCTCAAATCCCTGCTGAGTGGTCTTTCTTCTCAAGTTTGTTGTGCATCAGGGGAAATATTAGCCACACCTGTACAGAGTCACTGAGACATCTGGCCCAAACGAGGCATCTCTGATTCCAAGTTCTTTTACCACTCTACCCCTAAACTGACTTCTTCAATAGGACTTGGGGATTTTTGACATTTGATCCTCCCTTCTTCTTTCTCTTGGCATTGCTTCAGTCACAGTCCCTTGTAAATTAGTTCAGTGCTGGATTTACCAAGCTTTTAAGCTGTGCAGGGAAACATTCCCTACAGACTTCTTGTTT
>NW_005054321.1:4322948-4357653 GCF_000277835.1 Geospiza fortis
TCTCCCTGAAAACATTTTTTGTAAAGGGTCTTTGTTTTGTCTGCTAAATCCCATCATATAAATTCAACTCTACAATGCAACTAATTCAAAACCAACAGACATCTTGTGAAAGTGCACAGAAAGAAAAAAATCCAACACTGACTGCACTGAGCATTGCTGAGCCAAGAAGCATATGTTTCTTCTCCAATTAATTTTATGTCTAAACTTTTTTTCAAAGGGATTAGAGCAATAAAACATATGAACTTAAACTCATAAGCAGTCTCCTTTCCTGACTGTATTTTAAGAAAAAGTAGGATGTGTTTCTGTTGTTGTTAAAAACTTCTGATTAAAAAAATTAGAAAGGAAAATGTGCACTGAACATCTGGCTTTCAGTGAGGTCTTGCTGTCTCCTATTTTTTCCAGCTGTGTTGGCTCTCTACTTTGATGGGTCCTCACTCAAGCATCCCTGAAGATCATTTTCCTACTGATTGGATGTCCCTTGGCTGTCTTCCCATTTTGAGAAGAGAAAGTAGGAGCGGATACCACACATGAACTTGGCTTAAATGGGACTAAACTGTCCCCTCCACTTTCAGGCACATCTGGAATGAAGAACTTGAAAGTATAAATAAAACCCACAAAAAGCAAACAAGAAGTCCCACTCAGGCAGCTATGTCTGCTTATTCTGGAGAAGCAGAGCTGTCTGAGTACCCTCACCTATTCTTCTGAGCTCTGCACTCTCCTGACCAGGACCAGCTGGGAGGAAATGGAACCAGGTTAAAGATTCATCAATAAGCAGATTAAGAGGAATGTAGTCTGCTGAGCAAGGGGCTGGAAAGGAACATGGCTCCATTTGGTTTTTTTTAAACTGTTGAGTGCTATCTTACTTCTCAGGTTTATGCTTATATAAATGACATCATGCTGTCCTCAACATTTCTACTTAGTTCACAAAGTACTGCTTTTTACTCCCTCACCTATGGCTGACAGCAATTTCTGATGTCTTGGGGAAGTTTCTCTTGAAAGGATAGGACTGAATTAAAAAGTCTCAGTTACCCAAGGGTGGAAATAGCTGTTATGATAAGCATTCCCATAACTTTAGCTGGGATTTCCTAGGCAGAAATATGCATTCTACAGCACATGTGAACATGACACATCTGGGAAGGGCTGTATAAAAAAAGTATTGCTGACCTGGGGCTGTGTAGTCAGACTTCAATGGGGTCTTTTGGGTTTATGTTACATACTCAAGTTATCAGTCTTCTACATGTGCAGCGGGGCAGAAAAAAGGCACAGATCCTTTCATTACAAATACAATTTAACTTAAATTACAGGTGGAAAATAGCACATATTTTGAAAATGTAAACATATGACAATTGTATTTAGTCTCCTTTAATTTGGCTTCTGCAACAAAGATCAAAAAAATTCAGTTTCCTACATTATAATTTTGGTTTGACGTACACTGCGTCTTCTAAGAATAGCAGCTTGTCTTAATATGAACAGATGGATAATGCACAACCAGTTTGTAAGCTGTTTCAATGGTTATTCTTGTTAAAAATATTCCTGTACTTCAAAAACTGCATCTGCTGCATTAAATCTCATGGTAATTGTCTTTTGTTCCCACTAGCTGAGCTTATGCTGGAGACCAAGTGACAGAAAATGCTTTCTGACTTTTAGAGGATGACAGCAACATTCTTAGCCTGAGCAGTGCCCTGGAAGAGCAGGTGTAATACAATATACTCCTCCTGAATTTAGGTATTCTGGTAGGGATGGCCTTATGGTCTGCCATTGGCAAAATGGCTTGGATAACAGTGGCTGTCAAGGCAGAAGGGCTTGGAGATGCGACAGGTGAATGGGACACCCACAACTGTCAGAGCTGACGTGGTGGATTGACCCTGGCTGCATGCCCAGTGCCCACTGAAGCTCCTCTATCTCCCCTGTCCTCCACTGCACAGGGGACAGGAAATATAACAAAGGGCTCATGAGTTGACATAAGGGCAGGGACAGATCACTCAGCAATTACCATCATGGGCAAAACAGACTTGATTTGGGGAATTTAACTGAATTTTTGCCAAGGAAATCAGAGTAGGGTATTGAGAAAATAAAATCAAATCTTAAAAACCCTTTCTCCCCACCTCACTTCTTCCCAGGCTCCACTTTGCTCATGATTTTCTCTACCTTCTGTCCAGTGGTGCAGAGGGATGGGCAATGGGAACAATGGTCAATTTATCACATGTTGTCTCTGCAGCTCCTTCCTCCCCAGTGGAAGGACTTGTCATTTCTTTCCATGTTCCAGTTTGGAGTCTCCCCCATGGGAACAGCTCTCCACAAACTGCTCCAGCATGGGTACCCCCCCAGGGTCACAAGTCCTGCCAGCAAACTAACTCCAACATGACTCCTCTTTCCACAGCACCACAGCTCCTGCCAGGAGCCTGATCCAACACAGGTTTCCAGCGGATCAGAGTCTCCTTTGGGCATCCACCTGCACTGTGGGTTCTCCACGGACTGCAGGTGGATCTCTGCTCCCCTGTGGACCTTTATGGGCTGCAGGGACACAGCTGCCTCACCATGGGCTGCATCATGGGCTGCAGGGAATCTCTGCTCTGGCATCTGGAGCACCTCCTGCCCCTCCTCACTGACCTTGGTGTCTGCAGAATCGTTCCTCTCACATGTTCTCCATTCTTTGCCTGCAATTGTGAAAGGATTTTTTCCCCCCTTTGTAGATATTTTATCCCAGAGGTGCTACCACTGCTGCTGTTGGACTTGGCCTTGGCCCATGGCAGATCCATCTTGGAGCCTGCTGGCATGTGCTCCATGGGACACGTGTGAAGTTTC
Organism: Geospiza fortis; assembly: GCF_000277835.1. Lineage (NCBI taxonomy): Eukaryota > Metazoa > Chordata > Aves > Passeriformes > Thraupidae > Geospiza > Geospiza fortis. The sequence goes on from NW_005054321.1 coordinate 4,325,754, forward strand.
TAGCAGCTCCTCATGTAAGTCTCTCCTGTAGCCTCCTGTTACCAAAACCTTAACTTGCAAACCCAGTAGTGTTCAAGAGGAAGCTGATTGTCTGGTGTACAAAATATTAACGAGGAAAATATAAAAAGATTTCTTAGGTTTTGGGTTTTTTTTAAAAAAAGGAGAAGTCAGTACAAAAAGAAATAAGGATGATTTTTTTTGGTATGGAGAGTGTCCTCATAAAGGAAACAGCAGCAGCAGTTGGTTTGATGCTGCCATGGGGTACCAGTGTCACAGTGCTGCCCTGCCCAGACACAGCACCCTCCTGTGAGACACTGCCAGGGGTAGGTGCACCCAGCTGATGGGTGGCATGGGGCTGTGCATGGGGACCCACCTGCATGACCTCTGGGGCTCTCCTGCCAGGTTGTGGGCTCGGTGTGGGCGCACAGAGCAGGAGCACTCACTCCTCCTGCTGCCCCATGGCCAGAGGGGGTGTGTGCAGGGGTGGGGGTGTGTCTGTGCCATCGATTGCTGCTCGTGCTTAGCAGTGTGCAGGTTGTCAACAGCTGGGGTGAGCCGTGCAGGGCTGTGATTTCTCTCTTGAGTCTTAATCTATATTTATCTCAAATGATTGCTGCTTTCTGCCATTAATATATCAATAGTTTATTTTGATTTTGAGCTGGTTTTAAAACCCTTCCTCCAAGTAACATGCAACAGGACCAGAGGAAACTGCCTCAAGTTGCACCAGGGGAAGTTTAAGTTGGATATTAGGAAAAAATTCTTGGCTGAATGGGTGGTCAGGCATTAGAATAGGCTGCCCAGGAAAGTGATGGAGCCACCAGCCCTGAAAGCATTTAAAACATGTATAGATGTGGCACTTAGGGACATGGTTTAGTGGAGCAGTGCTAGGTTTATATTTGGACTTGGTGATCTTAGAAGCCTTTTCCAATATAAATGATTCTATGAATTAAAAATGAAAATTGATAAGAGCCAACCTACTTGAATGAGAGGTGGATATCACACAGGTGACAGACATCAGATGACTCTAAATAAATTTGGAGACTCTGAAGTGTTCAGCGAGGTAATGCAATGATAATAAACTTGTCATTCCCCTCTGATGTCTGCTATTTGAGTTGAATACATCATGTAGGAAGGAAAGCATTCACCCAGAACTGTTGCCTGATTTTTCTGAAATTTTATATTTAATAATTTGATGGAGTGGATGTGAAGGAAGAAACAGAATAAAGAAACAAATGTAAGGTAAGAGCCTGTATGAATAAAGTGCACACGTGGTGTGAGCAATACTTTGCTGTTTCTATCAACTCAACCCCACCCCCCTTTCCCTGCCAGACTGTGAATGAATCCTGAGACATGGCCAGAGGGATGTGGATTGTGTTTTTAAACCTCACAAGCGTTTCCTGGGGTGGGTGACAGGCTGGACTCCTGCAGCGGTAGCGGAAGCCAGGGCAGGTTCCTTGGCCAGCAGGGACTCTGGACATTTCTTGCTATTAACTATACGAAAGGGAAAGATTATAAAGGGCAAATTTGAACCAGAGGAAGTAAAGATATTTCAAAACCCATGCACAGCATGTCTAAAGCAGGCCAATGAATTTTGTTTTCTAGTAGATAGCCTTTGGAGGGTTGATAAACATTTGCAGCCTGCCTAGGGAAGGTCTATTGAGAGAGTCTGTGATGGTTTTTACATACATATATAGCTGAGATGAACTCTAACATGTAAATGTCAAATTAAAATAATGAATTTAAAAACCAAATCAGCTGAAAACAGAGTTCAACCCAGTTACGGACCAAGAACAAAGCAGAAGTATTTCAAACCTGATGAAATAAAAATGAGGGGTAAATGGTGTTTCTTTATTCCACACAAATCAGCTGTGTATTTTATTTTCATGTTGTGTGATACAAATTAGTGATGCTGAAACTTCACCATATTTGACATTTACTGTGTCATAATCGTCACAAAATTTGGGTGCAATGCCACATCCCATTATCTTGGCTTTGCACTGGATGATACTTTTTTGGTTTTGCAATTTTGGCTTTAGATGAACTGGAAAAATTGTATAGAGATATCCTTGAAAATGTGATCAAGGAAAACTGATTTCTTGCTTCTTCCATGAAGAAACTGAGTTAAGTCAACATTTCTTCTTCCAAGAGAGCAAATTTCTTGTAAATTATCTTAACATTATTCTAATGTTACCTATTTGTCTTCAAAAGCTGCCAATCTGTTACAGATGCCTGTTAAAAAGTCACTTCTAAAATTCACAATTTAAGCTATAGAAAGCAACTCAGTAACTCAACAAGTTTGGCTGTACCATTGCCTCCTTTCCATCCTCCCCAAAGATCCAAAGGAAGTAGTTATGAATTTTGCCAGAAACTTGCATAGATGTTTTTCTACCTCACTTGGCTTCATGAGTTTATGGTAGCTCTGGAGGAGGATGTGCCCTCTCAAAGTACCAGCTGCACATCAAAAGATTTGGAAAACAGCCTGGGAAAGTGAAAAACTTGGACATATGGATATCTGACATTACTTGGGTGCAAATGTTGAACAATGTCACAGGCTCCTTTTGAGGATATGGGCAAGAGTCTCCTCTTTGCAGTTAAAAGGTGATGAATTGAAAGAACAAGTTGGCAGATCCCTGCTTTGTAGGCACTGCATGGTTTATGCAGCACCTCATCCTGCTGTTACTGGTTTTGGCTTCCTGTCTGCAGGTAACTGTGCATCAAACTGTGTCCTGTTCTCTGTAACAGATGGCCAGGTCCCACAGAGGGATTTGGGCTTGTAACCAATAATGACATTTCAGAGCAGCAGCAGCAGCAGTGTGTGTGTGGTGTATTGTTAGATGCGGCGTAAGATGCAGGAGTTGTTTATTATAAATTGAGGTCCCTGGTGCCTTTTTTCAGTGGTTGTCCAGGAGGGAAAGTTAAAGATCTCACGTGTTCCCTGTCCACCCTGTGTCTCCACAGCGTAAGAAAAGATTGATCTAGGCAGTGCTTCTTTTCTCGAGAGAGGAGCCCTGCTGGCCAGTGTTATCCATTGTTCTATGAAATGACCAGTTTGGTTGAGGTTTTGTTTGCAAAGTACACAGAGCAAGCTAGTTAGCAAATACAACTTTTTATATTTCCCTCTTAAAAATCCAAGTGAAAATTACCTGAATTAGCTTTGTGTGATGTGAGTTTAATTACATTGTTTCTTCATTTGGCTTCCAGAGTTTTGGGTGAGACTTGGGTGAGATATTATGCCTTGGGGAGTCAAATCTGGCCAAAGGGTGAGTGGCAGAAGTTCATGTATCATGCTTTAGTTCACCAGCCAGTGCCCTGGGGTCAGTGAGAAGGCTTTGGATAATGCTCTGAGGCTGTGTATGAATGGACTGGATGTGACCTCAAATGTTTCTGTGCTACCAGCTGGTTAGTGAGCTGTACACACAATATTACAGTTTGGATGTTTCCTTGCACAGGGTGCTCCACCCCCTCTCTAGCTCTGCCAGGACAAAAACTCAGTGAGAACATGGGAAAGCATTGCGTACAATGAAGGGAAGGAAAAGAGGAGCCAGTGAAAAGGAAAGTCACTAATTGATATTTTGGCATGTAACGATGATTTTCATAGATTTCACATCTGTACAAAACAATAACTTCATTAATCCCTCTGAACTGTGTCCTGTATTGTTCTCATCTGTAACTAAAACCTTTGCCTTTAGGAATTAGGCCAAAAGATCACAAGATTATTGTTCCATTATGGACTACAGATTGTATGTGTAGATTTATATGTTAAAATTGCCAAATTAATTGATGTGTTATTATTTTTTAAATCTCAAATTGGGTCTTTAGTCTGTGGCTTGGGATAACATCATGAGGTCTCTAAACACAAAAGGGAGTGCTTTGGAATGCAAAGTGCCTGAATACTGACGTCAGACCATCATGTTTCAGGTTGCAAATCAATATATCTTTTTGAAGTGATCTGCATTTGAAAAAGATGTGTTTCAAACTTTAATTTGCTTTAAATTAGTAACTGTAACTGAAAGAAAATGGCAATTTCATGACCAAATTTTCACCAAGTCCATAATGTTGGAACTGAAATGGTAAATTTCAGCAAAGATAAACTTTTTAATGTCTATGTAATGTTAGAGAGATTCATGTACTGAAAGCAAACAATGGCATTGTTATTTCTTATCGTGTCTTTTTAGGATACCTGGGAGAAAGACCTCAATCATTTTGTTCTTCTCCTTGTAAATATAGTGGCTGCTTAGATAACAGTCCTAGTTCTGACATTCCTTAGCAACATAATGGGAAAACACAAACACGCTGCTTCATCAGTTGTCCCACCTCAACTGCGTTCCAAGGGCATTCAGAGGACGTGTTCTCAGATAATCACAGGCATGCGAGAGGGGACATGCAAAACTCCACATCTGCCCATGAGGCACATACAGCTGGAATCTGCCCTACTGGCATCATGATTGCAAATTTTGACAAGAGTTTGGGCAGTGTGGGAGCTGCTCACCCAACAGATTGGGCTCATTGTGTGGCATGTGATAAGGAAGTGATATTTCCACTTCTTGCAAGAGGCAGTCCTGGTGGGGATGGAAAGTTGTTTTGTTGTAAATTGAAGGGGAATGACTGCCCTGTGAATGTAAGAAGATAAAATTGAGGGATTAGAGACATGGTACATATTACACTTGATTCATTTATGGAGCAGAAGTCAAGGAATGAAAAGTCTGCTGGGGTTAGATGGAAATCTTTACATTTTCTAATGACAGCCTACTTTCCTCTAATTCTTTAAAGGGAAAAGGCAATATGTAACAGTTTTTTTCTTCTAGAAAAGTAGAAATTATATAATTCACACCAAGTATGCATGCTCATAATTCTTTTTAGAATAAAAGTCTTAAATAGAAACACCAATATGTTTAAAATGCAGTAATTTGGACATAACTTTCATTGCCAAAACAGGGTAGACACTTGGCATGGATTGAGATCTATATTGTTTCAGCTATATTGATAGCACTAATTACTCCTGTGGTATATTGACAAAATCCCTAATCTTTAATATACTTTTCCAAATCCTCCTTGTTCTTTTCAGCTTCTGATATGTAATGAGTCTATGGCTACAATAAAAAAACACTAAAATGCATTTCTTTGTTTCATTCTTCTTTATTTGACATGTTGCAATAGGGTATTATTTTGACTTTTAATAAGTCAGCTTTTGTTATTTTTAAAAATATTTTCCTCTTATTTAGTGTCAGCATTGATTAGACTTTGCTGTGTTCAAAAATACTTTCTCTTATCACCTCCTTCAGGTCTAAATGATGAATATGCAAAATCATGATCTTAAGTAGTGTCTAATGCATTAAGCTGGGAACCGAGGCAACATATCTCTCTTTCTTATTGACTAATTCATGACTTTGGACTAGGATTATTTTTCATTAAGGCTGAAAGGCATAATTAGTGTTTGCAAAGTAACTCATGATACTTTGATGAAAAGTACTGCATAAAATAACTGTGAAGTGTTTTAAACTGAAGGAACATGAGCTGGCAAGTTCAGTGGGGCAGGAAAAACCATGCAGCACCAAAATGCATCAGTAAAGTTATGTCAGTCTGCTGTGCTTTTTAGCTCATTTTGGTTTATATCTGGATTTTGCAGTGGAAGGGGACATGTCCATGAAGTACAATTGTTGTCTTCACCCTCCCCAGAGGCGCAAGCTCTCCCCCTTAGGACTCCCCTGTGCTGTGGTCCCTTTCCTGGGGCAGGAGCAGCCTCCTCTGGGGTCTCTTCCTTGAAAGAACATGAATTAATTTTGCTTGTGTTCATGACAGTTTTTCAGTACCCAAGGGCCAACTTCTGTCCACTGATATGAGTGAAAAAAGGATAATGGAGAATGTAGTTGTGGAAAGTCCTTTTCCCTGCCAAGACCAATGGTCTTTGGTCTTTGGCCTCTCTGCTCCAGGAAAATTGTATCACTGCCACAGTTGCTGATTTTGCTCTTCAATCAGAACTGTAAACTGCAAAAGGTCTACTCCTAAATAAGTATATCAGCATTTATCTTATTTTGCAGTCTCAACCATATTCACATAGTTTTTAATTCTGTCTCAGTCCTTCATGCTGATCTTCATCAGCACATAAGTCTGGTGCCACTGTGAATTTCTGCACATGGATACTGGTAGGGAACAGGTAATTGTCATATTGCCACATTTTGAGTCATCCTCTGGATCACTTCCTGAAAAACCTTGAGCAAAGAACATGTCCAGGTTTAACAAAGATTACTGTCCTTTTTATTTTTGTTTGGTTTTTTTTGTGCACAAGAGATTAAGAACCCATTGTAGTATTTATAGGAAGAACTGTCTGCATTAAACCTTTGATAAGTTAAAGAGTGTCTAGTAATACTGGCTGGATTTCTCAGGAGGACACAGACTGTATTTTCTAGCAGCTATAATTGTCCAAAACTTTAATTTTACACTTCTGTTAATGCAAATCTTGACTTGAGATTCACAACTTTCAGCAGTAGAGAATTAATCTCACTTTATTTTGGTAACCCACAAAGCACCCTTCCACATATGGCTTGTCACTGGTGGAATCTGTTCTGTCCATATGGGGACAACACTCTCCTAGGGAACGCTTCTCCTGACCTACTGTAGTGTCTGCTTTAGAATTATGGACTCCAGTAAGAGTTTGGGTTGAAAAGAACCTTAAAGTTCATCTAGTCCAGCACTCTGCAAGAGAAGCCTTGCAAGGGCAGGGAAATCTTCAACAAGATTAGATTGTTCAGAACCCTGTCCCATGAATGTTTCGAGGGGTGGGACATCTACCACCTCTCTGGGAAACCTGTTGCAGTGTTTCACCATTCTCACAGTAAAAAATTCTTCCTTATATCTAGCCTTAATTGACTATCTTTAAAACCACTATCCCTTCCTTAGGCTTGGATATTATTGGTGTTAAATAAAATCAATCTGGCAGAGTAATGCAAATGTAAACCATCAATTTTTGGTCAGACAAATCCCACTGTTAATGTTTAACAATTGTTCTTTTACTTGATGGCAATTGTTCATTTTGCAGGGAAAGCTGCATAACATGGAAATATACTCATCTATCCAGCATCTATAAATGCACACTTTATGGGCATTTCCTGGACACACAAAAGATTGTAAATGTCAAAGAGAACATGAATATGTTGGAGGACTAATAAGAAAATTAATTGCTGTATACAAATAATCAGATAAAGGACATGATATTCATCTAACCCGAGATCTGCAGAGGTTGTTTTAGCTGCTTATGTTGCTTGGTAGTGTTTCATTGTTTCCCACAGCATTTTCCTGGAGAAACTGGCTGCTCACAGCTTTGATAGGTGCGCTGCTTTCTGGGTAAAAACCTGTCTGGATGGCCCAGCCCAGAGAATGGTGGTGAGTGGAGTTAAATCCAGTTGGCAACTGGTCACAAGTGGTGTCTCCCAGGTCTCAATATTGAGGACAGTCTTAAATAATATCTTTATCAACAATCTGCATGAGGAGATGAAGGGCACCCTCAGTGAGTTTGCAGCCAGCACCAAGCTAAGCAGCTGGAGGGTAGAAAGGCTCCATGGAGGAATCTGGACAGCCTGGATTAATGGGCTGAGGTCAATTTTATGGGGCTAATTCCAGTCCTGCAATTGGGTCACAATAACCTCATAGAGTCATAGAATGGTTTGGTTTGAAAGGGACCTTAAAGATTTTCAACACCCCTGCCATGGGCAGGAGCCCCTTCCACTCTATCAGGGTATTCAGAGCCCCATCCAACCTGGCCTTGAACACTTCCAGGGATGGGGCATTCACAACCTCCCTGGGGAACTTGGTCCAGGGCTTCATCACCCTTGGAGTAAAGAATTTCTTTCTAACACTTAATCTAAACCTGCTGTCTTTCAGTTTAAAACCATTGCCCTTTGTCCTGTCACTATTTGCCTATATAACATGCAAGTGTGTACTCAGCTATGCAGAATCTACAAGTCCACAGTTTCCCAGTGCCAGGAAAGCTTCCTGGCAGAAAAGGACCTGAGAACAAGCTGTTTGTGTCCCCAGGTGGCCAAGAAGGCCAATGGCATCCTGGCCTGTACCAGGAATAGTGTGGCCAGCAGGATCAGGGCAGGGATCACCCTCTGTATTCAGCTCTAGTGAGACCACACCTCAAATCTTGTGTTCAGCTCTGGGCCCCTTACCAAAAGAAAGGTGCTTTGGAAAAGTGAATCCAGAGAAAGGCAGTGGGGCTGGTGATAAATCTGGAGCACAAGTCAGATGAGGAGCAGCTGAGGGAACTGGGGTGTTTAGCCTGGAGAAAAGGAGGCTCAGAGGGACCCTCTTGCTCTCTGTAACTCCCCAAGAGGAGGCTGAGGCCAAGATGGGGTTGGTCTCTCCTCCCAGGTCACAACTGCTGGGACAAGAGGAAATGGCCTCCAGTTGTGCCAGGATGGTTTAGTTTCAGTATTAGTGAAAATTACTTCACTGTTAGGGTGGACAGGCACTGGAACAGGCCACCCTAGGAAGTCGAAGAGTCGCCATTCCTTCAAATGTTCACAAGACACGTAGATGTGGCACTTAGGGACGAGGTTCAGTGCTGGATTTGGCAGTGATGGGCTCAGGATCAGACTGGATGGCCTTACAGGTGTTTTCCAATATAAATAATTCTATGCACCCAGTGATCTAGCCACAGTGACTGAGTTCCCCATTCTTAGTGTAAAACTGTAAAACCCCTTCCTTTAAGAAGTGATGCAAAGTTATTTTTTGCAGGGCTACTCCTTGCTTTAGTTTTAATACAGATACTTTTTTTTCAGTACAAAGGTGAGTAGAGCTTGTACCTACTTGTAAGGCAAGAATAAGAAAAGCTGAATATAAGAAAGCTCATAGCCTGAGCTATCATGTGGTTGTTTAACCCACTATATGACTATGAGCTCATTTACAAATCAGATATTTATTTCACACTTGTCTCAAATTTAACTGTTGTAGACAGGGACAGTGTCTATTTGATACATTTTTAGTTGGTTTTGGTCTTCTTTTCTCTGAAAAAATACCTCCAAACTCCTGCAGTTGAACATAACCTGTGTAGATATGATTTCAACTTCATGCATGCCAATTTGAAAACGGCAAACAGACTACTTGGAATGTAAAAAATAGTTTTGTTCCTTATAAGCAAGAAACTGATTTTTCTGTGTTTTAGAGAGATTACTTTCTATTGACTTCAAACATGTTCATTTAGTAGGGCCTCTGAAGGGGAAAAATAGCTGATGCTGATGAATTATCTGCAATGTGTTAAGTAATAAATGTGAAAACCCCAGATTCTAGAAGATGTGCCAAGAAAACCAACCACAGAGAGTAGTTACATTTACAGGTCTAGCTATCAGTCCACATTTTTGAGGCCTCTATGCTTGTCGTTCTCACCTCAGATGGGTCTTTATCTGCCTTTTTATGTTCTTCTAATAGCCTTTATTCATTATTGCATGGCCCATGAAGTCAGCTTTGGAACAGCCTTTATGCTTTCTTTAGAAAATTCAGTACCATTTTCTGAAGACATTTCAGATAAAGTGTTAGCAAATGCCATCACTTCCATTTTCTGGACAAGGTGCCTGGTTTGCCTCAAGGATACTGCCCCACTTTGGTCAAAAAGAGCCGCGATGTTTCAGCATGGCTGCAGTCTTCATTATCTAGCGGTCACAAATCAGAAGCTGGAAGATATTTTCCAGGCTTGTGGTTTACCTGAAAACCTGTTTCTGTAACCTGACCAAAGTTGCAGGATCTCCATAAATCCACTCATGATAGTCAGGAGCTAGAGACTTATGTGCAGGTACTGAATTACTGTCTACATGGGGAAACTGGCAAATGCAGGGTGCAATGAGCATCATCATGTGTATAATAAATAAATCAAAGCACTCCTTGTGTTCCCCACGTCTTCTCCTAGGCAAATAACCTCTTCTCCCAGGCAACTAGCAACAGGTCAAGAGGAAATGGCCTCAAAGCTGTGACAGGGGATGTTCAGGTTGGACATCAGGAAGAATTTCTTCACTGAAATGGTTGTGAAGCATTCAAACAGCTGCCCAGGGAGGCGGTGAAGCCACCATCCCTGGAAGTGTTCTAGAAATGACTGGGCATGGCGCTTAGGTTTAGTTGGCATGGTGGTGTTCAAAGGTTGGACTTGGTGATCCTGAAGGTCTTTTTTAAAGATAATGATTCTATGATTCTACAAGTAATACATTCCAATAAAAGTTATGTGCTGTGATTTGTAGCTCCCTTGCCAAAGATTGGATTTTTGCTTTTTCCCACAACAGTGGAAAATTACAGAACAGGTATTTCATCACACACGTGATGCTTTTCTACCTTTATTATCTGATTTTATCCTTCACTTTTCACAAATAGGAAAGATGAATTAGCAGCATAGCAGTTGCAGACTGCCCCAAGAGAAATGTCTCCAAATAAATTATTGCTTCAGAAACTACAGGAAAAGCCCTTCTTTCCAGTCACTGATGTGTATCTGTAATTATGGAACGTTGCTTTGGCTTATTTAATGACTCCACATATTCATAAGATCTCTGCAACAACTTCCATCTAAATTTCAACAATGTCTAAGCATTTTAGGTGTTACCTGCAGATATTTTAACAAATCCTTCAATAATTGCTCAAACCAGTGACTATACACTGTACACACATTCCTGTGTTTAACTCCATGTTTACTCTAAGCAATCATCAAAACAGTTCTTGAAACTCTTCAATATCATCTTCAGTTCGTCATCTGTCATTCCTAATCTATGCTTTAAAAACTGATTATAATAAATTTCTGGTATTTTTAGTAATTTCTGTTTAATAATTCAATTTTTAAAATAATTATTTTGACCCTTAGTTTCACAAATAGCAGGGGGAAAACAGAATTTATTTTTCATTCTGGATTTGGAAATGATTGTGAAAATAGACCTTAAGCAAAAACATTTCAAAGCCTAACAGATATGAAATGAATAAAGCAATATTAACCAAATTAAGTTACTGTAAACAAAAGACTGTTCTAAATTTTTTATTTCCCAACAAAATAAATGTTACCTCTAATTTGAGATTTGTGACTATAATTGCTGTTGTGAAAAATATGTGCTAAGATTCAGAAACTGAGATGATAACCTTCATTTTCAGCAAATAAGGTTAAAAAAATTAATGCTTTCCTTTTCTCAAAATTTATCCTCCCAAATCTGTATGCTGCAATTCATGTTGGACTTATCTCCATGCCCTTTCAGAGTAAGATCTGGGGAAGACTTTAAATACCATGAAGGACATTCACATGCAGCAGATTAATTTCCTTTTGTATCTTTGTTCCACTGATCAGAGAAACCAATTTGAAAGGGAAAAAGGAGGCAGATACATAACATATGTGGTTTGTGTCAACATAAAATATTCAACAAGGACAGAAAGGTCTGAGCTCAAATGTTCAAGTGTGACTCCAGAACGGCTGCATGGTTTGGACAGTGTTCAGATCCCATACAGTCTTTCCTGTAAGGAAATGGAAATTTCATGTGAGCTTAATGTTTTGATGGCTGTATTTTCTCTCTGTTGGAATGAAAGTCCATGGCTTCTACATAACAGGGTAGTTAAAAGAGATCTCAGATGTGTCATGGATTGAAGAGATCGCAGTACACTGGCTGTGGGTGGGTGTAGGGGTTTTCTCAAATGCTTCCCTGACTTCAGCATGGTTTTGGGGGAAAGCTGAGCTTGTGTCCTGGGGCAATAACAGACTTTTTTGCTGCTTTGGCTTGCCAGCTGGTTAAGATGAGACCTGCCTTTCCATATTGAATGTTACACATTTGTTGGGTTCACTGACAAGTAAAGAGCATTGTGCAATGCTCTCAGTATTCAGCTGCCTCAGCATGTTTGGAAAGGTTTCTTACAGATACTCTTAGCTGTTCAATACCAATACTTGTGTAAAACAAGCAAGACTTAACATGTTCTGCTTTATTATGATTATTATGATGTCAATTGCCTACTTTCTGTGGAAAGCAGCTATTTTTTCTGCAATTCTCGGAACCATGATGGTTTTAAGGCGCCTTTTGGTTTTTTTGTGTTTATGTGGCTCAAAAATAAGACTTTTACTGCTTCTATGACTGAGGGCCCAGGAAAGGACAAAACCCTGAACTGATCTGCTGAAAGAAGAGTAAAAAGTTTTATGTCTAATGTAGTTCACTAGCTGAACCTGTGGAAAAAGGACTGAATAATGGGAGGGATGATCAAAGCTGAAAAAAACTGGAGCAGAGAAGTTGCATCTTGCTTGAAAAAGAAAATACTTAGTGGTGACTATTATCAGAGTGCTCAAAATCTTCAAAAAGCAGTGAAAATTGTTTCACTGAACTGCAGGACAGTTCCTACAGTGCAGCTGGGTGGAGGCTCTTCTTTTCTGAGTGCTATCAAATATGGGAATGTCTTGGGCCTTGTAAAGGCTCCCTCAGTTACAGCTACAACCAGAAGGAGCAATAGCCAGCGCCTACAGAGCAGCTTATTAGTGCTAAAAGTTAGGTAGTGTCCATTTCTCCAAGTCCAGCAGCAATTTTGGACAAATTCATGCAGAAGTTTTACTGTGAATATTGAAATTAAGACTTACCTTTGCTTTGGCCCTGGTTCAAAATCCATCTCCAAACCTTTTTTGGCTGTATCTACATGGCACAATGCAAACTGTAATGCTGAAACCCCTGAACTCAAGTTGATCTAACTTGGCCGTGCCTGCTAGAGGAAACTGTGGTTCTTAAGCAGATAGAGCTGTTAAAACCAAGGTTTTAATACTTGTATTTGGTGTCTCTGAAGGTCCCCTGTGCTGCACTTTCTCTACACACTTTGGTTTGTCAAGATTTCCTCTTCAGTGACCTGAGGAGCTCCCCATTTTGTCATCTCCAACACCTCCACTTCTTTACAGTGGTGTTCCAAGATCTCCTTAGCACCTAAAATGGGTAGGAATAAATCCTAGTGGCTAAGGGGGATGAAAACACACTTTAATTACTCCAAATAATGGAGTTTTAATAGGCAGCTTGGAAGGAGAAGGGAAAAGGTCAACTGAGAGACATTGTCTCTGGTAAGAAATTATTATCTAGTTATTTTAAGGTGATGGAGAGAGTCCACATTATATTAAAACAGATAAATATCACTTCCATCTGCTCTGACAAAATATGTAATTTTCTTTCCCCATGTTATCAGCCACAGGTTGCAACACCACTGCTTGGAAACTGGAATAGCATATGTATAAAAGGAAAAGTTTTTCTCAAAAAATTTTCAGGGTGTGACCCTTAAAATGTCTGGGCAAACCTCTCTGTGGATAATTATTTCTGTAAAACCCCACTGGGTTTTCCACTCATGCAGAAAGCTGATGAGGGTTTACACCATGGTATAATCTTGAAACAAAATTAGAATTTTAACACAGACAAGTGCAACAGAAGCAGAACAACACAGAAGATTTCCCTCTTGAAAACTCTTACCAGGTGAGACTTCTTTCGCCAAAATATCTTCAAAGACTCTATCCAGGTAAATGTCACAGTTCAACTAAAAGTGAAAAACCATCACATAATTGTTCTGCTGCAGTGCAGTTTATTGCCTTTTTGAGAGCAGGGACAAGGGGAACTCCCTTGACTCTTTTTCCTCTGAACATAAAATCAGATATTAGCAAGTGCAGACTATAAGTGTATTTCTGTTTTCACACCACAAAGATTTGAGGGTGATTCATAGCTAATATTAGACGACTGTATTTCCTAGTGGTTAAATTGACAGTAACCAGGCTTACTGTATGTTAGAGTGGCTGTTACTGTGGCAGACAGGATTTTTATTAAAAGATTTCTAAAACATATACTAATTTTGCGAAGTACTATAGAAGTACCAATGAAAAAAACAATAATTTCCTTAGCTTTTCATTGAAATTATCATTAAAATGCAGAGGATGAATAACCCCCTGCCTTCAGGCTAAAGAGTCTGGATTTTTTGTCTGCCTGCATTTTCTTTACATTTGAAAGTAATTCATCTTCTTGAATTTCTCTTTGATTTGATTAGTTACAGGGTTGAGAGTTGTGGTTTTCTGTTTTGTTTTTTTTTTTTTTTTTTTTTTTTTTTTTTTTTTTTTTGCTGTTGATTGTGTTTTAGTAAACTGCTGCACAATTTTTCAAAGTGTGCTTGAGAGAGTTTTGGGACCAAATTCAGATTCTGTGCAATTAATGCTTTGCTCTGGGTCTGGCCCTTGGCTGGGCAGCAGCACCACAAATCTGTGTCAGACAGTGAAATTTGTTCATGTACCTATTTGGAGATGTTTTTTCTCAAACTGTCTGGGGCACTCAAATGCAGAGACCAATGTGCCAAGTGCATCAGCATCATTGACTTACACTTCAATTTTGATATTGAAAATTTCCTATGAATTATTCTTAATATTTAAGATGTCAGTAATTTCTATAGTACTGAAATTCTTATCAATGTTATATTCTTTATATTTAGGATCTCAGAATTCATTGTAAGCGTTCTTCTGACTGGAGGCAGAAGAAGCTATTCTGGAGGCAGCAGGGTCTGTGTTGGTGAATGTTGTCTGGAACAGCAATTCCTGAGAACATGCCTGGTTCCTGCCCATCTTGTTCAGGCATGAGCCTCTTAAGGTATAAATGCTGATAGAAATCTTACTTGTTTGGGCTGGAAATACCATCATCTGGGATCATAAATGTAATGAATAATTTTACAATTTGAAAGCATCGTGTTGAATCAGTAACTCTGTGTAACAGAGAGTTAGGAGATGTTAATAGAGCATGGTTTTGGCTCACCTCATAAAGATAATTTCCAGAGAAAGGGTCAAGAATTAAAACATATGGTTCCTGGTCCATGTCACACACACTGTATTCTTGGAAATATTCAGGTGATTGCCCTAAAATGATATACATTTTTAAAGGGGGCTTCAGCTTGGTGAATCTTTCAGAAAGTAGCTGTTTGTTCTGCAGTTTCCCCCACAGGGAATGAAGATTGACTTTTCCACCTCTCTGGATGTACAACTACTTTAGGAGGTGCTCACATACCATTGTGGTAGAAACTGTGGGATTATAAAAGCTGTAATTTCAGAAGTCATCCTGGTTTATCAGTTGCATACGTGCACAGATTCACCTGGATTGTTTTGGCTTCTGATGCTCCTGCAAACACTGTCATGGGAAAGCCTGAATTTCTTTTGATACTCTGTCTTAAGTTATGGAGAAAAACTTTAAAATATAAATTGCTTCCTATAGTTTATGCTACTCATTTCATCTTATATTCTGCTTAAAAGAATCCAGAAAAAAACTTGGTCAAGCATCAAGGACAAACCCTTGTCTATCAGGAGGACTTTACAGCCCCTGCAGCACACTCTGTCATTCTGTGGATAATATAAATGATCAGGCATTAGAATAGGTTGCCCAGGGAGGTGGTTGAGGTGCCATCCCTAGAGGTGTTTAAAAGGTGTCTGGATCTGGTGCTGGGTGATGGTTTAGTGGTTACAGAGGACAGAGGTAGTGCTGAGTGAATGGTTGGGTTGGATGGTCTTGTAGGTCTCTTCCCACTTTGACAAATCTAAGATTCCATGATAATTAACTTATTTTTTGCAGGGCAATTGAACATGAATCTTAATTAATGTGAAAAGTTTCATCTGCAACCTTCATTTTCTATTTCCTTTGGGATTTTTTTTTTTTTAATAACAAACTGTGGCCTGTAAGGAAATTAAATGTCTATTTAAGCTGATGAAGAATTCAGATTCTAATCTGGCAAAGACAAAAAAAATTGCTGTATTGAACGTAGAAGAAAAACCAGGGGAAAAAACCTTTTTAATGTCTTCCAAAGGTTAGTTTTACTATTACAGGACTATGTAGAAGTTGATAAGAAGCATGAGCTGCCTGGGGCTGGTGGCCTGGCTCCTGCCTCCTGTGTTCAGGTAAGATCTGGTCTTCTGACACCCGGCAGAGGCAGCATTTTCCTGTTTTGGCAGGAAACACATCAGCAGTGCTTGGATTATTAACATGTGCTACAATCACAGAAATTAAATCAGCTTGAAACAGAGATAAGCCAGACACTGACACTGCCAGAACCCAACTCTGTGTTGAAGAGCTTTTATTTCTTTTGTAACCTCACAGTTTATCCACAGCAACTCCTGGATTCCCATGAACAACACTCCTGGCATCTTTGTATGGTCCATTGCCATTAACAGAGCTCAGAGTGTAGTTGGAAAAAATACAGACCACTAATGAAATTATTTGATTTTATTTGAGTAAATACTATTATTTGTTATTCCAATTATATTGTCCAAATACTGTGAAAAAATGTAGTCAATTTTTTACAAGGTTATAATTTTGGATTTCCCTAGAAATTATTCAAAATTTGTTGCAATTTTCTTGTTTACTCATTATTTCTTCTGAATATATGGGAAACAAATATTTTACTAAAAAGAGTTAAGCCATGAAATAGAAAATGGCTTTATTTCATGAAACATTTTCATAGCTTACCTTAGATATAATCTTTTTATTCTGATTTAGAAAACATATTTTATTGAATAAGGCCATTGTCTCATCCTGTGACACTTACCAAGTAATCATTAGTGGTAATTGTGAATGAAAAAACATTATCTCGTGGTAAAGCTGCTCTCTCAGCAATCATTTAGTTTGGGAGGAAAGTCTTTGCCAGTCTTGGAGCTTAAACAACTCCACCTGAAGCTACTGGAAATATTTTCAATGAATTACAAGATGGTTTCACTGAGCCACTCAATTTAAGCCCTAAAGCAGAAGGTTTGTTAAGCCTTGTTATGATCATTATGGTTATCCAAACTGCCGGTACTGGACCCAATACATAAATGTTTTATCTTTGCTGGATCTTAACAAATAATCTCTCACACAAAAAACATGTCAGAACATTTGTAGATTTTCATCAGCCTGGGGGAAAAAAAGTGTAACCTTCTCAAGGAGGTTCATGTGTGGATATTCTCTTGGTTCTTCTAAAGCAAGCATAAAACCTTAACAAATGAACACATGCCAAGTACTTGCCATGCTCCCAGGGCTTGTAACCTAATTACTTTCTGAAAAGGGCTATCTAAAATAATAAAATTCATCAAGAGGACCCTTATGATATTTTCAAGTGCCTGAGTAAAGAGAACCACTTTTTAAATATTAACTGTTACGTGAAAGTTCAGCCAATCCAGCTGGAAATTTGCTTACTGGTTTTATGCATATGCAAAACTGAATCCTCCTCTGACTCTGTGATAACAGAAATTGTGTCAACACTTCTCTGATAACAGGCTGGGCATGGAAACTGCATTTGGAATGGGAAATTGCACAACATGACTGTTTAGTCAAAGCAAGTAAATGTGTCCAAGAGTAATTCAATTCCTAATGAAACTCTTTTCAGGTACAAAGGCCTGGCTTGGCTGCCCCTCTGGCTGCAGCTCCCAGTGCACAGAGGTGTCTACAATTCAATTGCTGGCACAGGACTTACCAACAATGGTTGGAGACTTTTGTATTTGGAAGATGAATAGTATCTCAAAAGCTGAGTCTCAGCCTTGACCAGCACCAGCACTTACAGACAGTGCTTATGATCAGGACACATGTAAAGGGTTGAAATGCTTTGCCTGCTCACTGCACTACATTGCAAGTGAGAGAATTCCCACTTTTCCTGGCCAAATGCAGAATACTGCCTTGATTGCAGAAATTCCTATTTACTGCTTTTTTCTGTCTCTCTGTAGTGTTCACTTGGAGAGGGACTAAACCAGTATGATGGTTGGTTTGGAGGAATCTGGTTTTTAGATGCTTTCCCTCTGCCTCCCCCAGCCTGGGGACAGCGCTCAGAGAGGACTCAGAGAATGAGGAGGAGCAGAGCAGCCCAGAGCTGATGCTCTCAGGTCAGCCAAAGGCAGCATCTAACACAGAACCAACTGAGAAGGGCATTTTTGAACAATTTGGCCTTTTACATCTAAAAAGTCTACCTGGCTTCTGCTTTCGACACCCTAATCCCACTTCAGACCTTCTCCTAAATTTCTTTTATGTTTGGTAGTAAAATGCAATGTCTAAGTGAAACCCACGCTGCGGGCTCAGGTAACAATTTCTTTAAATGTTTGGTTACATTGTGTCAGCCCATAAAGAAATCTGATTTGTACTCTGGAATTTTTCAGTCTACCATAAGCATTAGAAGTAAAAGGCAGCCCAAACCTCAGAATGTAACCTAGAACCTTTTGGAAAAGGAAATTTGGATATATTCCACTGGAATTAGGACAAAAGATATTGAGATCAGCTAGACTGCAAAATCAGCCAAAGTTACGGTGTGTTGAAAACAGTTGTCTGGGTTCAGATGGGTTTTTTATCATGAATTATTCATGGAACTGGACTATTAAGAAGATTCTGATTCTTTTCTTGTACAACATGCAACTTTAGGGATGAAGTTACAGAGACTTTCAGTGCTTACAATTTCTTAGTGTCACTCAGACAAGTTTTTTCCTTTTCTTTTAAAGCTTAACTTCATTATGTTTTTGAGAATCTGGTGGCTTTTAATGCTGTTTAAGTGGAAGCTGATGCATTTGTTAATGGTCTTTTACAGCAAGGTAAAATACATGGGTCATGAAGCAAAAAAAAAGGGTAAGTTCTGATTTCAGTTGTATCCTAAAGATGTATGAACTCTCTGGGCTGGGCCAAAATCAAACTGGAACTCTGGGGTGGGATCTGGCCTTAATCTATGAGTTTGGCATCTGTCCAAAGTTTGGCATTTGTCCTCCCTCTGGGGACTGGCAGGCCATTCCTCCTCTGCTGGCTATGAAGGGCACACAGGCACTAACTTCAGACTTATCTTTCAAATATCTGAGAGACGCAGATTTCTCATTAATTGACAGCAATAGACCTTGAAATCTTTCAGGCAGTTTCTTTATGACTTCCCAATTTTGTTTTGTTCTGAAAGCAAAGGAAAGTATATATAAATATCCATGGAAGAAAACATATTCTGTCTAAAGGCACATTTCCTGTAACAGGCAATTCCAACACTACAAGAGAGCATTTGCAGGTTAATGTGTCAGTGGTAAAAACCTTAACTGGGGATTTGTATTCCTGGCCTCATAGGTAGGAGTCTTCATGTGACTGGTAACCAGGCATTGAAAACTTCATTCTGAAGGAGGGGAAGAAGAACAAAATTGTGGTTTTGTTTTGGTTTAGGTTTTTGTTTGGTTGTTTGAGTGATTGATTTTTATGGGCTCTTTAAAAAAAATAACAAAAGGAAGAACTGAACATGCATTAACTGAACATGCATTAAATTCCTTATGTTGACTCTGAGTGCTTACAGAATTTTGTCCCATATTTGAGAGAGACCTGTACTGAAGGTGGTGCCTGATCCTCATGCATGTAGGTTCTATTTCCAGTCTTTTTCTAAGTGAATAGCCTGCTTTGTGAAAAGCAGTTCATTGGTGGTTAACTTTCTTATTTTCTTTGAAAAAGAGCAGATCTGCCAAATTAAACTGAGACCTGCTGAGATAATCACGTTGAACTGCAAGGGGACTGTACCCTTAAAACCCCTCCTGCAGCTAAAGGAACTGCTCTTGAGTGAGGTGGTGGCTGGCAACCAAAGTGGGGGAGCCCTTAGGAGACCAGGAAGGCCATTAATGTTAGAGGCATTTTGTGATGCTTAGATGGCCTGTAACTCACTCCTGCAGCATGAAACACACGTGCAAAATGTTCCCTCATAACCTGCTGTGCTCTGGGCTGCTCACTCAAGCACAACATCACATCATGTTGTAGCTATCTGAAATCAATGAGCAGATCCAATCACTAATTTTGAGACTGCTCATGCACCCTGTTTTATCATCAAGCATTGGCTCTGCATTGCCTCCTGGGGAAAGTTTTCATTTCTTTCTGTTTTACACCTTCAGCTCTAATACCTTCATTTAGGATCATTTCACCAGAGGAAAATGTTTCTTTATAAGGTTTCTTTATAAGCTATGAGGAATTGGCTTTATTTGAAGCTGTGAGAGGAATATGGACAGTACGGGTTGTGGATGGTGTCTGCAATGATTCCCTTGTGGTGTTGAAGGGGTGATAAGAACAGATAAAAGCAGTCCAGAAACAATGAGCAATAAACAGGGAGGTGCCTTCAGAACTGGACAGTAAACAGCTGCTCATTTGATTCACTGCACTTACATTTTTGTGTCTTTTTCCTGTGCAGAGGAAAAACAAGTGAACAGTTTCAGTAGGTCTCCTGAAACTATCAAAAGGATCTGGAACAGACTTTTCTGCATGTTCCAGGTGAATTACCTTCTGCAGGGAATGATGTGGGGATCAAATGGCCTTCTCTTCTCCTCCTGTAGCTGTGAAGGGTCAAGGAACAATTGTAATAGCTGGAATTTGCTCCCTCAGTTGGCAGAAATGGGGCACAAGATGTGAAAACAGGAAACATCCAACCAAACTCAAAACTGATCAGAATGTGTGTGTGCGTGTTTGTGTTCAGTTCTTCAGATGTTACTCTGGGAAAATCATGCAAGACTCCTGCAAAACCAACAGGACTGACAGGTTAGGTCTGAGTTCTCTCCATTCCTGCCATTTCATGAATGCCCAGGGGAGGAGGTGATCTGTCCTGTCTCTGGCATAGCCGGGCACAGCCTGGCGGGAGCCTCCACCGATGGTGTGGAAGGACAGAAGGACAGACTGCACCCCTCACCTCCTCAGGGCTCCTCTCCCGAGCTGCCCCGGGCATCCCCAGGGCAGCTGCAGTGCAGAAGGCACCCAGCACTCCATTTGAATCTCCACAATGCGCAAATTCTCTTGAAGGTTTGTGCTTGGCAGGATGTCACTCAACTCCATGGGTTCAGCTGCTGTTTCTTTACAGCCCAAGCGAACACTGCCAGCTCTTGGAGCTTTGCTGTCTTTCTGTACCTTCCCTTTTTATCATACTGATCATTAGTTTGTACTTGTTGAGATTTTCAACTTTTGTCTCTAATTGCAGTGGTATAATGACATAATTGTTTGCTAGATCTCTTTTGTTTTAACTCTAATTTATATTCATTTAACCACAGCTTCTCTCAATTTCTTTTCAGCAAAATCCCTTTGTTTAGACTTGGGCCCAAACTATTTTTTTCTGGAAAAAAATAAATGAAAAGAAATGGAAAAGAAATGGTCCTAGCTGCCTCCTTTTGACAAAGGGTAATAGGAAAATATTTCTTACTTTACTGAAAGGTATCCAACTCTTTTTAAGAACTCCTTTTGATTTTGATGAACATTGAAGAGACAATTTTTATTCAACTTCATTCATATCCAGTCATTGCTCGTGTTTGTATGAGACACCCACTTGCTTGCAGAGCTCCAAAACTGGTCATTGTGAGGAAAAGCATTTTTGAAACATAAATTAACTTAATTCTTTTAGTTATAAGAGAATATTTAAAACATATTGGAGTTTCCAGGGTTTTTTTTACTCCTTTTCCTCTCCCAGTTTTTCCTTTTTGGAAGAAATAAAGATATTTTTAATTTTTTCAATTTTCTCAATTTTTCTATACTAGAAGAAAATCTAAGGAGGGTTAGGAATTTTTACTTCATACAGAAAGATTTTTCTTGACAAATCAAATTTTAATTTGACTTCAGCACCTGTAAAAACCTTGACCAAATTTGTCTGGATCAGATTTTAAAAATTCCCCCACGAACATATCTTTAATTCATCAATACTCAGGTTTCAAGAAACATAGCATCACTTTGCCTACCTTACTTCAAACCAGAAATTGTGTGCAGACACATGGAAAATATTATTTCCAAAATGACACAGAACTGGAAAAACTTATATTTCTTTACTCAGAAAATGTCTTTTTTTGTCTTTAGTGGACAACAAATTTTGTTCCCATTACCATTAGTTTATACCTGTGCGAGGAAGAAACATAAATGTTCCAAAACAAAGCATAATAAAAGGGAGGATTTGAACAATAGCTAAAAAGACAGCTGAAACCATATAAAACAAGTCCAGTTTTTATCTCCTGTAAATCTCTCTCATTCATGCCATACATTGTTGGCTGTGATCATCCCTTACCACCCTGTGTCCCTTTTGGATTGTGAGGTGTGTGGGACTGGAGCCTGTCTTTAAAATTCTGCAGACTGACATGGATATCAGTAATTCTGTACAAATATGGCCGTATGATCATGGCTGCCTCTGCATTCACAGTTGTGATGGGTGGTGGTCTCTGGCTTCTGTGAATACCTTGTGACTTTAGAAACAGCATCCAACAAACACCAACGGTCGAGGAAAACATTTCTCATTCACCTTGCCAGCTGGAGAAATCCAGTTCCGCCCAGCAGAGAAGTTTGTAGACCCAGAGCAGCTGTGGAAAATATTATACAATAAGAAAGTATCCTTATAAATTTTAATTCATATGTATGTATAATAAGTCCTTCGGGTGAAAATGCAAAATGGGCAATTTCAGGTCATGAAGGAAATTGTCAGTGGTGCTAAATACATGAAACTGAACTGTGAGGCCTGGGAATGTGACCTAATAAACGAATCATAAACCAGACAGACAGATAAGAAGGGCTTTTTTCTCAGAGCTCTGCAAATCACACAACTTAATCTTTGTAAGGGAGGAAAGTGTTGCAAATGCTGCCTAATATTTTTCTGAAGCTCATGTCCTCTGCAGAAACCCTGGTTACCATGCTGAAATGATTAGAGTGATTGTACCATGAAATGGCTTGGATTTGCTCATCTGGCTTCAAGTTCAGAGGAATGACCAACAAGCTGACTTATGTTCTTAGCAGTGTAGACCCAGAAGGGTTCAAGCAGATGTTGCAGGCTTACTCCAGGCAAATACATGAAGTTTTGTGGTTTCTCTTAAGTGTTTGCTAATATCTACCACATTGCAAAGTCGAATGTCCTTTCTCAACAGAGCTGACTGTTCATAATACAATACAGATGATTTAATCTGTGGTTAGGACTTTCCATTTCTACTAGAGCTGTGTAAAGTCTGAACTGCTCAAACTTACATTATACTGATATACAAACCAAAAAAAAAAAAAAAAAAAGAAGGTCAAAAATCCCTGTCAGTCCCAAACTCTGAACCCAAGCCGGTTCACATATCTTGAAGGACATTGCTCCTTCAAGTCCATAACTGAATAAAGTGGGAGATTTTTCATGGAAGTCTTTGATGCAATTAGAAATAAGTATATTTTCAGATCTAGAAGGACCAGGATCTCAAATGTACTTGATTCTGTTGTTTGCATCAAATGTTCATCCACTCTCCTCTCTTATTTGGGACTCATATGAAAAATGCTAAATTTTGACTTTGAAAATATTATTTGCAATTAATTATCAGTTAAGTAGTTTTAATATGATCATTCTTTCAAAGTTGATTTAAATTCTCTTTGCAGACCTGACCATGTCTAATCCTGAAGAGATTTTTTTTGTTTTGTTTTATTTTGGTTTGTTCCCAGAAAAGGGGTTTATTCAAAAAATGTGATGTTCCTGAAGAACTCAAAGGAGTCTCTTTTGATATTAGTGAGTGGTTTTGGACAAAAGCATTGTGTGATAAAAGCTTTAGAAAATCCTGAACAATTTGTTTTGACATCTTTAAACAAAGGCATTTATTTGGTTTTGCTTGAAAAACTGTTTTTGATAATAAATGAAGACAGAAGACTGAGAGATTTGAGTTGCACAAACAATACATTTTGTGTTTGAAGAAATACCTCTGCTGACAAAAAATGTATTCTGAGTTTCTGTTGATTTAGCAAAATAAACTATGGGTTTTGGTTGACTGAAGATTATTTTCTTTTTATTTTTTTTTCAGTTTGGCCAGAGCATCAGAAAAAAAATCATTAATTTCCTACATAGCTCTGCTCCTGAGTAATTCCCAGAACGAGGCAGAACAAAACAAAGTTTATATCTTGGTTGAAACACTGGCCACTTTGAAATCAATGGCAGAATTCCCATTAATTTCATTGGGGTCAGGGTGCTGACAAAAAATGTATTCTGAGTTTCTGTTGATTTAGCAAAATAAACTATGGGTTTTGGTTGACTGAAGATTATTTTCTTTTTATTTTTTTTCAGTTTGGCCAGAGCATCAAGAAAAAAAATCATTAATTTCCTACATAGCTCTGCTCCTGAGTAATTCCCAGAACGAGGCAGAACAAAACAAAGTTTATATCTTGGTTGAAACACTGGCCACTTTGAAATCAATGGCAGAATTCCCATTAATTTCATTGGGGTCAGGGTTTTACCTTCATCTTTATCTAACAGCTCAGTTTTCCTTCATTATAGATTGCAGAAGTGAAGGAAATTTCTTTTTGGTTGAAATCACTGCTGGTGAATCTGTCCCAAGAGAAACATGCAATACACACTTCTCATTTCTGTCCTAAAAGAACTCTGCAAAAAGCACATTTTACCAACTTTTGTAACATATATGGGCATTTTCAAACGTATCTTGATGTCTTTGTCTATAGTAAACCCTGTTTAAGATGTTAATAATTTTTGACAAGCACTTCCCTTGTGTCAGGATTTTGAAAGGAAAACCTAGAGCATAAAATGGCCTTGTTCTAGTCATGCAGTGGATTGAAACCAGCAGAAGCTGATAGCAAACAGTTTTTCTCAAATGTAATTTTAGTTTGCTTTCCCATGGATCTCTACTTTGCCTTCTGCTGTGAGCTGGCAGCACTATTTAAGACAGGGAAACAATTGAACTCAGAAATCTCCTTTAAATACTAATTTCTTTTTGTAAGCTGTCTGAATTTCTCTCTGATACCCAAAAGCATGGGGGGGAAAAATTGTCTTTAAAAAAGCCTTCAGAGATCTTTCTTTAGAGCATGGAGCAAAACAGAGGGCCCCCAAAGTGGGGGTCTGCACCCTGGAGAGCCAGAGCAGCTATTTCCTGCTCCAGGGCAGCCCAGCATCATATGTCTAGTTCCTTCTGTTCATTGAGTCAGTGGCAAGTCCTGGGAAAAATGCATTTTTCACCCCAGATGAGAATAAAGCAGCATTAATTGGTTGGATCACAGGTTTATTTTTGTGCAGCTCTAAGGCCAAGGCCTACCTGGAGGTTTTTGAAAATTCAGCTATTTTTATGACAGAGTTGGGGATGCAATGACTTTTCTAGGTCTAAAAAGTCATCATATACCTCAAGCCACAGTAGCTGAGGATGTGATCTTTGTTATTGGAACTTGACTGTGTCCTGAGACCTTGGGTGCCAGTGTTGTGTGTCTTCCTACCCTACAAAATACAGCTTTGTGAGAAAGTTAATGTGGTGAGGGGGATGTAGTGGGATTCATTTAATCTGATCTGAATACCTACTGATGGCCTGGCATCCCACCCTATTCTGCAGTGACATTGCTGATGACATCTTCACTGATGGTCATGAAGGCTGAGACTCCTGGCACTCATCTGGGCATTTACTTCTGGGTACTCGCTGAACTTGGGGAAGATTTTTTCACCTTCATTTTGTCTGCTGGCATCCTCAAAGTTAAAATTTAAATTAGCTGTAGGTATTTATTTAGTTTCCAATGTGTTACCCATATAACTCTGGTTTTTACCAATATTCTACTGCAGTCATTGGCATATCATTCAGGCCTTGCCTGTACTGAACTTGGTTTTCATTTGCTCATGGTAATGTGTTTATGTTTTTAAGTAAAATCTCTTGCTGCTTGTGATTGGAGATTCCCCAGGGAGGCAAAACTGATAACAGCTTTCACCTTTAACCAAATTAGGAGCATAAGTTTCTAACACAGTGTTAAAAAACCCCCAAAACTAGGAAGCAAATAAAAGCAATGCGAAGAGGAAGTGAAATTCTAACTTCACGTCGAGTGACTAAGATCCTGAATTTATGAAAACACAAGCATCATCTTCAGGCATCAATCTATAAATGCTAAGGCATAAGATATCCCATAATTAGAGAGAGAACAGTTACAGGAGTGAGCAGAACATTTCTTTAACGTGGCAAATTAAAGTAAGAATTTTAGCTTTGTGAGGAATCATTTGTAAATACATATGTACATCCTCTACCACATGTTTGCTCCTCCCTTCCTGCTGGAGCAGCCTATCCCTTCTTGCCATTTTCTGCTGTGACAGCAGTCAGGCTTTTCCTTTCACTTGCTCTGGCAGCTGCAGCCCCACCCTGCTCCCGGCACCGAGAGCGCACGGTGATGACACACGTCTATTGCAAATGATCATTTTCCCTTCTGCCTCCCAGCTACAAATTCCCATCACGGTATACCCCATTTTAAATCTCCTCTTTATTGAGTTTCATCAGCATAAGGCCAGTGTTAATGCATCTGTTTGAAATAAAAAATAATTTCCCTGTGTCTGCCACACTCTCTCCACTGCAGAGTCACACCCCATCCCAGGTTCCAGCCATGGTTAAGCAGCACACATGTGTTTCAAATAAAAACTATCTTCTCTTCACACACACCCCTCCCCCTCACAGCTGTAGACTTCCCTACTGCATTATCCTCATTTGTAACTTTTCTGCCTTTCTTTCAGGCATGCTCCCTCATCAGTGTTTTCCCTATTATCTAGATTGTCTTATGCCTGTGTTTAGCACCTCTCTTTCAAAGAAGAGGCTCAAAGAGTTATATCACTATCACAATCTTTATTTTATACCGGGAAACTCAGGTCTGCAGAGTTGGAGAAATTTGCTGCTTGCTCCAGAATGGATGCAGAAGGCTTAGGAATGGCCTCTTGGATCCTTTGCTGGTGTAAAGTAGAGCTAGAAGTGCAGATCTTCGGGCTAATGGGCATATGACCTTGTGCTGGATTGCTCTCTCTCCCTTCCACACTTTTTGGAGACAGGTGTCTTTGGGAAGCATAACTTACCTGTGCTTTATATATAAGATTAATTGTGGGTTATGAAAGCAGTGGGTTTCAGACCTACAGGCACATCATTTTATCTGTTATTCAATGACCAGAGATAGTCTTGAATTTGTGGAAGATCAGGGCATGGGCCCATCCTTGCTCCCATCTGCACAGCAGATGGTTTGTGCATGTCCCTGGTTTAACCCAGCAGGGCTCTGGGTTATTACCCTGGCTGCTCGTGCCTCCAACTGCAATCATTCACACCCAAACTGTGTTTCAGTCTATGATGCAAAAACTCTCAACACTGAAATACTTTCCCCTTCCCTTGCCTATGCTGCTATGAGCATAACCAGAACATGATGGTGCAGGCAGCCCTTACACTTGCTGTATTTATATTGTATCCCAAAACTGGTATTGTCAGCCCCAGCTACTTAAAAATTATGAGTTTGTTCTCCAATGCATTGCCAACACAAAAGAATTAATTAGCAAGCAGTTGTGCTTGTCTGGCTTCTTGCTTTGACCCAAGATTTTCAGCTCTCTTCTGTGACTGTAGTATCTAGATATGTAAATAGATTTTTATTCCTTTTGTAAATGAATGCTGGAATTCCAGTTTAATCTCCTGTTTTGGGAAGGTGATGTTTTAAGAAGGAATCATACCCTTCATTGTTGGTCTCACTAAAGACTTAGAAATGCTGGGAACATGTTGCCAAACTTGCCTCCAAAGGAAAATTTGTGTATATACCAGATACCGTTCCACCAAAGGTAAAAGGTTCTGGTAATCTGTGTCACCTGTTAAATGTCAGTATGTAAATGACAGCAAAAACAGTGAAGGCAACCATTCAGAGCATTGTGCAATTTTGTTTCTTAAACATTATTTTGAATAAAAATGTCTACAGGATTGACAAGTGGTTCATGTCTTAAATAATTTCTCTATTGTGAAAAAAGTATATTTAATTTTAAAATAATTTTCCACAGAAGAAAAAGGACTGTGGAAAGGACAGTTATCTTGAAGTAGATAAGTAGAACCACAGTATTAGAAACAAATTTTCTGACTATATTGGTAGAAATGCCTGTGGTTCTCCTGATTTTGCTTTTATTTTATAACCTTCATGGCTGACAAACTCAATAGAATTGAAATATTTAAATATTGAAGAGCTGAATCTAGAGACAATTCATCTGATATAATAAAAAAATCTCAGAGCAACTCAGAAAACCTGTTCAAAAATTGCAATAGTATTTCTGCAAAATACTGTCTTCATCCCTTGTAAAAATGTTTAACAATGATGAAGTTACAGAAAAAAATCTAAGGGAATGCTTGAATGAAAATATGTCATATTCTGGTTAAGACTCCAAACTGAAAGGCCACCAAAGGAATTACATTCAATGTTGAAGCCTGTGTGTGTTTTCATAGACAGTTTCTGTATCTATTTGATTTCTGTAAACATGATAGGCCACAAAGTGAAAGAATATAGAGAGAGATTTTGGATACAACAAAATCCCTAACTTGGAGAAGTTAAAACTTGATAATTAGGTCAACTTTCATATAAAGCAGCAATCTCCAGCCTGTGATGTGCTGGCCATTTGTTTCCTGTAAGACCATTTTGACATTGCATGCTCACCAAAGGAGTTGAAAAGTCAGAGCAAGGCTGTGGGGAGGTTAAGGTGAGCTGCACCTCGGCCCAGTCCTCTCCAACCCATTGCACAGAAAGCCTGAGTCAGTCCCAGGCAGCCTGATGAATGTCTGGAACCATCAGCACACGTGGACTGGTGTAGATTGCTGGCCTTGAGAAACTGAAACAGATGTTGGGTTTATGGCATTGACTTGTAAAACAGCAACAACAAAAAAACCCCCAAACCAACCACGTAACAAACAACAGAGCAGCAGTAGGTTCCATCCTTCTTTAAAAGAAAAAAAAAGAAGGTGCTGTTGGGAAAGTGGAATTTTGCTTCTACACATTATCATAATCATTATCATTATTATTATTATTAAAAAAGGAGTACCTTAAATGTGGGACCTAACTTAAACATTCTTCAGCTGGATTTGTCCCCAGGGCCTCAGTCAAACTGGATACTGAATTTGTCTGAAGCAACAGACCTTGATTTACCTCTCACATTTCTTCATGCTCTCCTGTTCAATTGACCTAGAATGCTAAATGTGTCTCTGAGAGAATGTTATGATGTAAGAGAGACCAAAGTAAAACCTGATATTTTTATTTTATTGTTGTTCTTACTTCTATTGAAAGCTGTTAGACAAAAACAAATGATAGGTGATTTCTACACTGAGGGGTTTGCAACAGAAAATTCACTCCTGAATAATTTGTAATTTTCTGAGTGTTGGCCAAGATGAGCAGTTAGTCTTAGGTATAAAATAATAAATAAGGCAAAGTTAATAATGACATTTCCCTTTGTTACTGTAAAGTAGGGAAAACTGTAGTTTTCCTGTTCAGCCTTGCTTTCTGCAGATTCTTGAAGTTCTTTGTGGACACAGTTGAGTTTAAAGGAAACTGCGTCTTGAAATGTTACCCTTCCAAGTAAAATGTGTATTCCTCTGCATGTGCATTTCCTCAGCTCTGCTTATGAAATCAGTACTCATGAGTGAACTCCTTAGAGTTCTCTTTACAAGACTATAGAAAAGAAAACTGTGGGTTTGGCTCATTTGTTCAAAGAACTGTTAAGTGAGTTGTAGATGCAAGGCCAAATACTTTTCTGACTTGGCCCCCTGCAAGGACTGAAATTTTCTTGGGATCGGATCAAAACACAAGTAAGCAAAGCAAGACTTGAAGAAGTTAGAAATTGTCTGCAACCATCTTTTATTTTTCACTGCTGAAAGTGGTACATAAGCAGGAACCTGGGATAATACAAGTATACACTCTGACTTCCAAACCCCAGTGCAATTTTCAGGCCTGGTGGTAGAAGTGCTTTATCTCAAATAACCACTCACACTCTCCCTTGTTGGTTCTGCAGGAGAGTTGTGAGAAGCCCCTATGTGCAGGCAAGCACACGTGTGCATCATGTAGGATGTGTGCTGCAGGCTCTGCCTGACCAGCAAGCATTTGGCAGCTATCAATCTTAACAGCTTCCTCCTCACAAGTCCAATGAAAGCCTTGTCTTTTGTACTCCCACCATAACTGTCAATGCATTAGAGAGCTATCTGTGCCTCCAAGCTTCAAGACATGAATATTTTCATACTGAGCCCTATATTCCTGTCCTGTTAGTCCACATGCATGCAACAGGTTTCATGCCTGGTTTATTCCATTCCTCCAATGAAGTGGAAATATTTTATAGATTTTTTTCTCACAGCTGAGCTGTTCATGTGTGCTACAAAATGTGTGCTTTCTCTCTGGATCTGGCGATCACTAATGAGGGCTGAAGAGTTGCTGAAGCCTTTCTGCACCTAGAATTACCCCACCAAACTGTCTATTTTCTTTGAACTAGTACTCCTCTGCCATGTTTTCTTAAAACTTTTTCATTCAAAAATTAGCTGTGCAGACAGACACACACAGAGCATGATCAAACAAGACTTGTTGCCTTGGAAGACTGGACTAAAATGGCATCTCAGTATGCTACACACTCATCCTTCTTCCTGCATGGGATCAGCTATCCTGATAGCTGGAGCATTCAAGGTGTGTGCACCCAACCATTAGCAACAAAGCCAAGTGGAAAGAGCACTTTATGCAATACAACATGGAATTTCCCAATAATGTTTGGTCTTGTTGCTGTTTGCCTGTGCAATAGATCCATTCTACCAGTTTCAAGTCTCTGTGGTCAAAAGCTAGGCAATTCTCACTCAAGCTTGTCACAAGGTGTCTCCAGGCCATTTCACACCCAGAAGATTTAATGAGTCTTGGAAATTACATCACCTTTTCAAATCTGTTCAAAAGTTAGGCTTCTAATCAAAGGTAACCATTGCTCATTCTACAGTCAGTAAATAAATACTTCCAAGAGAGTCACTTATCCTGAGAGAAAGAAGTAGTGCTAAGAGCAGGAGGCAGTGATACATTTTCAGACCAGTCAGACTCATATGTGTCTCTCCAATGACTGGAGAAAGACGGATGAGCAGATATGAGCAGATGATATAAGCATGATAAGATAATATGTGCAGATTATATAAGCAGATATAAGCAGAGATGAAATCTAGACCCGTTGGCTTCACTGGAAATCGCTCACAGCCTCTGGAGGTGAAGAGCTGTCCTCAGGTAACAAAGTCCACATGTTGAACTCCTTGCTGATTGTGTAACGCAGATACATGGCCAGTAGGGACCATGTTACGGCCATGAAAATTTCCTTTCTTTTGTGAGACACATGGGAGGTTAAAAGAGATAGAAACTGAGTAGGTTTTTTTCGTGTGGTCTAGTCATTTTTCTCCTAGTAGGAAAATCAGGGGTTTATGGTATTGCCTCGGTGCTGCTTCATTGTTTCTCTCTAAACGACCCCCAATGGCCAATAACATAAAAGCAGGAATTAGCGTGTCAAAACTGATCTTGCCATAACTCTCCGTATGTTGCTATGCACTGGTGAGTGATAAACTGCACGGAAAACACGGTCTCCACCTTCTCTGAAAAGGACTGCTGAAATATTTGACAAGCTTCAGTCAAACCAAGCTGTTTTCTTCATCTTGAAGCCAACTTGCCAAACAATCTTTTGACATTTTGTGGTGTTTTATGTTGGATTCTTCAGTGTAAGAAGGTGTAAAAAAAAGCCAGTGCTAAGTTACACCAGACCTCTCTGCTATGTTGCTGTAACAGCACCCCATGTTGGAGTTCTCAGTTTTTCAGCTGCTCATCAGAGCAATTCTCTGTCATAGCTGTGTAGTGTCTTAAATACATGCCAGATATTAGATATGTTTGATGCAAGGCAGCACCAGCATAGTGTCTTTTGAATGTATTTACCATGCACTTTTTAATACCTCAGCTCTGGTCCAATGGTTCATTTGTTCCAAATACTTTCAAACTACTGTAATGCTTTAGATTTTTTTCTTATTTTTCTGAAGAGTCTGTTTCTTTTCCCTCAAGTTTCAACTGGATCTGTTATATACAGTTTTGTGATGTAATATCTGTTATGTTCTGAAGCCCTGTGAGAAATTTCCAAACACTCCCAGAAGCACAGACTAAAGGTCTCAGCTCCTGTCAGTGGGATAATTTATTACTGTGTTCAGTTTATCAAAATTTGTGTTCATTTC